>NC_053023.1:293933897-294242230 GCF_003073215.2 Triticum urartu | reverse complement strand
GGAGCAACAAGAGTTCATCATCGAGGAGATCAGGAAGTTGGAGGCGGCATGCCTAGTTAGAGCAGTGCTCCACCCAACATGGTTGGCCAATCCGGTGGTGGTGCGTAAGGCAAATGGGAAATGGAGGCTGTGTATTGACTACACAGATGTCAATAAAGCCTGTCCAAAGGATCCTTTCCCTCTGCCACGCATCGACCAGATTGTGGACTCCACTGCCAAGTGTGACCTGCTGTAATTCCTCGACGCTTATTCAGGATACCACCAGATCTTCATGATGAAGGAAGACGAAGAAAAAACCGCATTCATCACCCCATGTGGTACATACTGTTTTGTACGAATGCCTTTCGGGTTGAAGAGCGGTAATTCAACGTTTGCCCGAGCAGTCCAGATTGGTTTTGAGCCCCAGCTACATAGAAACATGGAAGCTTATATGGACGACATAGTGGTGAAAACCAAGGGCAGGGCCACGCTCGTGCAAGATTTAGAAGATACATTTGCAAAATTGCGCAAGATCAACCTCAAGCTGAACCCTGAGAAGTGTGTCTTCCATGTTCCGTCCGGCAAGCTTCTTGGGTTCTTCGTGTCACAGCGTGGGATCGAAGCAAATCCCCAAAAAATCAAGGCGATCAAGCAGACTGAAGCGCCAAGATGGGTCAAGGACGTCCGAAGGCTCGCTGGCTGCGTTGCTGCCCTAAGTAGGTTCATCTCCAAATCTTTTGAGCGCGCCCTCCCCTTTTTGAAAGTTTTGAAAAAGGAGGGTCCAATGAAATGGACTTTGGAGGTAGAGGCAGCGCTGCAAGATCTGAAGAGGTACCTCTCTTTCACGCCAACACTCGTTGCACCTAAGCCACAAGAGTCGTTGCTGCTGTATCTAGCGGCAACGAATCAAGTGGTCAGTGCTGCGCTGGTGGCGCAGAGGGAACTCGAGGAAGAAGCAACAGTAGCAGCAAAGCCGTCACATGGCGGGCCGAGGCCCTCCCCGGTAGAGCCTGATGCCGGCAAGGCGAAACCCCTGGCAAGGTCCGATCCCAGCAAGGCAAAGTCTGAGCAGATGGGCAAAGTGGGATAGAAGAATAAAGGTGGTGCGGCACCCCGTTTATTTTGCCAGTTCCCTCTTGCAGGGGGCTAGGTCAAGATATTTTGGTATACAAAAGCTACTTTTTGGCCTGCTCATGGCCTCAAGAAAGCTGCGTCACTATTTCCAAGCACATGAGATCACCGTCATCACCCGCCTCCCTTTGCAATGGATTTTGCACAACCCAGATGCAACAGGGAGGATTGTGGAATGGGCATTAGAGCTGTCGAGCTTTGGACTCAAGTTTGAAAGTACTTCAACGATCAAATGCCGAGCCATGGCAGAATTCATAGCGGAATGGACCGCAACGCCTGATGAAGAGGTTCAAGAAACCACCCTTCCCGGCAAGGAGACCTGCCGCGATTGGGTTATGTACTTTGATGGTGCTTTCTCACTGCAAGGTGCTGGTCCGGCGTGCTACTCGTCGCGCCCACCGGAGAGCACCTCAAGCATGTAGTCCAGATGCACTTTCCCGGGGAAAAATCAACGAACAACACGGCGGAGTATGATGGATTGCTTGCCGGTCTCAGGATCGCGGCAGACCTCGGAATCAAGAAACTCATCATCAGAGGTGATTCGCAGCTTGTCATTAAGAAAGTTAACAAGGATTACCAGAACCTGTTGATGGAAGCCTACGTGAAGGAAGTGAGGAAGTTGGAAGACCATTTTGACGGCCTACAGGCAGAGCATGTTCCCGAGGGGAGAACAATATTGTCGACGACCTGTCGAAACGTGCTTCCCTCAAGTTGCCTGTGGAACCAGGTACCTTTGTACTTCAATTATTTCAGCCATCCGTTGAGCCATCAGCAGGGCAGAACAAGTGAAGGAAGACAAGCCTCAGCAAGTACCTTCCCACCGAGCTCCTAGGAGCCGTCGGCAAGGAGGTTGCCGGGTACCCCAAGCTTGCCATGGGGCAACCACCTCTGGAAGGGCCTCAAGCCCTGACCGTAGAGACGGCTGCCCCTACGGCCAAAGATAAGCCTTTAGTCCTCGCCGTCGAGCCCCAGGCTCCGGCATGGGCGCAACACACTGTCCGTTTCCTCCAAACAAGGGAACTCCCTGAGGAATAGGAAGAAGCAGAAAGAGTAGCCGTTGGTCCAACATGTATGAGTTTGTGGATAATACCCTGTACAGAAGGAGGCCAAACGGCATGAAGCTGAAGTGCATTCCTCAAGAGGACGGACTGGAGCTGTTGGCAGAGATACATGGAGGCGTATGTGACTCCCACATAGGGTCGAGAGCCCTTGCCAGCAAGGCATTCCAGCAATGTTTCTATTGGCCCACAGCCCTCCAGGATGCAGCTACACTGGTAACCAAGTGTGAAGCGTGCCAGTTCCATTCAAAGAAGCTTCATCAACCAGCTCAAGCCCTTCAAACAATCCCTCTCTCCTGGCCATTTTTGGTCTGCGGGCTTGACATACTGGGCCCCTTCCCCCACGCTGTCGGGGGCTTTGAGTACTTGTACGTTGCAATCGACAAGTTCACAAAGTGGCCCGAAGTGGAAGCAGTGAGGAAGGTGACAACACAGTCAGCCGTCAAGTTCTTTAAGGGGCTAGATTGTCGTTTTGGTGTGCCAAACAGGGTCATGACCGACAACGGCACACAGTTCACAAGCCACACCTTCACGCAGTACATCCAGGACCTCGGCAGCAAGGTCTGTTTCGCTTCAGTGGCGCACCCACAGAGCAACGGCCGGGCGGAGAGGGCAAATGCTGAAGTTCTGCCAGGCCTGAGAACAAATACTTTTGACAGGCTGCACAAGTGTGGAAAGCGCTGGATTGATGAGTTGCTAGCGGTTCTTTGGTCAATCTGAACGACGCCAAATCAAGCCACCAACCAAACACCCTTTGCCCTGGCATATGGGGTAGAAGCAGTTCTCCCCATGGAACTCACATACGGGTCACGTCAAGTGCTCGCTTATGATGAGCTCGAGCAAGAGCAGTAGCGGCAAGATGACACGACGCTCCTTGAGGAAGATCATCTTCGGGCGGTTGTGCGAGCTACACACTACCAGCAAGCCTTGCGCCTCTACCATAGCCGCAAGGTTCATGCCCAAAGTTTTGAGGAAGGCGACCTTGTTCTTCGGCGCGTTCAGTCGGCCAAGAATTCCATCAAGTTGACGCCAAGTGGGAAGGCCGTTATCGGGTAATGTGAGTCACCAGGCCTCACGCAGTCCGCTTGGAGACCGAAGATGGTATTCCATTGAGCAACTCCTGGAACATCGAACACTTCGTAAGTTTTACCCATGAGGCGCGGTTGCCGGGCCTCCCGGCAAACCACCTTTTGTACAAGCCTTGCCGGCAAGGCATGTAACCCTTTGTACAGAGCCAGGCGCAGACCCTGAGCATAAATAAATGAAGAGCTGGTGAACTAAGTTTTAGCATGCATGCTAGGTTGAGTCTCTCTCTTTGTTAGGGTTGATAGTGCTCAGCGGCAACTAACCCCTAGCATAGAGGTCGAGTGTGTGTGTTTCTGTCCTTTCCAGTCCTTTCTTTGGTTTGCAGGCTGCACAGGCGTTTCTACGAAACCATTTAAGAGCAGGGAGACGGACCGACATCCTCGAGCCCGGCAAGCCATTGCCGGGGGCTGCAGATTCAAGTATCCGACCACGGCAATCCAAGGTTGCCGGGGGCTGCAGATCCGGATAAGTCTTTTATCTCCTGTTATGCATTTCCATATGGGACTTGGATGTATGAGACATCGTTTGTTCCCAGGCCACCGTGCTCCCCCTTTCCTATGCCCAAGAACTCTTCTTTGGGCCAGAACTTGGTTGTAGTTGTCGTGACAAGGAAACAAACGAATGGCCTAATCCTACTTCGCCATGCCTCCGCCAAGAGCATGAGTATGGTCGAGCTATGAAGTGGGAGGACGGCAAGGTCTGCTACTGGGCAACAGTGCTTATCTTAAGATAACAAGGACTCGTTCCTTGGTGTGAGCCTTTCTCATGCACAAAAGAACCCGGCAAGCCCCCTTTTTCATTAATACGTTGCAAACAAGTACAACTCATACAGAATGTAAACACGAGCAAGGGGATTACAAGGTTTAAATCTGACAAATGCCCGCAGGCTTAAAAAAGGATAAGATGCCCGTAATCCCTTTTTCTTGTCCCTCTACCAAGGAAGCGGACCAAGATAGTAGGACAGAAAAAGGAGTGCCTAGGTGAGGTATGAGCAGCAGAAGACACCAAGAGAACATCCCGGCCGTCGCCCAGAAGAAGGCCGGTGATGACGGTGCCGGAAGAAGAGCCGAAAGACGAGGCATCGGGCCGACAATACAAGATAAAGGCGTCGATGCCATCGTACTCTGACTTGACGGCCCGCCACCCGCCTTCTTCGTCTTCCCCATCCCTCCAACGCCAGCCGCCCAAGGCAACGACCCCGAGAAGTTCAAGGAGCTGGCGATGCAGATGATGGTGCTATCGACGTCGCCCAGGAAAGGTGTGTCCGACGCCTAGTCAGACCCGTCACCCTCCCGCTTGCTACCCTCGTTGTCGTTGTCGCTGTCCTCCTCGTTGCTGTCGCCCGAGGAGGAGCTTTCGTCATCGGTCGAGCTCTCTGCACAACACCCTAGCCTGTGTCCCGAGCGCCCGAAGACCTTGATGGAGAGCAGGTCACTCTTTGCTAGCTTGAAGTAGACGACGTGCCCATCCATCAAGCAATGGGCATGCGTAGGTTTTCCAGCCCCGACAAAGGAGCATCACATGAGGGGCGGGGAACCTTGTGTTCACCCACATGTCGCCATGCAAACACCCCTCCATGTGAAGCCTTAACCTTGGTGGCTTGTCGATCTCCAACACTCTCGCAAATGCCTCGGGAAGGCGAAGGCGGCTGCGCGGCAGCTCGCGCAACTGCAGGATAAACTCCAACGCCGTGTCCCCGACATGGCCGCTTGACGAAGCAGGAGGAGATGGTGGAGGAGATGGCGACGACGCGGGTGTCCCCCTTCCACGCCCACCTCCGCCGCGACCGCCTCACCGACCGCGACCCCGGCCGGCACCTCTGCCTCAAGCATGGCCTTCACCCTGGGCATCTGACTCTTCCTTGACCGCCGCAGCTCTCTGGCGGGAGGAAGACCTGATCGCTTCCGCGGGAGAACGGCCATGACCACGTCTTCTTGCCATGGCGGTGGATGGATATTTGGGATGAAGGGGAGAAGCGATGAGATGCTCCTCCTCCTCATGAGTCCCCTTTTTATAGTTGAGCGGGGAAGGCTAAAAGACTGGCTCTACGCCTCTGAAGAGACCGTTCTGGTCCGGCTCATTACATTGGCAACATGCAAGGCCATCGACCGCCCTCCCCGCCCAATCAAAGGCGCTTAAAAATTGGCCACCGCGTGCCTTCCCATATCCTGTGCGTCTGTCACCTACCCCACGCCGTGCATGCGGCGTACGTGGCACAAGGGGCGTGCGTAGTGGGAAACGTGGAACGACGGTTCCAAGGCAGAGAGAGTAAATGAGAAGCGGCCCTGCAGTTTTAAAACGGAGACGCAAGCCGCCTCTTTATGATTCATCGCGGGATGACGCGAGCATGCTGCGGTCATTCCACGCACGACCCCCACGTCACGCATTCAATGCGGGTTGTGGGGAAGCGCAACTGGCGAGGGAATTACTATGGTAAAACTCCACCGCCCGCACGCCCGCGCACCGTTCTGGTCCTGGCCCAATAACGCTCCATGCTTATATATGGCCCAAGCCTGGGGGCTCCTGTCGGTGTACAAGAGTAGGGGTCGTTTTTGTACCCCTTTACTTGTGCGCGGGCAGTCGCGGCCACACGCCTGTGGCCGCGCTTGGCGGGACGGAAGAGGAAGCAAAGACCCAAGACTACCAAAGCCATTCTCGAGGCCGGAGGCATGAAGAGCAGAGGGGCGAGGTGAAACTCCCCCGGCAAGACCCTTGCCGAGGTGGCCTTCACGGCCCCAGCCAGCGCCTTGCCGGGGCGACTTGCCCAACACCAACAAGGCCGACACCCTTGAGTCTAAGAGTCTCGACGCCATCAACCACATAAGAACCAAGGCTCGGGAGGCACCTCCATGGTGGCAGGCGGATCTTTGTGAAGACAAAGGGCCTGTGAGGCCTAGACAGGAACCAGGAAACAAGACAATAGCAAGGCTCCTTGCCGAGGATGCCCACGAGGCCCCGGTATGACTCTTGCCGAGGGCACCCACAAAGCCCAGGCAAGACCCTTGTCGGGAAGATCAGGAAGACCGCGACAAGGCCTTGCTGCCCCGTCGCCACCTCAGCTCAGCGACCGACCCACCAACTAAGCAGGTACCCACGTGGCAGTACATGGATCCTAAGCCAACTAGTCAAGGACCTACGTGGTGGTATGCAGATTTTCGTGAAGACCCTGCCACCACGCTAGCTCAGCAGCCTGCCAGCCTACATGGCGTTACATGCCTCATTGGCCTGGACTCGTGTCGGAGAAAGGCGAAGCGGCGACGGACGGGACGGGCTTCGTTACTGTCCTCGATAAAGCAAGAGGACACCTAAGTAGCGCATTTAATGCATTTTGTCCCATGATGTCAGGCGATAAACTCGACTACTGTAAAACTTTCCACCTCCTGTGTGCCACTGTGGCAGCCCCTTTGACTATAAAAGGAGGCCCATGGCGTAATGTGAGAGGATTCGCACTTTTGGACCCTACACACTTTGTAGCTAGTCCATGAACACCAGATAAACACAAACCAGCAGGAGTAGGGTATTAGGCATGATTTGCAGCCTGAACCTAGATAAACACCCCCCCCCCCCGCGTTGATCTTCTAAACCCGCTCTTTTTACAGCCCTGCGTCCCAGCAACCACAGTAGGGATTCCATGTGATCCCAAAGGTGTCGTTCCTGAACCCTGACAATCTTTCAGGTGTGGTTCAATTGACAACTCAGCTGCTAATACTCGTGAATATTCTTTGGCCCCCCTTGTGTCGAATCGATAAATTTGGGTTGAATACTCTACCCTCTAAAACTGTTGCGATCCCTATACTTGTAGGTTATCAAGACCTTTTTCTAGCGCCGTTGCCGGGTAGCATAGCTCTATTCTCTGAGTCACTTGGGATTTATATCTGTTGACCACTATCAGGAATCTGAAAGATACCAGATGATGAAGCTATGCACCTAGGGTAGGGTCATAGGCCTGACCTAGACGCCCTCCCCAAGGACATCACCCTAAAGCCAGAAGCATTCAAAGGGTACCACCATCCACTCGACCAGAGACATTCCACTCGGAAGAATCAATGTCACTCGACCGTCACAGAAATCACTCGACAAACAGAAGATCTAAAGTCACTCTACACAGCAACGGTCGGGCGTTTACTCATAGACTTAACTATCATTTATAGCACTTTAATACAGACATTACCTGTAACGCTCCTTTATGTACATTGAACCCCGCGTAATGGAGGGGAGCTGGGGTCCTAGCGCACTCTATATAAGCCACCCCCTCCTTAGGACACGGGTTCACATCTTTTGTAAACTGACACATCATATAATCCAGTCGACCGCCTTAGGGCACCGAGACGTAGGGCTGTTATTTCCTCCATGAAGGGCCTGAACTCGTAAACTCGTGTGTACAACTACTCGATAGCTAGGATCTTGCCTCCTCATACCTACCCCCCATTCTATTGTCAATCTTAGATCCACGAAAGTTGGCGCCCACCGTGTGGCAAGTGTCTTAGCAGTTTGTTGGAGAAGTTGTGATTTTTCTGATTCCCATCATCATGGTTTCCGGCGGTGGATTGGCTGAAGGCCGTGAGATCCATCTCGGTGCGCTTGTCTTCATCGCCGACGACTCCGATTGGCTCCACGAGGCTCCACTCGACGTCGAGGCGCTCCCCGTCCGTGGGGCGACGCATTTCCGCGCATGCGTCCGCGGCGTCCTTCTTCGGTAGCCATCGACTCAGTATAGGTCGGCTCCTATGGCAACCTCGCTTCCTGTTGTTCACCGGCGCCAGCGATCCGGTCGGTCGCGGCTTCAGCGGTGGGTGAGGCATGCGGTGGCCCGCCAGTCGGCCACCCCACAAGTCGCGGCGATCAAGCCTGATGAAACTCTCTACGGCCTGTTCGATCTTTCGACTGGCTCCGTCGAGACTGCATCCAAGTGCAACAACAGTGATCCCGCGACAGAAGTCTTGATGGTCAATGGACCACGCAGTCCTCCTGGCTTCACCCTTGAATACGGTGGTGATGGCATCGGCGACCCATCACATGTCCATGAGGAGTACCGCCCCGAACCCCTCTCTTCGCAGCGGAGGGAAGATCTTCGCCGTCGTAATATGGATGCACTTCACACTCCTATCATTGGAGAAACCCCCGAGGCCCAGGCCTTGGAGGAGGCGCGCCTGGCCAACTTGGCTGAGCGCACTCGACTAGAGAACCTCTAGCACGCACTCGATGAGTGTGCTCGACAGCGGATTCCTGAGTCCAGTCGACGACAACTTTTTCCGCCTCTAACTCAGGTATATCGAACTCCGATCCAGAATCTCATAGCTGCAGCTCGAATAGTAGAGTCAATTCAACCTTCCCAGTCAGAAGCTATCCGAGGTTTGATGCAGATCCGGGCTTTACTCCGGGCAGCAGGACAGCAGAATACAATAGTATCTCAGTCACGGGATAGGATTTAGAGCAGATTTGTGGTGGCAGATACTGTCCAATCTGCTCACAGCCCGAGATCGCCTCTGCAGCGTGAAGAACATGGGCACTAGCAAGATCAGTACAGGAGCCGTGAGCAGTATGATCATCAACTCGACCACGATGAACGTCGTCGAGTGCCCACGCCTCCTCCGAGGAGTGGGTCATACATGCCTCGGCGGCAAGATGAGAGACGCCCTCACGGCGGCGAACGAAGAATTTCGGTCGACCCCAGAGAGCCAGGCTTTGATGCAAGATCTATCCTCGTTCAAGGTCTGGTTGATAGGAACAGGGCTCACAGAGAAGGCCATGATAGAGATCATCCGACTGGAAGCAGAGTGCACGTTTCAGGACCCGAGTGTTTCAGCAGAGCCATCAGAGCAGCAGTGATTCCTCCCAACTTCAGGTTGGTGACTGGAGTCAGCAAGTTCACCAGTGAGTCCAAGCCATACACTTGGCTTGAGGACTACCGAGTGGCTGTGCAGATTGGTGGTGGCAATGATGATGTGGCTATGAAGCACATTCCTTTGTTGTTGGAGGGCTCAGCAAGGGCATGGTTGAATCAGTTGGCTCCCGGCAACATATATAGTTGGGAGGAACTTGCTCGAGTGTTTGTTAGAACCTTTGAAGGTACTTGCAAAAGGCCGGCAGGGTTGACAGAATTGCAGTGTTGTGTTCAGAAACCGAATGAAACCTTGAGGGACTATATCTAGAGATGGATCACGTTACACCATACAGTGGAGAATGTGTCGGGTCACCAAGCAATTTGTGCCTTCAAGGAAGGCGTTAAGTATCGGGAGTTGAATCTGAAATTTGGTCAAACAGGTGATATGACATTGACTGGGATCATAGAGATTGCCACCAAATATGCCAATGGTGAAGAGGAAGACCGACTCCGGAGTGGCAAGCACAAAACAGTCACCCAAGAAACCGGAGGAGGGAATTCCAGTCGGAAACAGAAGCGAAAGGCTGAACCAGCTGCTCCTGGTGAAGCTTTAGTTGTTGCCCAAGGAAAGTTCAAAGGAAAGCCCAAAGGGCCCTGGACTCCCAAAAAGGTTAAGGATAAAGATGGGAATGATGTGTTGGATTTACCGTGCCATATTCATACAAAAAAAGATGAAGAGGGGAATATCATTTACCCTAAACACACCACTCGACAGTGTCATTTCCTGATCCAGCAGATCCGAGAGAAACAACCCAAGGAGAAGGAAAAGGAGTCGGATGGAGGTGAGGATAGAGCAGAAGATGATGATGGTTTTCCCAATGTCAATTACACGCTGATGATTTTTGCTGATGTTGAAAGCAAGAGTCGGTTTAAAGTTATTAACAGAGAAGTAAACATGGTTGCTCTAGTAACACCCAGTTATCTGAAGTGGTCCCAGACTGCCATCACATTCGACCAGTCGGACCATCCAGCTCATATAGCCACCCCAGGGAGGCAAGCACTGGTGGTCGACCCAGTAGTTGAAGGCACTCGACTGACTAAAGTGTTGATGGATGGTGGCAGTGGCCTGAATATCCTTTATGTTGATACTTTGAAGGGAATGGGCATTCCGATGTCCAAGCTTAGTGAAAGCAACATGAGTTTCCACGGCGTTATACCTGGCAAGAAGGCTCAGTCACTCGGCCAGATCGCCCTTGATGTGGTTTTCGGTGATTCCAAGAATTACCGCAAGGAAAAGTTGACATTTGAGGTAGTGGATTTCAAGAGTGCTTACCATGCTATTCTGGGTAGGCCAGCTTATGCACGTTTTATGGCTCGACCATGTTACGTGTATCTCAAATTGAAGATGCCTGGTCCTAGAGGATTAATCACTGTCATAGGCAATCGACAGAAGGCGGAAGAGTGCTTTCAAAAGGGCTCAAAAATTCCCGATGCACAGATGGTAGTAGTAGAACTGCAAGAATATCAGAAAAATGCAGATCCGGGTGATTTGCTGCGAGCCAAGAAGCCTGCCACAGATTCTGCATTACAGTCGTCCAGTGAAACGAAGTCGATTCATATTCACCCGACCGATCTCAATGCTGCTCCGTCCCATATCTCAACAACATTCGACAGAAAATAGGAAGAAGCGCTCATCCAGTTCCTCCGTGAGAACTGGGACATCTTTGCATGGAAACCTTCTGACATGCCGGGTGTACCCAGGGGACTGGCTGAGCATCGTTTGCGAGTCGACCCAAAAGTAAAACCAGTCACAGAACATCTCCGATGGTCCGCTGTCCAGAAGAGAAAGGCAATTGGTGAGGAAGTGGCTCGGCTCCTGGCAGTTGAGTTCATCCGAGAAATCTACCACTCTGAGTGGCTCGCCAATGTTGTCATGGTCCCCAAGAAGGACGATTCACTTCGCATGTGCATTGACTTCAAGCATATCAATCGGGCCTGCCCAAAAGATCATTTTCCTCTCCCCCGCATCGACCAAATCGTCGACTCAACCGCGGGGTGTGAGCGTTTGTCTTTTTTGGACGCCTATTCCGGGTACCATTAGATCCGACTGTATGGACCTGATGAGATAAAAACGGCTTTCATCACTCCATTCGGATGCTTCTGTTATGTCACCATGCCATTCGGCTTGAAGAACGCCGGAGCCACATTCATGAGGATGATCCAGAAGTGTCTGCTCACTCAAATCTGTCGGAATGTGGAAGCATACATAGATGACATTGTGGTCAAGTCACGAAAGGTTCCTTCCTGCTGGCTGACCTTGCTGAAACCTTTGCCAATCTCAGAAGATATGATATCAAGCTTAATCCATCAAAGTGCACATTCGGAGTTCCTGGTGGGAAGTTACTCGGTTTCCTCGTTTCCGAATGAGGGACCGATGCTAACCCAGAGAAAGTTGGTGCTATACTTCGGAAGAAATGCCCTGTGCGTGTGCACGATGTCCAGAAACTTACTGGTAGTTTGGCCGCCTTGAGTCAATTCATTTCTCGCCTCGGTGAAAAGGCATTGCCTCTTTACCGACTGATGAAGAAGTCTGATAAGTTCGAGTGGACTCCCGAAGCTGATGCAGCGTTTGCACAGCTCAAAGCCCTGCTTTCCACCCAGCCGGTGCTTGCTGCACCAATCAACAAAGAGCCTTTATTGCTTTATATTGCAGCCACTGGACAAGTTGTCAGTACAGTACTCACAGTCGAGCAGGAGGAAGAAGGAAAAGCCTATAAAGTTCAGCGCCCAGTATATTATGTTTCTGAAGTTCTGACTCCGTCAAAGCAAAGATGTCCACATCATCAGAAGCTTGTTTATGGGATTTACATGACCACGAAGAAGGTTGCACACTATTTCCCTAATCATTCCATTACAGTCGTTAGCGATGCTCCATTATCAGAGATTCTGAACAACAGATATGCAACTGGTCGAGTGGCAAAGTGGGCGATTGAACTCCTTCCCGTGGACATCAAATTTGAGGCAAAGAAAGCTACCAAGTCCCAAGCAATAGCTGATTTCCTCGCCGAGTGGATCGAACAGCAACTTCTGGCCCAAATTCACTCAGAGCCTTGGACCATGTTCTTCGATGGGTCCAAGATGTTGAATGGTTCCGGTGCTGGGGTGGTGTTGGTATCCCCCAGTGGTGATAAACTCAGCTATGTTCTCCACATTCACTTTGACTCCTCCTACAATGAAGCTACTTCAGTACGGGTTGCGTATGGCCATTTCACTCGGCGTCCGTCGCCTCATGGTCTATGGCGACTCGGATTTAGTGGTCAATCAGGTGATGAAGGAGTGGGACGTCAGAAGCCTAGCTATGACTGGTTATTGCAATGCAGTGAGAAAGTTAGAAAAGAGGTTTGAGGGGTTAGAGCTCCATCACATCCCTCAACAGAAAAATCAAGCAGCCGATGATCTTGCAAAGATAGGCTCCAAAAGGGAAGCCATTCCCAACAATGTGTTCCTGGAGCATATCCATACACCCTCAATTCAAGAAGATCCCTTCAGTGAAGAGCCCCCGCAGCCGAAGAGTGCCACCGATCCGACTGAAATCGAGGTTCCAACCGTGGTTGATTTGATTATGGAGGTTTTGGTCATCACCCCTGATTGGACAGTACCATATATCGCGTACATTCTTAGAAGGGAACTCCCACAGGATGAAGAAGAGGCTCGACAGATCGTCCGTCGATCTAAAGCCTTTACTGTGATAAGAAGATAGTTGTTCAGAGAAAGTGTGACTGGAGTTTGCCATAAATGCATAACACCTGAAGAAGGTCGAGTGATCCTCAATGACATCCACTCGGGGACCTTTGGTCACCATGCGTCCTCTCGGACCATTGTGGCCAAAGCATACTGAGCAGGATTTTACTGGCCACGGACAAATGACATGGCAAAAGAAATAGTCGACAAATGTGAAGGTTGCCAGTTTTGTTCCAACATGTCTCACAAGCCTGCATCGGCCCTGAAGACCATTCCACTCATCTGACCCTTTGCTGTTTGGGGATTGGACATGGTTGGACCTCTGACGACAAGTAGGAGTGGATTCACTCATGTGCTTGTAGCAGTCGACAAGTTCACCAAGTGGATTGAAGCCAAGCCTATCAAGAACCTTGAAGCCAGTACTGCTGTCAGCTTCATCAGAGAGTTAACATTCAGATATGGTGTTCCACACAGCATCATCACTGACAACGGGTCAAACTTCGATTCTGATGAGTTCAGAACTTTTTGTGCTTCCCAAGGTACTTGAGTCGACTATGCCTCAGTCGTCCACCCCCAGTCGAATGGGCAAGCTGAAAGAGCAAATGGATTGATTCTCAAAGGACTGAAACCCTGACTGATGCGTGACCTCAAACACGCAGCAGGAGCCTGGGTCGATGAACTTCCATTAGTATTGTGGGGATTGAGGACAACTCCCAATCGGTCGACTGGTAGAACCCCCTTTTTCTTGTTTTATGGAGCCGAAGCTGTACTTCCGAGTGACTTGCTCCACAATGCGCCCTGAGTCGAGCTTTTCTCAGAATAAGAAGCAGAACAGGCACGGCAAGATGCAGTCGATCTCCTGGAAGAAGAAAGAGAGATGGCCTTGATCTGATCAACCATCTATCAGCAAGACCTGTGTCGCTTCCATGCCAGAAACGTGAGGGGTCGAGCATTTCAAGAGGGAGACTTGGTTCTCCGAGTGGATCTGCAGAAACCTCACAAGCTTGCTCCTTCCTGGGAAGGCCCCTTCATTGTCACCAGAGTGCTCCAAAATGGAGTGTACCACCTCTACAACGTCGAGCACAAGAAAGACGAGCTGCGAGCTTGGAATGCGGAGCTGCTCCACCCCTTTTATACTTAAGCACTGAGTCTATTGAGATGTAATAAAAAAACACCTTTGTAGTTTGTTTATCAAAGACAAGAGTTTTTTCAGTCTTCTAAAATGATTGTCGATTGCTTACGCTTGTTTCTGAAATCCCCCGGTGGGTGGCTTAGCTGCGAATCCGTTTCGCCTAAGTTGAAAAAATCCTACCGAGTGATGAGCAAATCTCTCACTCAGAGGCTTAGCTGTGAATCCGTTTTTCCTAAGTTGAAAAAATCCTACCGAGTGGTGAGCAAGCCTCTCACTCGGGGGCTTAGCTGTAGTCCAGTACTCGCCTAAGTTGAAAAAATCCTTCCGAATGGTGAGCAAGCCTCTCACTCGGGGGCTTAGCTGCAGTCCAGTACTCGCCTAAGCTGAAAAAAATCCTACCGAGTGGTGAGCAAGCCTCTCACTCGGGGGCTTAGCTGCAGTCCAGTACTCGCCTAAGTTGAAAAAATCCTACCGAGTGGTGAGCAAGCCTCTCACTCGGGGGCTTAGCTGCAGTCCAGTACTCGCCTAAGTTGAAAAAATCCTACCGAGTGGTCAGCAAGGCTCTCACTCGGGGGCTTAGCTACAGTCCAGTACTCGCCTAAGTGGAAAAAATCCTACCGAGTGGTGAGCAAGCCTCTCACTCGGGGGCTTAGCTGCAGTCCAGTCCTCGCCTAAGTTGAAAAAAAATCCTACTGAGTGGTGAGCAAGCCTCTCACTCAGGGGCTTAGCTACAGTCCAGTACTCGCCTAAGTTGAAACCATCCCTACCGAGTGATGAACAAGCTTCTCACTCAGAGGGCTTAGCTGCAATCCGGTACTCGGTTAAGTTGAGAAAATCCTACCGAGTGATGAGCAAACCTTACACTCGGGGGCTTAGCTGCAGTCCAATACTCGCCTATGTTTCAAAAATCCTAACGAGTGATGAGCAAACCTCACACTCGGGGGCTTAGCTGCAGCCCAGTGCTCGCCTAAGTTTCAAAAATCCTACCGAGTGATGAGCAAACCTCACACTCGGGGGCTTAGTTGCGGCCCAGTGCTCACCTAAGTTTCAAAAATCCTACCGAGTGATGAGAAAACCTCACACTCGGGGGCTTAGCTGCAGTCCAGTACTCGCCTAAGTTTCAAAAATCCTGCCGAGTGATGAGCAAACCTCACACTCGGGGGCTTAGTTGCAGTCCACTACTCGCCTAAGTTTCAGAAAAACCTACCAAGTGATGAGCAAACCTCACACTCAGGGGCTTAGTTGTAGTCTAGTACTCACCTAAGTTGAAAAACCATCCCTATCCGCAGGGATGACGAGGTGCAGGTTGACTGCAATCCTCTCCACGGAGCTGCGCCACAAGTACAATGTGCGCTCCTCCCTATCCGCAAGGACAACGAGGTGCATGTCGACTACAATCCTCTCCATGGAGCTGCGCCACAAGTACAATGTGTGCTCCATCCCTATCCGCAAGGACGACGAGCTACAGGTTGACTGCAATCCTCTCCACGGAGCTGCGCCACAAGTACAATGTGCGCTCCATCCCTATCCGCAAGGACGACGAGGTGCAGGTCAACTGCAATCCTCTCCACGGAGCTGCGCCACAAGTACTATGTGCGCTCCATCCCTATCCGCAAGGAAGACGAGGTGTAGGTCGATTGCAATCCTCTCCATGGAGCTACGCCACAAGTACAATGTCCGCTCCATACCTATCCGCAAGGACGACGAGGTGCAGGTCGACTGCAAACCTCTCCTCAGAGCTGCGCCACAAGTACATTGTCCGCTCCATCCCTATCCGCAAGGACGACGAGGCGCAGGTCGACTGGGATATATCCCTCAGAATATTCCAAGTGAAGAATAAGTTCCACTCGAAGGAAAACGCAAGCACATGCAGAAGATAAACCAAGATCAGATAAAATCCCAAGAGTTTCAGGACGAAGAACAAAAGTACTCGGGCGTCGGGCCCGAAGGAGTTTAACGGTTACAAAAACCACTCGGCATTCCGAGGCAAATTTAAAGCAAGTTTAAGTATCAAGTTTGTTCACTCGGCAGGAGGAGGACTTGCAAGCCCGACGAACTCATCCAAATCAATCCCGCCAGCGATCCGAGTGGCAGCATCAATGAAAGTCTCCATGAAGGACTGGAAGTCATGCCTTTTTTGTTTGCGACCTTGATCGCCGCCTGCTTCTCTTCTCGAGCTTCTCTGGAGTGGACCCTGACCAGTGACAGAGCCACGTCAGTACCGCATCGGGCAGAGGACTTCTTCCATTCCTGCACTCGACCAAGGACCTCATTGAGTCGAGCCATCAGAGACTCGAGATCATTCTGAAGCATTGCCCTTGGCTAGAGCGATGAGTCGATGCGTGAAACTGCAACCTTCAGACGGGCAAGATAACTTGTAACACTGGCGACGTGGGATTCCAGTCGAAGCACATTCATGGCAGCCTCGTCGCCGACTTGAGAAAGGATAGGGTCCAAGCCCATCTCGATCCGTCCAGTCTCCTCTTCAAAGTTTTGGCAGAATTATGCAGAGTCAAGGAGTTAACGAGTCGACTGGTCAGGTCTAACTTGCAAACAGTAAAACCGTCGGGTAAAAAAGGGATACCTTCGAGCATACGAAAGAGTTTCTTGGCGAGAGCTTTCAGATAAGCCTCCAAATCGTTCCTCCTGCGACTCATGCTTTCTAGCTGGTCGTTTAGAGCCACTTTATCTTTTTTCAGACGAGTCGCCTCTCAATTGCATTCAGTGAGAGACGACTTCAGCTTATTGATTTCTTCCTCCAGCGCTCCGACCGAAGCTAGTTTCTGGTCAGCAAAGGCAGCTTCTCCTGAGCCTCCTTCTACGCAGCTGCAAGGTCCAAGTCCTTCTTCTCCAGGGCCAGCCTCATTTTCTCTGCAAAATACACATTTAGATCAAATAGAAGAATGAAGAGATAACTTGAAGGATGGTCAAGATAAGCAGTCGACAGGCCGTTACCTTCCGTACCAGCGACTTCATCTTGAGCCTTCTTCAAGTTCTGCTGAGCCAACTCGAGGTCAAGGTTGAGTTGCCTTTGCTTTTCCTCAAATTCGGCAAACCTGGAGATAAGCGAAAAAGATTTCTACAGTGAGTAAAAGACATATCAGTCAACAAGATCAAAGATTATCTACTTCCGAGTGAATAAAACCTCAAGACTACTCAGACCCCAACCGACTGCCAGCAGTCGACTGCGGTCTCGGGGACTACACCCAGTGGGTGCACTTAGCGTTCCCCCACTGGTTCGGATTCCACTCGGCCGGTCAGCCCAGGCCGAGTAAAAAAAAGAGGAAGTGCTCAGACCCCAACCGACTGCCAGCAGTCAACTACGGTCTCGGGGACTACACCAGTGGATGCACTTGGCGTGCCCCCACTACTTCGGATTCCACTCGGCTGCATCCAGTGGGTGTACAATCTCGAAGTGCAAGACAATAGAAGATTGCGCGAAGGAAAATATTCAGGTAGCATATCCTAAAAGAACAAGTTCAGTCAGAAGTTAACTTACCTGGACATTGGCTCGAAGAGTCGCACTGGCGTCATAAGCAGCCTGACTACTTTCGTGCACCGCCTTCACCCGCTCCATCATTATGCTAGCCTGACGAATAGCCTCCGTAGTGGCGTTCGACTGGCTTTCTGGAACATGATGAGTGGCAAAGAAGGGGACGGACGGTCCAGATGCAGCGGCTTGGAGATCCGAGTCATGAAGTTGGATGGTTGAAACAAGCTCTGCAGCAGTCGACGATGCAGGACGCGCACTCGACACTGGGTCAGCAAAGGTTACAGAAACCTTACTCGCATCTTTGAGCCGTTGAACTACCCGCTCCACCGCCGGCTCCGACTGGGATGTCTTGCTAACTATGGCCTTCTTCTTCCTGGGCCTTAGCGGCACGTCCTCCTCATCATCCGGAAGTTCAATGACATTGGGAGGGGCTGCACCCTAGATGAGTCACCAGAATTCAATCGACCATACAATCAAGAACAAGATCACGAGGATTGTACCCGGGTTGGAGGTGATCGCATCTTCCATGTCCTCGTCTTCATACTGGCGGGTGGAAGTCCCAGAGGTAGCAGCACTACAAATTTCAGAATTCAGTCGGTTATTTCTGACGAAATGAATCGACTCAAATCCAAATTCATACTAAAAACAAGAAATCAAGCCCAACTAATACCCGGAAGTAATGGGGATGGCCACTTTGATCTTCGGCAAGGCTTTTATCGGTTTGGACGGTGTAGCTTTCGGTTGCTTCGACGCCTTTTCAGTCGGCGCTGGAGAAGACGTCCGAGGGCGCTTCGATGACTGCCCAGTTTGCGTGGTCGCTTTGTCGCGGGCGCTTGCTTGATCGTGAGAAAGCTTGGATTGTCTTTCCCTGCGAGGAGGAGACTCGACCTCTTCTTCATCACTCGGGTCATTGCTATCCTCGTCCTCCTCATCGTCAGAGTGCCACTCGCCGCTTTCACCTACACTCGCCTCTCCCTCTAGGTCCTGCTCCTGCTCCCCGTTGGGCATCGAGTACATCTCAGTCAGGGCCTGGAAGACAACAACTAAGATAGCAGTCAGTCGGATGACAGCTAACAACTACTTGATAAATCAAGAAGACACTCGACCATGTGGAATCATACCTTGCGGTTTCATACGAGTTATTGAGTGGAGGAATCCTCTAGGATCCCCTGGGGTTTTCTTTGTTGCCAGTAATACCCTTCAGCCACCCTTCCAACGTAGCATCGTCAACTCCCTCTAGATGGATCCGAGTGGTGTCCTTGATGCCCGAATACATCCACATAGGATGGTCACGAGCTTGAAGTGGTTGGATGCGTCGCCTGAGGAAGACCTCCAGCAGATCCATACCAGTTACCCCATCACGGACAAGCTGAACTACTCGCTCAACCAGCAATTTCACTTGTGCCTTCTCCTCTGGGATCACTTTCAAAGTAGAGGGCTTCTCCACTCAGGCCATGGAAAAGGGGGCAAGTCCAGTCTACTGACCCGGAGTCGGCTGGTCCTTGCAGTAGAACCAAGTCGACTGCCACCCTCGGACCGACTCGGGAAGGATCATGGCTGGGAAAGTACTTTTACTCCTCATCTGAATTCCAAGACCCCCGCACATCTGAATCACTTGCGTCCTCTCGTCACTCGGGTTGGCCTTCTTGACCGACTGAGAACGGCACGCGAATATGTGTTTGAAGAGGCCCTAGTGTGGCCGACATCCCAGGAAGCTCTCACACATAGACACCAAAGCAGCAAGATACACGATGGTGTTCGGGGTAAAGTGGTGGAGTTGTGCCCCAAAGAAGTTCAAGAAACCTCGAAAGAAAGGGTGGGGAGGTAAAGAAAACCCGCGGTCGACGTGAGTAGCCAGGAGAACACGCTCATCCTCCTGTGGCTGCGGCTTGGTCTTGTTCCCCGGGAGTCGCGCCGATTCGTGGGAGATCAGTCCCCCCTCGACCAGGTCGTCAATGTTGTCCTGACGGATCATCGAGCGAATCTACTCGCCCTGGATCCAGCCCGGCGGCAGGCCGGACCTCGAGGAAGATCCGCCCCGGCCGGACTTCTTCCCCTTCGCATTCGCCATCGCCTTCTTCGTGCACTCCAATGTCACCGCCTTCTCCTTCCCCATTGCGGCGAGTAGAGCTCGAACGGGGCGGCTGCGCTTGAGCAGGAGCAGATGCATCGGAGAAAACTGAGAGGGAAAGAGAAGAACGAAGACGCACTGTTCAAAGAAAACCCCAGCCCGACGACTTATATGGGGCCGCTTCCGAGTGGCTGACCTATGGGACCGGACGACCCAATCAAATCCCGCAACAGTCGCGCGCGAGGTACGTGGCGAAAAAGGTGGCACGGTGAT
Organism: Triticum urartu; assembly: GCF_003073215.2. NCBI lineage: Eukaryota > Viridiplantae > Streptophyta > Magnoliopsida > Poales > Poaceae > Triticum > Triticum urartu. Next base: position 294,222,442 of record NC_053023.1, on the reverse strand, counting down.
TGAGGCGGCCTCGCCTAATCCCTTCTGATTACTATGGTCTCCCCCGTCCCGTGCGCTTCCCCAAAACCAAATCCCATGATGTCCGCGCGCAGCAGGGCAATCTGTCAGATGGAATATCTTCTCCATATCAATACTCAAGACATCATAGTAAAGTTCACTCGGCAGATTCAAGGATGGATCAAGGTGAATGAAAAGGAGTTGAGATCATCATGGTTGTTCGCTTGGTTGCAATAAGTCACTCCCGGAGCACAAAAATTGAATCGGAGGAATTCTCGACTCCTTCTCCACTCAAGCCTCGAACCATTCAGGGTCTTATGATGAAGCTATGCACCTAGGGTAGGGTCATAGGCCTGACCTAGATGCCCTCCCCAAGGACATCACCCTAAAGCCAGAAGCATTCAAAGGGTACCATCATCCGCTCGACCAGAGACATTCCACTTGGAAGAATCAATGTCACTCGACCGTCACAGAAATCACTCGACAAACAGAAGATCTAAAGTCACTCTACACAGCAACGGTCAGGCGTTTATTCATAGACTTAACTATCATTTATAGGACTTCAATACAGATGTTACCTGTAACGCTCCTTCTTTTTGTACATTGAACCCCATGTAATGGAGGTGAGCTGGGATCCTAGCGCACTCTATATAAGTCACCCCCTCCTCTAGGACAGGGGTTCACATCTTTTGTAAACTCACACACGCACATAATCTAGTTGACCGCCTCAGGGAACCGAGACGTAGGGCTGTTACTTCCTCCGTGAAGGTCCTGAACTCATAAACTCGTGTGTACAACTACTCCATAGCTAGGATCTTGCCTCCTCATACCTACCCCCATTCTACTGTCAGTCCTAGATCCATGACACCAGAACCAAGATTATTCCCTCTAGTACGAGGGGAGGTAAGGAACTGCCATCTAGCTCTGCACTTGATTCACCTTCTGTTTGAGTAAGCTTATGACACCTACACCTGCTATTGATTATGATATGTCACATGTTATTGATGATGCTACTTCTACTACTTCTGCTATGATTGTTGTTTATGATGCTACTACTTTGCTTGATAATACTGTGCCACTAGGTGAATTTCTTGATGAACAACTTGCTAGAGCTAAAACTATTGAGTATGCTAAAGATGAGGACATTTCTGAAACTGATGAAATTATTGAAACTGAACAATTTGAAACACATGTTAAACCTAGCTCTCTTAGATATGAATTGCCTATTATGCCTGAGGGTTATGTTATGGATGGAGAGGTAGCTAGGGACTTTCTTGCTTGTAAGGATAGAGATGATCTTAAGAAATTATTATGCAAGTGGAAAGAAAAATCTTTGAATGCTAGAATGCAATCTGATCCTAAGTTTGCTACTTCACCCATCTTTGTTACTGATAAGGATTATGAATTCTCTGTTGATCCTGAGTTAATTACTTTGGTTAAATCTGATCCTTTCCATGGTTATGAATCTGAGATTGTTGTGGCACATCTTACTAAATTGAATGACATAACCACCCTATTTTCTCATGAGGAAAAAGTTTTCTATTACTATATTTTAAGTTGTTTCCTTTCTCGTTAAAGGGTGATGCTAAGATATGGTTTAATTCTCTTGCTCCTGGTTGTGTGCGTAGTCCCCAGGATATGATTTACTACTTCTCTGAAAAATAATTTCCTGCTCATGTGAAACAAGCTGCTTTACAGGAAATATTTAACTTTGTGCAAATTAAAGAAGAGAGTCTCCCACAAGCTTGGGGGAGGCTTCTCCAATTACTTAATGCTTTGCATGATCATCCTCTTAAGAAAAATGAAATACTTGCTAACTTTTATAATGGACTAACTGATGCTTCTAGGGACCACCTAGATAGTTGTGCTGGTTGTGTGTTCAGGGAATGAACTGTTGAACAAGATGAAGTGCTATTGAATAATATATTGTGTAATGATAATGATTGGACTCTTCCCAAACCACCTCCTAAGACAACTCCGAAGAAAAGAGGTATTCTATTCCTCAGTCCTGAAGATATGCAAGAGGAAAAGAAATCTATGAAAGAACAAGGTATTAAAGCTGAAGATTACCACCTATTGAAGAAATACATGGTCTTGATAACCCGACACAGGTAGTAGAGGTAAATTCTCTCTATATATTTGATGAAGGTGATATTCCTCATAATAAGTCTGCCAATCAATGCTTGTATGAATTTGATAACTTTATTGTTAAACAAGAAAACTTCAATGCATATTTTAGTAGACAATTGAAACATAATGCTTATATGCTTGACAGCCTGGGTGACTATATGTGTAGAACTGTTAATGATCTTAAGATTATTTGTAAGCATGCCCCCATCGTAAAAACTCAAGTACAACAAGTTCTCAAGGCACAAAATGATTTGTTGAATGAGTTGAATAATAAGAACAATGATCATGCTGTTAGAGTTATGACTAGAGGAGGTAAAATGACTCAGGAACCTTTGTATCCTGAGGGTAATCCTAAGAGAGTAGAACAAGACTCTCATAGTATTAATACTGATGCACCTAGTCCTTCTAAAAGGAAAAAAGAAAGGTGATAGGACTTTGCATGCTTCTAGTGAACACAACCTACGAATAAAAGATATGATAAGAGAGAGTTCATTGCTAGAAAACATGGTAAAGAAAGAGAACCATGGGTTCAGAAACCCATGCCATTTCCTCCTAAACCATCCAAGAAAAAGGATGATGAGTATTTTGAGCACTTTGTTGAGATGCTTAGACCTATCTTTTTGCATATGGGTTTGACTGATATTCTGAAAATGTCCCCTTATGCTAAGTATATGCAAGATATTGTCACAAATAAAAGAAAGATACCAAAAGCTGAAATTTCCACCATGCTTGCTAATTACACTTTTAAGGGTGGAATACCAAAGAAATTAGGAGATCCAAGAATACCAACTATACCATGCTCCATTAAAAGAAACTATGTTAAAACTGCTTTATGTGATTTCGGAGCCGGTGTTAGTGTTATGCCTTTATCTTTATATCATAGACTTCATTTGAATAAGTTGACACCAACCAAAATCTCTTTGCAAATGGCCGATAAATCAACTACTATACCCATCGGTATTTGTGAGGATGCACCTGTGGTAGTTGCAAATGTTACTATCTTAACTGACTTTGTTATTCTTGATTTTCTCGAGGACGACAGTACATTGATCATCCTTGGTAGGCCCTTTTTGAGTACTGCATGGGCTGTTATTGCTTGCAAGAAGGGCAATATCACTTTTCATGGTAATGGTAATGAGCATACGATACACTTTCCGAAGAAACAACCTCAAGTGAATAGTATCAATTCTATTGGGAAAATTTCAACAATTACTATTGGAGCTTTCGAATTCCCTATTCCTACTATCAAAAATAAATATGATATTCTTATTGTTTGGGACATGCATATCCCCATTGAGGCAACCTAGTGTTATACGAAAGTTCTCTAGTTTCATGTCATTCAAAAAAGTTTGTTAATAAGACTTGATAAACCTTGGTAATGGATTCCTTTTGATGGGCATGAGGTGGATGAATTTAGTAACACAACTTTATGTACCCACTTTTTACTTTCTGTTAATTAGAATATAAAGAAAAATACTATTATTTGTCTGTTTTCTGAATTATTTGTGCAAAAAATGTCCCGAAAATAAAAGTTCTCCAAATGCCATGAAAATTAGTATGATTTTTTCTAGAATATTTTAGAATTTTTGGCACTGAAAACACACTAGGGGGCAGCACCAGTGGGCCACAAGCCCACAGGGCGCTCCCACCCCTTAGGCGCACCTAGACGGCTTGTGGGTCCCACATGGGTCCCCCTCACTTATTCCAACACCCATTCACTTCGTATTCCTTCAGAAAAATCCCACCATTGCTCAAACCCATGTTCTAGCTCATTTTGCTACCATTTTTTATCTCCTCGCCCGGAACTTTGTTTCCGAAACTGTTTTAGGGATTGGTTCATCAGTATGTGAATCCTCCAATGGTCGAATTAGTTTTTGTTCTAGTGCTTTATATATTGCCAATTTTTGCTGTTGTGGTGACCTTGCTCTTGAGCTTGCATGTCAAATTTATATGGTCCAATGTAGTTTTGATGCATGATATAGCCTCTAGACACTTGTGGGAGTAGTTGCTATCAATCTTGTTGAGTTTTGTTCACTTTTGTTTTGAGTCACTAAAAATTTCAGAAATTTTTCAGAGGAAGAAAAATGTTTAGGAAGATATACAAAGGGGGTTCCTTGAAGAAGAAAGCCCCAAGGCTCGCGATACACGAGCCAGACCTTGAACCACTGACGGAAGCTCTAGTGCAGCCTTGTGAATGGCCATCGGATCAATTCATGGTTCATGCAGGTTTTAAGGAGGAATTTGATTCATATGTGCAAAATGCTGACCTTGAAGACTTCGTGTTAGATAAGTGTAGGCAGTACTATTACCTCACTGATTCATTTGTGCGGAGATTTAAGTTTACATCCTAGCGCAATACTCATTATGTTTTATTCGATCTTTATGATAAATCATTTACCATGGACCTTGAAGATTTTAATAATGCATGCAAAATTCCACAGTGGGGCATTCATAGTGAGCCTCGTAAAATTGTTTGTTCAGAGTTTCTTGCTTGCATTATCAGGGGAGAAACTAGAAATGTAACTCAAGTTACTATAGCAAGCATTCACTTTCCTGCTATACATTATTTATCTCTTTATAGGTAGATGCATTAACGGCAAACATGATCATAGCCACTTTTGTGCATCAGATCTTAGTGTCCTCAAGAGTGCAATAATTGGTGATAAATGATATAACTTGGGGGCTATTGTTGCAAGGCGGTTACATAATAATGCAAGGGATGTAGATTTTTCTGTGGGATTTATGCCACTCGGTTAGCTAATTATCTAGGGGTACCCATAAGAGAAAATGATGTTGAGTTGCCACCCGCATACCTCGATAATGATGATATGATTCGTTACTAGTTTCTTGAGAGGAGCGAGCAGGCCCTCTTGTACATACTAATCTTTGACAGGGAGCACGTCTTCTTTATTACGCTTCTTGCTCCTGCCTTCTTTAACTTTCAGGTAAAGCAGAGATACTTCATAATCAGTGAGGAGGCGGACGAGTATGAGAGAGCAGGGGAGGCCGCTTGCCTCCATGAGGCAGCTCTCCAAGCGGTAGTTACCGCAGCTCAGTACAACCCCAACTACGACTTTGGATACTATCCATGCCATCCATGGCCCTGGAACAACTTAGGCCAAAATCCTAAGCTTGGGGGAGTACGTATTTCACACCGACATTACATTCATATTCACACACTCATTTCAGTTGTCGGTGTTCATACTTTTTCATTGTATTATCCATGTTAGTTTATTTTTCTTGCTTTCTTCTTGTGTGTTTCAAAAACTTTGAGAAAATCCAAAAAATAGTTCTCGCTTCTTTTTAGTTTCTCTTTCTAGTTTATTTAGTAGTAGTACTAAAAGAAAACCCAAAAAGATTTCTCGTTCTTCTTTTGCTCGTTGGGAGCTTTCCCGTGTAAATAGTTTTTCTCGTTCTTGTTTTACTTTCTTCAAAAAAACAAAAATTCCAAAAATATTTCAGTGTGTTTATTTGAAATTATTTCTCCTTTCTTTGGGTCGTAAGGAGGAGACCACGATGAAAATGTTGAGTGGCTCTCATATGCATTATTGTTGATCTAACAAAGAGCCCATGTTACCTTGTCTTCTCCTTTTAATAAATGTTTTCAGATTCTAGCTTAGTCCAATGCACGTGCACTCTTATTATTATTCACACCATCCAGTCGTGCAAGTGAAAGGCAATAATGACGATATTCGATGAAATGATTGAGATGGAGAAAAGCTGGTACAAACTTGACCTATTTTGTTTTTGTAAATATGATTAGCTCATCGTTCCTGAATTAGCCCATTATGAATGAAACATGTTTGCAATGACAATTAGAGATTATAGTTACTCATGCCATGCTTAATTAGCTAGGAGTTGATAATGGTTTACCTTGCAAGCCAGCATGCTTTTAAAATGGTTATGATGTAGTATGATAGGATGGTATCCTCCTTTGAATGATTTAAGTGGCTTTACTTGGCACATGTTCACACATGTAGTTGAATCAAAATCAACATAGCCTCCACGATATTTATGTTCATGGTGATTTATATCCTACTCATGCTTCCACTCAATGTTGGTTAATCTCAATGCATGTTTTTGACCATTGTCGCTCTCTAGTTGGTCGCTCCTTAATCTTTTGCTAGCCTTCACTTGTACTAAGCGGGAATACTGCTTGTGCATCCACTTCTATAAACCCAAAGTTGTTCCATATGAGTCCGCCATACCTACCTATATGCGGTATTTACCTGCCGTTCCAAGTAAATTTGCATGTGCCAAACTCTAAACCTTCAAATAATAATTTGTTTTGTATGCTTGAATCGCTCATGTAGTGACTGGAGACTTTCATTATCTTCCATGCTAGGTGGGTTATTCTCAAGATGAGCGTTTATTCACTTGTCATTCACGAGAAAGTGGCTGGTAATCCGGATGCCTAGTTCCATGCTCGAAATCAAATCAAAAAATAATTATCAAAAAGAACTCCCCCAAGACTGTTCTTGGTATGGACAGTACCCGTGGATTCGGTTAGCCCTGGAGTGTGATTGTTGGTGGAGGGGGAGTAAAACCTTTACCATTCTGTTTGGGAACCGCCTATAATGTATCTAGCATGGAAGATACCAAGATCTCTTGGTTGTTATGTTGACAATGAAAGCATGCCGCTTATAATTATATTTATCTCTGTTTTAAAATCTTGAGCTCTGGCACCTCTACACATCCCTGCTTCCCTCTGTGAAGGGTATCTATTTACTTTTATTGCTGAGTCATCATCCTCTTATAAAAAGCACCAGTTAGAGAGCACTAATGTCATTCGTATGCATTGTTATTTATTGATATTGAATATGAGTGTGACTGGATCTCTTTTGCCATGAATTATAATGTCTAGTCAGTCCTTGATCTTCAGGGGTGTTCTGCATTTATGTTTTGCGGTTTCAGAAAGGGCTAGCACGATACCATTTTTCCATATCATATCATGATTTTTTTGAAAAAGTGTTGTCATCCGAGATTTATTAGTATTGCTCGCTAGTTGATTATGCATTGATATGAGTAAATGTGAGACCTAAATGTTATTTGAATATGGTTAGTACATAATCTTTGCTGAAAACCTAAATACTGGCTATACATATTTGCAACAACAAGATCAAACGGAGTTTGTAAAAGTTTTTCTTTGTCACTTTCAGTTTGTCAACTCAATTGCTTGAGGACAAGCAATGGGTTAAGCTTGGGGGAGTTGATACGTCTCCTATCTACTTTTCCAAACTCTTTTTCCCTTGTTTTGGACTCTAATTTGCATGATTTGAATGGAACTAACCCAGATTAATGTTGTTTTCAGCAGAATTGCCATTGTGTTATTTTTGTGCAGAAATAAAAGTTTTCGGATTGACCTGAAAATTTACGAAGAATATTCTTGGAATATATTAAAAATATTAGCACAAGAATCAACTAGAGGGGGGCCACCCACAGACCACAAGCCCTGGGGGCGTGCACACCCCCTAGGGCGCGCCCTGTAGGCTTGTGGGCCCCTGGAGCTCCTCCGACCCTAATTCCAAATCCATAAGTACCTATTTGCGGAGAAAAAAATCAGAGAGAATGATTTATCGTGTTTTACGATACGAGGCCGCCGCGACACCCTGTTCTTCATCGGGAGGGCTGATCTGGAGTCCGTTCAGGGCTCCGGAGAGGGGGATTCATCGCCATCATCATCACTAACCTTCCTCCATCACCAATTTCATGATGCTCACCGCCGTGTGTGAGTAATTCCATCGTAGGCTTGCTGGACCGTGATGGGTTGGATGAGATTTATCATGGAATCGAGCTAGTTCTATCGTATATAGGTAGGTATCGTGGACTCATGTGGAATAACTTTGGGGTTTAAGGGATTTGGATGCACAAGCAGTATTCCCTCTTAGTACAGGTGAAGGCTAGCAAAAGACTGGGAAGCGACCAGCTAGAGAGCGACAACAGTCATGAACATGCATTAAAATTAATCAACACCGAATGCAAGCATGAGTAGGATATAATCTACCATGAACATAAATATCGTGAAGGCTATGTTGATTTTGTTTCAACTACATGCGTGAACATGTGCCAAGTCAAGTCACTTAAATCATTCATAGGAGGATACCACCCTATCATACCACATCATAACCATTTTAATAGCATGTTGGCACGCAAGGTAAACCATTATAACTCATAGCTAATCAAGCATGGCACAAGAAACTATGATCTCTAGTTGTCATTGCAAACATGTTTATTCATAATAGGCTGAATCAGGAACGATGAACTAATCATATTTACAAAAACAAAAGAGGTCGAGTTCATACCAGCTTTTCTCATCTCAGCCAGTCCATCATATATCGTCATAATTGCCTTTCACTTGAACGACCGAACTATGTGAATAATAATAATAGTGCACGTGCATTGGACTAAGCTGGAATCTGCAAGCATTCAATAAACAGGAGAAGACAAGGCAATATGGGCTCTTCTGTCAGATAAACAATAATGCATATAAGAGCCACTTCAACAATTTAATTATGGTCTTCTCCTATCGACCCCAAAGAAAAGAAAAGAAATAAAACTATTTACACGGGAAAGCTCCCAACAAGCAAAAGAAGAACAGGAAATGTTTTTGGGTTTTCTTTTTAATTACTACTAAAAGCATGGAAAGTAAACTAATTAAAAGCTACAAGTAATTTTTTTGGTTTTTCTTAAGGTTTATTAAACACACAAGAAGAAAGCATAAAAAGGAAAATAAACTAGCATGGATGATACAATGAAAAAGTATGAGCATCGACATCTAGCAATGAGTGTGTGAACATAAATGTAATGTTGGTGGGAAATACGTACTCCCCCAAGCTTAGGCTTTTGGCCTAAGTTGGTCTATGGCCACGGCTGGGCTGGCGGATATCCATAATAGTAGCTGGGGTCGTACTGTGAGGAAGAAGAGGAAGACTCAGCTTGCCACTGGCTGACAATCATCTCCGGATCCCGCTGGTAATTAGACTGTCATGAAGGATCAATTTGTGGTTCCGGCTCTGGCTCCTCAACTGGTGCAGGGTTCCGGTAGGCGTGAATAGCCTTCAATGGAACAAGGTACGTGCCTACAGACAAATCAAACAAAGAAGGAGCAGGCAGGGTAATAGTCTCAGGATGATGTTTGTTAAAGAACAATTGATATTTAAGTTCTCCTTCCCTATTCTTAACAATAAAATCATGTGCCACCATACTTTTATAATCTAAATAAACACGAGGCATCACTTTTTCTTCCTTCTCGGAATGCCTAATAGGTATGTTAAAGTGTGCAGCTAGGCGTGAGGCATAGATGCCTCCAAAGATGGGGCCCTTGGTACGGTTCATGCTTAACCGTTTAGCAATAATGCCGCCCATACTAAAAGTGTTATCACCGTATAAACCTTGGAGCAAAATAATAATATCAGGGATACTAAGGTTTCCATAGTTTCCGCGACCAATTAAGCAACGACTAGCAAATAATGCAAAGTAACGTAAAACAGGAAAATGTATGCTAGTGATTCGTGCATCGGAAACCTTCCTTGTTTCCCCTACAGTGATAGTATCAATAAAACCCTCCACATCATCACGATGTGGTTCTTCTGTCTTCCCTCAAAAGGGACTAGACAAATCCGACAAAAATCATAAAGTGACATCTCCTTATGCTCATCATATAAATGAAACTCCACCGTAGGTGGTGAGTTCCTAGAATGAAAATGAAAGTTTTGCACAAAGGTATTTGTGAGTAAGAGATACTGATCGCATTGGTCGTGGAGGAAAGCGGTGAGGCCTGCATTATGAGCTAATTCATGAAAATCTTCATAAATCCCGGCGGCTCTCAAGAAATCCTCGGAAGGCCATTCACACGCCCGAACCTCCGCGGTGCGAGGCAGATTATACTTAGGCTTGGGTGCCTTTTCCTTCGAGCTTTGGCTCGATGAGCCCCTCAAAAGTCTCCTCATCATTTTCTGAAAAATTCTGAAATTTTTTAGTAACTTCAAAATAAAAGTAAACCAAACTCAATAATATTGATAGCAACTACTCCTACAAGTGCCTAGGGCCTATATCATGCATCAAAACTACTTGGAACCATATAAATTTGACATGCAAGCTCAAGAACAGGGTCACCTAAGCAACACAAATTTGCAATGAATAAAGCACTAGAACAAAAACTAATTGGACCAATGGAGGAGTCACATACCAAGGAACAATCTCCCCAAGCAGTTTTGTGAGAGGTGCTTTGAGCAAGGAGATCGAAAATGGCAGCAAAACGAGCATAGACTCGGGTTGAGCTAGTTATTCGTATTTGTGGGAGGAAGATGAAGTGTGTGGGTGCAGGAATAAGTGGAGGAGGGCCACCATGGGCCCACAAGGCAGGGGCGCGCCCTAGAGGGGTGGGCACACCCTCCACCCTCGTGGGCAGGTGGTTGACCCCCCTGGTGTGTTCTCAGTTCCATAAATCCTCAAATATTCTAGAAAAAAATCATATTTAAATTTCAGGGCATTTGGAGAACTTTTATTTTCGAGGTATTTTTATATTGCACAGATAATCAGATAACAGACAGAAAAATATTTGTTTTTATTTATTTAATATAAATAACAGAAACTAAAAGTGGGGTACAGAAGGTTGTCCCTTCTAGTTTCATCCATCTCATGATCATCAAAAGGAATCCACTAACAAGGTTGATCAAGTCTTGTTAACGAACTCATTCTGAATAACATGGAACCGAAGAAATTTCGAATAACACTATGTTACCTCAACGGGGATATGCACATCCCCAATAATAAGAATATCATATTTCTTCTTAATAGTAGGAAGAGAAAATTCAAAACCTCCAAATATAATCGATGGAAATTTTCGATACTGTGAACTTGAGGTTTTTCCTTGGAAAGTGTACCGTATGATCATTACCATTAACGTGAAAAGTGACATTGCCTTTAGTGTAATCAATAACAGCCCCTGCAGTATTCAAAAAGGGTCTTCCAAGAATAATAGACATACTATCGTCCTCGGGAATATCAAGAATAACAAAGTCCGTTAAAATAGTAACATTTGCAACTACAATAGGCACATCCTCACAAATACCGACAGGTATAGCAGTTGATTTATCAGCCATTTGCAAAGATATTTCAGTAGGTGTCAACTTATTAAAATCAAGTCTACGATATAAAGAGAGAGGCATAACACTAACACCGGCTCCAAGATCACATAAAGCAATTTTAACATAGTTTCCTTTAATAGAGCATGGTATAGTGGGTACTCCTAGATCTCCAAGTTTCTTTGGTATTCCACCCTTAAAAGTATAATTAGCAAGCATGGTGGAAATTTCAGCTTCCGGTATCTTTCTTTTATTTGTAATAATATCTTTCATGTACTTAGCATAAGGATTGGTTTTAAGCATATCAGTTAATCGCATACGCAAAAAGATAGGTCTAATCATTTCAGCAAAGTGCTCAAAATCCTCATCATCCTTTTTCTTGGATGGTTTGGGAGGAAAAGGCATGGGTTTCTGAACCCAAGGCTCTCTTTCCTTACAGTGTTTCCTAGCAACAAAGTCTTTCTTATCGTAACGTTGATTCTTTGATTGTGGGTTATCAAGATCAGCAGCGGGTTCAATTTCTATATCATTATCATTACTAGGTTGAGCATCATCATGAACATTATCATTAGTTTCAGGTTCATTACCAGATTGTGTTTCAGCATCAGAAATAGAAATATCATTTGGATTCTCAGGTGTTTCAACAATAGGATCACTAGAAGCATGTAAAGTCTTATCATTTTTCTTTTTCTTCTTTTTAAACGAACTAGGTGCATCTATATTATTTCTCTGAGAATCTTGCTCAATTCTCTTAGGATGGCCTTCAGGATACAAAGGTTCCTGAGTCATTCTACCAGTTCTAGTAGCCACTCTAACAACATTATCATTATCTTTACTATTCAATTCATTGAGCAAATCATTTTGAGCTTTAAGTACTTGTTCTACTTGAGTGGTAACCATAGAAGCATGTTTACTAATAAGTTTAAGTTCACCTTTAACATTAGCCATATAATCACCCAAGTGTTCAAGCATATTTGAATTGTGTTTCCATTGTCTACCAAAATAAGCATTGAAGTCTTCTTGCTTAGCCATAAATTTATCAAACTCATCTAAGCATGGGCTAGCAAATTTAGTAAATAGGATTACAGCTTTATCATATCTATAGAGAGAATTTACCTTTACTACCTGTGTCAGGTTATCAAGACCATGAGTTTCTTCAATAGGTAATGGATTAAGATTATATGTTCCTTCAACAGGCGGTAAACTAAGACCATGTATTTCTTCAATAGGAGGTAAATTCTTAACATCTTCAGCTTTAATACCTTTTTCTTTCATAGATTTCTTTGCCTCTTGCATATCTTCAGGACTGAGAAATAGAATACCCCTCTTCTTCGGAGTTGGCTCAGGAATTGGCTCCGGAGGTGTCCAATTATTTTCATTTGTCAACATATTATTCAATAAAATTTCAGCTTCATCTGGTGTTCTTTCCCTGAAAACAGAACCAGCACAACTATCTAGGTAATCTCTGGAGGCATCGGTTAGTCCATTATAAAAGATATCAAGTATTTCATTTTTCTTAAGAGGATGATTAGGCAAAGCATTAAGTAATTGGAGAAGCCTCCCCAAGCTTGTGGGAGACTCTCTTCTTCAATTTGCACAAAATTATATATATATCCCTTAAATCAGCTTGTTTCTTATGAGCAAGGAAATATTTAGCAGAGAAGTAATAAATCATATCCTCGGGACTACACACACAACCAGGATCAAGAGAATTAAACCATATCTTAGCATCACCCTTTAATGAGACCGGAAATATTTGAAGGATATAAAAGTAACGAGTTCTCTCATCTTTAGTGAACAGGGTGGCTATATCATTCAACTTAGTAAGATGTGCCACAACAGCTTCAGATCCATAACCATGAAAAGGATCAGATTCAACCAAAGTAATTATATCAGGATCAACAGAGAATTCATAATCCTTATCAGTAACAAAGATAGGTGAAGTAGCAAAAGCAGGGTCAGGTTTCATTCTAGCATTTAAAGATTGCTTACTCCATTTAGCTAATAATCTTTTGAGTTCAGTTCTATTTTGGCACGCTAAAATAGCTAAAGAAGCTTCTTGATCAAAGACATAACCCTTAGGAATAACAAGTGATTCTTCATCATCACTATCATCAAATTCAATATTTTCAATCTCTCTAGCCCTAGCAAGTTGTTCATCAAGAAAATCAGTAAGTGGCACAGTAGTATCAGGCATAGAGGTAGTTTCATCATAAGTATCATGCATAGCAGAAGTGGCATCATCAATAAAATGCGACATATCAGAACGAATAGCAGAAGCAGGTGTAGGTGTCGCAAGCTTACTTAAAACAGAAGGTGAATCAAGTGTAGAGCTAGATGGCAGTTCCTTACCTCCCCTCATAGTTGAGGGATAGATCTTGGTTTTTGGATCTCTCAAGTTCTTCGTAATGATAAGTAGATATATATCCCAAGTGACTCAAAGAATAGAGCTATGCTCCCCGGCAACAGCGCCAGAATATAGTCTTGATAACCCACAAGTATAGGGGATCGCAACAGTTTTCGAGGGTAGAGTATTCAGCCCAAATTTATTGATTCGACACAAGGGGAGCCAAAGAATATTCTCAAGTATTAGCAGCTGAGTTGTCAGTTCAACCACACCTGGAAACTTAATATCTGTAGCAAAGTGTTTAGTGGCAAAGTAATATGATAGTAGTGATAACGGTAACAAAAGGTAACAATAGTAAAAGTAATGTTTTTGGTATTTTGTAGTGATGATAGGAATAGCAACGGGAAAGTAAATAAGCGAAGAACAATATATGGAAAGCTCGTAGGCAATGGATCGGTGATAGAGAATTATGCCGGATGCGGTTCATCATGTAACAGTCATAACCTAGGGTGACACAAAACTAGCTCCAGTTCATTGATATAATGTAGGCATGTATTCCGAATATAGTCATACGTGCTTATGGAAAAGAACTTGCATGACATCTTTTGTCCTACCCTCCCATGGCAGCGGGGTACTTACGTAAACTAAGGGATATTAAGGCCTCCTTTTAATAGAGAACCAGAACAATGCATTAACATATAGTGAATACATGAACTCCTCAAACTACGGTCATCACCGGTAAGTATCCCGATTATTGTCACTTCGGGGTTAACGGATCATAACACATAATAGGTGACTATAGATTTGCAAGATAGGATCAAGAACACTCATATATTGATGAAAACATTTTTGGACCTTCCTTTTACCAAGTCCTAGTTCAAACCCATTTGAATTAAATTCAAATGAGTTTGAATTCATATCTTTCGATCTTGCCACTTCTAATTTTCTCAGACCAAGCGTGTTTTTGTGAGTCCAAGAAAATTATCCCCGTTCCCAAATTATTTCTCTCTTTTTCTTTCTTTGCTATTTACAATTTTTGGTAAATAAAATAGAAATGGGAGAGAGAAGCCTAACTGGCCACTTGGGCCTCCCACCAAGCCAGCCCAGCTGGGCCTGCCAACCTCCCGTGCTAGCTCACCTAGGCCATCTGCAGCCCAGCACGCACCCCTCCGAACCCTAGCTAACCTAGGCCGACCCCCTTCACCCCTCTCCCTCTCGTTCCCCACTCTGTCGCCACCCGCTCGACCTCGTCCCCCTCCCAATTTCCTCTCCTCTCGATCCCCCTCCCTTCTCCTCGTCCCACGCCTCATCGTCGCTCAAGCCCCGCCGCGGTGCCCTGCATCGGCGGAGCCCTACACGAAGACCTCCCCTGCCTCGTCCTGTCTAGGGCGAGGAGGACGACCCGCATAACCTCCTCCCGTGCTCGACGCTGCGGGCGCACCAAAGGGTGCCTCCCATGACCGACGTTGCCCGCTGCCACTTCGTCCGCCGACCCCGGCTCCAGCCATCGCGCATCGCCTCTGCCTCCAGTGGCCGTGGCGCCTCTGCTGCATGCATCCCCATGGAGCTCCGCCGCCCATTATCTCGCATGCAGCCCTCTCCCGCAACAGAGCCCGCCGTACTGCCATCCTGCACCGCCCGTTCCTTGAACATCTGGTCCATCGGCAACCTCTGCACCATCGTGAGGCTCTTCTTGCGAGCACCTCCTTCTAATCCCCTGCGGGCCCTCGTCGTGACCCTGCCTCCACTAGCAGCCTCCTATTGCCTGTCGTCTCCATGGCCTTGAGGAGCCGCCCAAGCTACCGGTTATTTTGGCCCTTACACATCATTATTGACCCGAGGAGACTAACACCGCAAGTCCAAGGACGATCCCCGAAGATTTTGGACGCGTCAAGTTCCTCTCGAAAATACGTCTACATGATGATCTGCCATGTACCGTAGCACCGAAGACCTTGGATACGCCAAGGTTGAGTATGCCTGGAAATGCAACAAGTACCTCTACCGACGCTCAAACGACTACAAGGTGTTGCGCCAAGTACCACCACCATTGACCGCGAAGGGCTTGGAGTCATCAATTACCTCTCCGAACAAACGTGAACGACTACCGTCGCCAAGACCAGGCTGCCAAGTACCCCGACGTTCGTCCCCATGATCCACCCCATCATCGAGAAAGACTACATGACGACCCTAGATATGGAACCAAAAACGCCAAGTACCCCTTCGAGTTTTCAAGACCGGCAAGTTCAAAGAACCCTGGTACCACGACAATAGACGCATAGTACCACTACCTTTGACGTGTACAACTACCGTCGCCCCGAAGATCTTGGATTCATCAAGTCCCTCTCCGAGACGTGTAATCCTACTTCCACTACCGCCGTGAGAATGTTTATGTCCTTCTACACTGCATCGAACTCGTTCCGCCCCGAAAATGCACGCTTTGAAGGTATAACCGCCGAAACAACGACTCGTGGACGAATGCATATTGTATGAGATGAACCGTATGTTTGCACCGTGTCTGAATTGTCACTCGTTTCCATGCCACTAACCCGTGGGAACCCAGTAGTCGGGAGCACCTCACCATCTTGCTAAACTCGCTCACGCCATTTCTTTCGCCACCGACATATCAATCGAGTGGTCGGATCATTGGAATTTTGCCGTTGCACCATTCCCGTTATTATCGCCGTGGCACCCTTTCACTCCATCATGGCGACAAATGATTGATATCATGGTCATGTCATCATTTTCAAAAAATTGTATAAAACTTGTTTATGTCATCCGCATCATGATAACAACATCTAAAATGTTTAAAATTGTTGTTTGCATCTATTGCTAAATATACATACGAGGATTTACCGAAATTGTTAATTGTTATTTCCGAGCTCATTTAAACTTGCTTAATAGTTAATTTACTTATGCTTCACCTCTTGCCATGTTTAACAACATTTAATATTGTTGAGTAGATTAAACGGGAGAGAACTAAACAATTGATGTGGTGTTTCGGTAATATGCAACCCGTTGCATATTGAGCTCCACTTAACTTGTAGTTTTGTTTGTTGCACTTTGCCATGCCATGCCTCATTAAACTAGACATGCATCATATTTGATTGTGCATCATGCCATGGTATGCTTGTTGGTTTACCATGTTGTTCCCTTCTTTTCAGTTATGCTTCTTCTTAATAGTTCCGGCCACGTTGCGATTGTGAGGATCCGTTCGACTACGTTGGCTCGTCTTGTTCATGGACTCATTCTTCTTCCTAGCGGGATTTCAGGCAAGATGACCGTCACCTTGGATCTCACTACTGTCTTTGTTATGCTAGTTGTCTCGATGCTATCGCTATGTCGCGCTACCTACCACTTGTTTATCAAGCCTCACAAATTGCCATGTTTAGCCTCTAACCGTTTCACCCTTCCTAGCAAACCATTGTTTGGCTATGTTACCGCTTTGCTCAGCCCCTCTTATAGTGTTGCTAGTTGCAGGTGCAGTTCCATATTGTTCCATGTTGGGACATGGATATCATGGGATATCACAATACCTCTTATTTAATTAATGCATCTATATACTTGGTAAAGGGTGGAAGGCTCGGCCTTATGACTAGTGTTTTGTTCCACTCTTGCCGCCCTAGTTTCCGTCATACCGATGTTATGTTCCTTGATTTTGTGTCCCTAACACGATGAGGGTTTATGGGCCCCTCTTGATAGTTCCCTTTGAATAAAACTTTTCCAGCAAGGCCCAATATTGGTTTTAACATTTGCTATAATAATACTTGAACCTAATAATTAATTGGCATAGGGCGTCATGAACCCGAGGATTTTCTACATACAGGGGGGCATTGCTGATGGTGTTGGTCCCAAATAGAGCACCGTGCGGGACCGCCCTAGGCAACTTGGGGTATTTGGATCATGTATGCTTCGCTCATCCGGTGTACCCTGAGAACGAGATCGCGCAACTCCTATCAGGCTAGGTCGGTGCATCGGGAGGTCTTGCTGGACTTGTTTTACCATTATCGAAATGTCTTGTGCACCGGGATTCCGAGTCTGATCGGGGGGGCCCGCAATGGAGGATTGTCTCTGCGGATCGTGAGCTTGTCATGGGCTAAGTTGGGACACCCCTGCAGGGTTTAAACTTTCAAGAGCCATGCCTGCGGTTATGTGGCAGATGAGAATTTGTTAATATCCGGTTGTAGTGGACTTGAAGTAAACTCAATTAAAATACACCAACCGCGTGTGTAGCCGTGACTGTCTCTTTTCGGGTACAGTTGAGAAGAGAACACAGTTGGGTTATGTTTGAACGTAACTAATTCAGTATCACTTATTGATCATTTCTTGTTTGTGATCGTTTGCGTAGCTTCTCATCTTACTCTTGTACTCGTGAGTTAGCCACCATACTTTGCTTAGTCGCTGCTGCAACCCCACCACCTTACCCCTTCCTTACCCTTTAAGCTTTGCTAGTCTTGATATCCATGGTAATGGGATTGCTGAGTCCTCGTGGCTCACAGATTACTACACCAATAGTTGCAGGTACAGGTAATGCAATGATCATGACGTGAGAGCGATGTTTGCTTGTGTTGGAGTTCTTCTTCTGCTTCTTCTTCGTTCAAGGGATAGGTTCCTAGCCGGCAGCCTGGGCTAGCTGGGTGGATGAAGTTTGAGCTTCTGTTTGTGTTTCATCTGTAGTCGGATGTCGTTCTATGTATGATGTATTGATGTATTCTTGTGGCATTGTATGCCTTTTGTATGTATCCCAAATATTATGTAATGGTATGATGTGATGATATCCACCTTGCAAAAGCGTGTCAATATGCGGTTCTATGCTTGGTGGGACCTTCGAGTCCTTTTAGGATAGTGTCGCATATTGGGCGTGACAAGTCGGTATCAGAGCCTCGACCGACCATAGGAGCCCCTTGATTGATCGCTGGCGTTGTGGAGTCTAGAACAAAACTTTTTGAGCCTTAGGAATATATCTTTCAGAGAGTAGGATTTCTTTTTACTCCTCAACCCCTTCATCGCTCTGGTGAGGACTCCTTATGTAGATGTTTTAACATTCCTATCCCCAATTTTCACATAAAATTTTTAGGATCACGCAGGTATCTTGGAGTCATTCCAATGATTTTGCGACGAGAACATTGTTCTTGGTGCCTCCTGTCATTTAGGGGTTGTGGCAGTGTCCCAGGGAGTTGAGCTCTGATCTGTTGTCATCACAATTTTATCGTTGCAGTTCCGGTATACCTGAGTTTTCGCCGACATCGAAAATCTCTTATATGCAGTTAGTGGTGAGATAACCTCGACGCCACCCAGTACTGGGGCAGGAGTTTGAGAGCATTTCCATAGCTTGTATATTGGATGCTTTTCGAAGGTTGAGGTACACGATTTCTGGAGTTTTATTTGTTATGAGTTGATGGATGGATAAAGTGGAGCATAGGGCTTGCTAGTTGTGTGATATATATTGTGCCTCCCTGTATCCCCAACACCAGATTGCATAACCAGAAAGTTTCGGGAGTTCTTAGGTGGGAATTCAAGTATCACCTAGGATATCTTTTCAACAGACACATGATACGGTATGGGATCTATCATATGTTTGTTTCCGGCTTATTCTGCAAGCCAAATCCTTTGTTTTGTTTTGAGTTGTGGTATTCGAGTTGCTTCGAAGTCAAATGTGGATTCCATACCTTTTCTAAATGGTGTTCTCATATTTTTATGTGGATGCTAATCCTTCTTGTTTATCGCGATTGTCATGTCAATTCTTTACCAACCGGTTTGCTTCTTGTCAAGGTGATCCTATCATTTTCCCCAATTCGCAAGATCACCTCTCAGTTTTCCCAACGTTGTTCACTCCATCCGTCCCCAAGTTGCCTTTGTTTTCTCGCCCTCCCGCCCTTTTTCTTCAAAGACTTAGAGATATCAAATCAACTATCCATTTTATTCATGATAAGTTTCTTCATTCTTTTCAATCAATGTTCTTACCTGGTGGTTCTAATGAAGATACTCTACAAGTTTATCATTCTTCGTTCTTTCTTCTTCGATGGGCTAAATTCAAGCTTTCGGTGTTGATTATGTCCCTTTCAACCTTTCATATGCTTTCTCATGCCGGTGCACCACTTATTTATTCACCTCTCTCTATTCATATCCGGAGTTCTCAAGATATCTCAGAAGATTCGTGTTTCCATTCTTAATCCGTTCAAGCTATTTGGAGATTATTATCTCATTCAAGCAATTCAATCCAATCGGTGCAATCTCTTTCAAGCAATCATTTCAACGGTGTTTCTCTTGAGTGGGCCTTAACCCACAGGTCTTTTCCTAGGGTCTTACATGACTCTTCTAATTTATCCAGAGCGATTCCCAAATTCTTTTCAAAAGTGTGACGTAAGAATGAATTGTCATCAGTCATATGTCTTTCTCCAAGATCTTTCACATTCTTTTCATCATTGGTGCAACCTTTTTTATTCTTCATTCTGGAGTGCCTCAATAATTCATGGTTGTGGTTCTCATCGTCATTCTCGGATTTTCAAGACCGAAGAAGCGTTCCTCTTAAATCCTTACACATTCTTCCAAAGATTCATGGTTCTAGCTTTAGGCCATCCTCTCATAATTGTTTTCGATTGCGAGAATTCTTTTCACCCATTCGGAGCAATTCAGGAGTCTTTTCAGTTTGATTCTTTGAAGCCCATCGTCTCAGAATTATTCATTCTCGGCTTTTAGCTCTTGTTCTCCGAATCTTGCCAGTGCATCGCTAAATTATTCCCTAGTGAGCTCATGATCTCTTCATTCTCTTGTATCTAAATTTCCCCAAGTATCTTCGTTCGTTTCCTAATTCTTCCCAGTGATTTGTGCCTTGCTACATTCATTTTCAATTCTTACGGTGGTTCTTAAAGATTTCTCTTCCGTCGTTATCATATCAATACATTCGTTGTTTCATAGTCCCACCGGTGGTTCCATCAAGACCTTCTCAAGTTTGTGCTATATCTATCCTTAATCCTTCAAGAAGAATAAGTGGCATGCCAATTCCTTTGCTTGCTATCAATTTAAGGTGATGAACGGTAAGCTTGACGTGATTCTTATCATCGAGGTGATTTAACACCTTATCTCGGAGGCTTGTCAAAATTCCTGGATCAAGTGTTTCATCCTTTTCTTTCGAGAGTCTCAAGCTCTCAATTATATCATGACGAAGATCCATCAAAATTAGTGCAAGGCTTTACCTTGTGTTTTCAACTTCTCTTTCTTTCTATCATCCTTTTTTTACCGGATTTCTTCATGAAGGCTCTACATGGTGCTTCCTCAAGGATTCCTTTCATTCTTAAATTGTTCTTCAAGATTTCTCTCGAAGTTAAGATCCGCCAAGATATACTCTAAAATAAACATGGTGTTCAACACATGTTTTGTTTTGAGGAGTTCAAGCATTCTTCATCTTGCATTCAAGTGCAATTCTTTTACATTATCTTTTGAGGTGGTGTTATGTCATTTTTGACAAATTCTTTCATGTTTCATGATTCAAAATTTGTCAGGAATGAGATATTTAAACCCATCATTTTCTTCCTTGGAGTTATCTTGGTATATATTTCACCTAAAGCCTTCCATTGGGAATGTTGCCATTATGGTGCTTATCTATGATCCAATTTCTGCTTCTCATCTCGATGAATGAGTTTTCATCTCCTTCTTGATCTCAATCCAATTGATTGATTCTGTTAGTGGCTGGTCTTCACCTCATAATTTGGGAATGTTTTCCTTAAGACCATTGGAAATCATATCTTTTGTTGTTGATTTCCAACAACTCCGTTCAACCCTTCATAAGAGTGCTCTCTCAAGTTCAGTTGTGACAGATGTTAGTTCTCTCATCTCCGTTCTTTTCATTCTATTCTTCGTTCGTTTCAGAGGCATTGTGATGTTCCTCTCTTCGACCCATCATCTTGTTTTGTCAAGATCATGTTCTTTTCATCTTATCAAGTCTTGCATCTCTTTTCAACCGGAGTGCTGTTTGTATTTGTTCTTCCTTGTTCCTTGGTTATCTCGTTTCAACCAGAGTGGTTTCAATTCCTTCTTGTCGTCATTCATATCTTTGCAACCTCCGAGGTTCACATGGTGTTCCTTGTTTCTCTTTTCTACCGGAGTGCTCTCAATTTCGCTCGACTCTATTGTGTTCTTTCTTTCAAAAAAAAATTCAACCTCTCAAGGTTCATTGGTTTCACTCGTTTGTCAAAAAGCAACTTTGTTTTACCTCTTCCTCTTCCGTTTCTCCCCGGTGCCATCCTTGGATCTCAGGTCGAGATCTCTTGTAAGTGGACGAGAGTTGTGACGCCCCAAGACCAACGCTCCAGACGCCTTCCATTTATTTCTGTTGTCGCTGTGTGTTTTATTTGTTTGTTGCGTTCATCATGTCAACTCTTGCATTGCATCATGTCATCATGCCATCATATCATTAATTTTACAACTCTTTTAAATAAATTGTATGGATCCTTGATCCATTTAAATCGAGGGAAGGGTGACTTCTCTTTATAACTTATCCTTGGAATATTAGGGAGCTATTACAAAATATTCCATTGATTTGGAATTAACCATAACACACTTGCAAAATATTCCATGCCTTTGTTATCTGAATTCTTGGTCTCCAACCTTGCCCATAAACTCTTTCATCACTTTCCGGAGCTCCACCAAAAATCTCAACATTTTCGGACCTTCCTTTTACCAAGTCCTAGTTCAAACCCATTTGAATTAAATTCAAATGAGTTTGAATTCATATCTTTCGATCTTGCCACTTCTAATATTCTCGGACCAAGCATATTTTTGTGAGTCCAAGAAAATTATCCCCGTGCCCAAATTCTTTCTCCAACCCTTTCCTTCTCTCTTTTTCTTTCTTTGCTATTTACTGTTTTTGGTAAATAAAAGAGAAATGGGAGAGAGAATCCTAACTGGCCACTTGGGCCTCCCACCAAGCCAGCCCAGCTGGGCCTCCCAACCTCCTGCGCCGGCCCACCTAGGCAATCCACAGCCCAGCCCGCACCCCTGCAAACCCTAGCTAACCTAGCCCGATCCTCTGCAACCTCTCCCTCTCGTTCCCCACTCCACCGCCACCCGCTCGACCTCGTCCCCCAACCTATTTCCTCTCCTCTCGATCCACTGCCCTTCTCCTCTTCCCGCGCCTCGTCGTCGCTCAAGCCCCGCCACGGCGCCTTGTGTCGCCGGAGCCCCGTGCCAAGACCTCCCTTGCCTCATCATGTCTAGGGCGAGGAGGACGACCGACATCACCTCCTCCCATGCTCGACGCCGTGGGCGCACCAAGCGCGCCTCCCATGACTGTCGTTTCCCGCTGCTGCTTCGACTGCCGACCCCGTCCTCCTTCCATCGCACATCGCCTCTGCCTCCGGTGGCCGTGGCGCCTTGCTGCGTCGCTCAAATCACGCCCGCGCCCACTACTGCATGCATCCCCATGGCGCTCCGCCGCACCTTGTCTCGCCTGCAACCGTCTCCCGCAACAAAGCCCTCCATACTGCCATCCTGCACCGCCTGTTCCTTGACCATCTGCTCCATCGGCAACCTCCACACCACTGCGAGGCTCTTCTCACGAGCACCTCCTTCTAATCCCCTACGGGCCCTCGTCGTGACCCTTCCTCCACTAGCAGCCTCCTGCTGCCTGTCGTCTCCATGGCCTTGAGGAGCCGCCCAAGCTGCCGTTAATTTTGGCCCTTGCACATCACCATTGACCCGAGGAGACTAACACCGCAAGTACAAGGACAATCCCCGAAGATTTTGGACATGCCAAGTTCCTCTCGAAAGTACGTCTACATGATGATCCGCCAAGTACCGTAGCACCGAAGACCTTGGATACGCCAAGGTCGAGTACGCCTGGAGATGCAACAAGTACCTCTACCGACGCCCGAACGACTACAAGGTGTTGCGCCAAGTACCACCACCATCGACTGCGAAGGGCTTGGAGTCATCAATTACATCTCCGAACGAACGTGAACGACTACCGTCACCAAGACCGGACTGCAAAGTACCCCGATGTTCATCCCCATGTTCGACTCCATCGTCGAGAATGACTACATGATGACTGTGGATATGGAACCGAAGAACGCCAAGTACCCCTTCGAGTTGTCTAGACCGGCAAGTTCGAAGACCCCTAGTACCACGACAATCAATGCATAGTACCACTACCTTTGCCGTGTACAACTACCGTCGCCCCGAAGATGTTGGATTCGTCAAGTCCCTCTCCAAGACGTGTACCACTACTTCCACTACCATTGCGAGAAAGTTTACTTTCTTATACACCGCATCCAACTCGTTCTACCCCGAAAATGCACGCTTCGAAGGTATAACTGCTGATACAACGACTCGTGGACGAATGCATGTTGTACGAGATGAACCGTATGTTTGCACCGTGTTAGAATTGTCACTCGTTTCCATGCGACTAACCCATGGGAACCCGGTAGTCGGGAGCACCCCACCATCTTGCTCAACTCACTCATGCCTTTTGTTTCGCCACCAACATATCAATCAAGTGGCCGAATCATCGGAATGTTGCCGTTGCACCATTCCCGTTATTGTCGCCATGGCACCCTTTCATTCCGTCATGGCGACAAGTGCTTCATATCATGTTCATGTCACATTTTCAAAAAGTTGTATAAAACTTGTTTATGTCATCCGCATCATGATAACAACATCTAAAAGGTTTAAAATTGTTGTTTGCATCTATTGCTAAATATACATACGGGGATTTACCGAAATTGTTGTTTGTTATTTCCGAGCTCATTTAAACTTGCTTAATAGTTTATTTACTTATGCTTCACCTATTGCCATGTTTAACAACATTTAATATTGTTGAGTAGATTAAACGGGAGAGAACTGAACAATTGATGTGGTGTTTCGTCAATATGCAACCCGTTGCATATTGAGCTCCACTTAACTTGTAGTTTTGTTTGTTGCACTTTGCCATGCCATGCCTCATTAAATCAGACATGCATCATATTTGATTGTGCATCATGCCATGTTTATGCTTGTTGGTTTACCATGTTGTTCCCTTCTTTCTGGTTGTGCTTCTTCTTGATAGTTCCGGTCATGTTGCGATTGTGAGGATCCGTTCGACTACGTTGGCTCGTCTTCTTCATGGACTCGTTCTTCTTCCTAGTTGGATTTCAGGCAATGATGAGGACATCAATACCATTGTTACACCCACAGCCCCTACTGTTACATATACTGGACCAATTACTAGAGCTCGCGCACGCCAATTAAATTACCAGGTACTTTCGTTTCTTGGTAATGATTCTAATGTTCATGAGATTATGATGCTGCCTAAATTGGATACATTTGTTTCGCTTACAAATGAAGGGCCTAGCTTGGAGAAGGATGAACATTGGAGCAAGAACACGCATGGAGTTGATGGCATGCGCAAGGGGATCAAGAACGGAGTTACAAGTGATGATTTCAGGACTTTGAAGCCGCCATAAGGAGTGCATGAAGCCTTGGACGAAATATACAAGATGCCACTTCATAATATTAGTCCATAGGCTATTCTAGGTGCTGCGTCACCTTATTAATGGGCCAGGCCCATGTAATTTCGAAATACTTAAGTATAGGCTATTTTTAGAGTCCGTATGTGTGGGGAAACAAGAGTTAGGGTTGGTTTCGGACCCCACCCTCAAGGGCCACGAAATTCCCCCCTCTTCCTCCATATATACAACCCTTAGGGCGTCATTTAGACTTTGGGTTTTGTTTAGATTAAAAGTTCGCCATAGCTGCAACTTCGCGTACTTCGTTTGTGTCCAACGACCAGACCAAGACGTCATAGAACCCCACCTTGATCAATAAAGCTTTCATCTTATATTCGCAATATCCCGATTGCAATCTCAGTTTCTTGCTTGTTCTTCGTTTGTTCGCGGGAAACAGACCCTCGTGGTCAGGTTGATCGTGCTCCGGCGTGGTCAATAACCCTCAGAAGTTGGTTTAGCGATTGCTAAGGCGCGACGTCTCGCACGTTCGTAGTCGGATCGTCAAGGTCGACTCCCACAGAAAACGATAGCCACCATCTCATCGAAACATCGGGACACCTTAGCCTTTATCAAGTGGTATCAGAGCGGTGGAGGATAAGAAAAAGTGGTAGATGGGCGATGATGATGGTGCGGCGGCGGCGTGACAACTTATGACCAGAACTCGAAACTCTAAAAGACTAGACTCTAAGACCAGCAACTTGACACGACGATGCAACCGCAAATTCAACAAAGCAAAAACCCTAAAAAGATTATGCAAAGGCTCAGATTGGTTCAGATATGATGAACTAACCCTAATTTTTTTTCTGGCTTTTTCGTGGACTGTAGGTATGAAGAACAGACTCGATCTAATCTACGAAAAACTGTAAAATCTCACCGAGCAACCTGGAAATCTGATACCACTTGATAGAGGCTAAGGTGTCCCGATGTTTCGATGTTTTGAGGAGAATGAAGCTATGCTTGCATGTTTTATGGGTGGATTAAATAGAGAGATTCAGACGATTCTAGAGTATAAGGAGTATACTAATATCACTCGTTTATTCCATCTTGCTTGTAAAGCTGAACGTGAAGTGCAGGATCGACAGGCATTGGCGCGGACTAACTTTTCTGCAGGTCGACCTTCATCATGGACACCACGTGCGTCATCTACTTCCACACGTTCTGCTACACCGGCGCCTCCGTCGGCTGCCACCTCCAACCGTGATACAATAAAGCAGGCACAATCACCACTATCTGCCAAGAGCACACCTTCTGGGCTGCAAAGAGCTCTTCTTCTTCCATGGCATCAATAGGGCAAACACATGATATTATTTGTCGACGTTGCAAGGGTGGAGGTCATTATGCGAGAGAATGCCCATCTAAGCGTGTGATGATTGTTACTGAGGATGGTGGGTATGAGTCCGCTAGTGACTATGATGAGGAGACTTTGGCTCTTATTACACGTGAAGAACACGGTGGAGACGATTCTGATCATGAGATGCAATACATGGCTCCTGAAGATGCTGACAGGTATGAATGTTTAGTTGCTCAACGTGTTTTGAGTGTGCAGGTTACACAAGCTGAGCAAAATCAGAGGCATAATTTGTTCCATACAAAGGGAGTTGTGAAGGAACGTTCTGTTCGCGTGATCATAGATGGAGGAAGCTGCAATAACTTGGCTAGCATGGAGATTAATGCATTTATCAGGCAAGATGACCGTCACCTTGGATCTCACTACTATCTTTGCTATGCTAGTTGTCTCAATGCTATCGCTATGTAGCGCTACCTACCACTAGTTTATCAAGCCTCCCAAATTGCCATGATTAGCCTCTAACCGTTTCACCCTTCCTAGCAAACCGTTCTTTGGCTATGTTACCGCTTTGCTCCCCTCTTGTAGCATTGCTAGTTGCAGGTGCAGTTGCAGGTTGTTCCATGTTGGGACATGGATATCATGGGATATCACAATACCTCTTATTTAATTAATGCATCTATATACTTCGTAAAGGGTGGAAGACTCGGCCTTATGCCTGGTGTTTTGTTCCACTCTTGCCGCCCTAGTATCCATCATACCGGTGTTATGTTCCTTGATTTTGCGTCCCTAACACGATGAGGGTTTATGGGCCCATCTTGACAATTTGCTTTGAATAAAACTCTTCTAGCAAGGCCGAACATTGGTTTTAACATTTTCCATAATAATACTTGAACCTAATAATTAATTGGCATAGGGCATCATGAACCCGAGGATTTTCTACATACAGGGGGGCCAGTGTTGATGGTGTTGGTCCCAAATAGAGCACCGTGCGGGACCGCCCTAGGCAACTTGGGGTATTTGGACCCTGTACGCTTCGCTCATCCGGTGTACCCTGAGAACGAGATCGTGCAGCTCCTATCAGGCTAGGTCGGTGCATCGGGAGGTCTTGCTGGACTTGTTTTACCATTGTCGAAATGTCTTGTGCACCGGGATTCCGAGTCTGATCGGGGGGTCCCGCGATGGAGGATTGTCTCTGCGGATCGTGAGCTTGTAATGGGCTAAGTTGGGAAACCCTGCAGGGTTTAAACTTTTGAGAGCCGTGCCCGCCGTTATGTGGCAGATGGGAATTTGTTAATATCCGGTTGTAGTGGACTTGAAGTAAACTCAATTAAAATACACCAACCGTGTGCATAGCCGTGACTGTATCTTTTCGGGTACGGTTGAGAAGAGAACACGGTTGGGTTATGTTTGAACGTAAGTAGTTTAGGATCACTTATTGCTCGTAACTAGTTGGCGATCGTTTGTTTAGCTTCTCATCTTACTCTTGTACTCATGAGTTAGCCACCATAATTTTCTTAGTCGCTCCTGCAAACCCACCACCTTACCCCTTCCTTACCCTTTAAGCTTTGCTAGTCTTGATACCCATGGTAATGGTATTGATGAGTCCTCGTGGCTCATAGATTACTACACCAACAGTTGCAGGTACAAGTAATGCGAGGTTCATGACATGAGAGCGACGTTTGCTTGTGTTGGAGTTCTTCTTCTGCTTCTTCTTCGCTCAGGGAATAGGTTCCTAGCCGGCAGCCTAGACTAGCAGGGTGGATGTCGTTTGAGCTTCTGTTTGTGTTTCATTTGTAGTCGGATGTCGTTCCATGTATGATGTAATGATGTATTCTTGTGGCATTGTATGCCTTTTGTATGTATCCCAAATATTATGTAATGGTATGATGTGATGATATCCACCTTGCAAAAGCGTGTCAATATGCGGTTCTATCCTTGGTGGGACCTTCGAGTCCTTTTAGGATATTGTCGCATATTGGGCGTGACATTAATCTATGCATCATATGAACTTGTGTCAATGGAGTAAGTTGAAGATTGCCATGTCTATTCCCTGCCCATGCCATCCACATAAATATTAAAATATCTTTGCTTGCTGTTATGTGCATCCCAATGCAACATCATAATGTTACTATTTTACAACTCCAGTTTTTCAGTCATTAATCTGTAGCAGAACATTGCATGGAGCATATTAAATTAACATTGATTCTTATAAACCAGAACCTTAACTATGAATTGAAGTCTGTTGTCTCTACTTTAGGTGCATATTAAGTTTGTTCCCTATAGTTCATGTAGCATGTGGATTTGGTGCTTGCAATATGCCTAGTTGTTGTTTTGGGCAGATTGTCATTATAACTTGTGTTGATAGTAATTGTTGAACCGTTGCTCCGTTTCGATCATGTCCTATATGAAACCTGCTTAGAATTACATGTAGTTTCCTCATGTCATGTTGCATCCTTGATTTGAGTGTTTGTGGTTGATGTTTGCATGCATTTAGCACCAATGCCATGTTAAACTTGTTTTGCTCATATCTTTTAGACTGTAGCTCTAAATTAATGATCTACATATGTAACTTGACAAGAAAAACATGTAGGTCATCATGGTGCCCTTTAACTTGCTGTTTTACGACATTAACATTGAGTTTAATGCATATTAGAACCAAATTCGAAATTTGCATATGGGGACTTACCGGAATTGTTATGTGTTGTTTCCGGCCTCATTTAAACTTGCTTTGTTGTGAGGTTCTTTCATGCATCATCTCTTGCCATGAGTAACGACATTTAACCTTGTCATGCATGATACTTGGTTGTGCATCATGCCATGTTTATGCTTGTGTGTTTACTGTATTGCTTGCTTCTTTTCGGTTGTGCTTCTTCTCGATAGTTCATGCTTTCATTGCGATTGTGAGGATGTGTTCGACTACGTTGGCTTATCTACTTCACGGACTCGATCTTCCTCCGAGCAGGATTTCAAGCAAGATGACCATTACCTAGTATATCACTACTATCTTTGCTTTTCTAGTTTTCTCGATGCTACTGCTATGTCGCGCTACCTACCACTTGTTTGTCAAGCCCCCAAAATTGCCATGAAACAGCCTCTAACATTTTCCACGATTCGAGCAAACCGTTGATTGGCTATGTTACCGATTTGCTCAGCCCCACTTATAGCGTTGCTAGTTGCAGGTGCAGTGCAAGTTGTTCCATGTTGGGACATGGACATTATGGGATATCATAATATAACTTATTTAATTAATGCATCTATATACTTGGTAAATGGTGGAAGGCTCGGCCTTTTGCCTCGTGTTTTGTTCCACTCTTGCGGCCCTAGTTTCCGTCATACCGGTGTTATGTTCCTTGATGAGCGCTCCTAACACATGTGGGTGTATGGGAACCCCCTGACCAATCGCTTAGAAAAGAACTCTTCCAGCAAGGACCAACTTGGTTTTAAAATTTACCAACATAATAATACTAATTAATAATAAACTGATGCATAGGGAGTTAGCGCTATGCGTGGATTCCTAATTCCACATACTGCAGGTGGACCAGTGCCGATGTGTTGGTCCAAAACGGGCAGCCTGCGGGGCCACCACAGGGAAACTAAGGATTGGTTTTACTTGTAGCTTGTCCCATCCGGTCGTGCCCTGAGAATGAGATACGCAGCTGCTATCGAGATTGTCGGCACATCGGGCGACCTTGCTAGTTTAGTTTTTACCTCTGATGAGAGGCAGGTTAACCGGAATTCCTTATCATAAGCATCATGTTATTCATGGTGTGAGGATGTTCCATCAGATGCACATGGTAATTTATAATGGACCACTTGGAGAACCCCTACATGGTTAAATCTTTTCAGAAGCCGTGCCCGTAGTTATGTGGCGACTTGGAAATTTATAATATCCGGTTGTAGAGAACTTGGCGGGGTTATGTTTGACTCGTTAGTAGTCTAGGATCACTTATTGATCATTACCAGTTTGCGACCGTTAGGCGCAGTTTACTCTTCTTACTCTTGTACTCGTATGTTAGCCACCCACTGGTGCGCGTCGGTCCTAAACAAACGGTTTTTAACCCCTTTCCGCGACGGCATTTGGAACCTCGCCAAGTGAGTGTGGGTGATAGGGGGGTCCTTCCCACATGACCTAGAAACCGTTAGGGATATGCCCTCCTGGCACGCACGCTCGGCAAAATGAGAACGTGTGCGACCGGCAAGCGCTCAAATACGGAAATACGTACAGTAGAGCTAAAAAACAATTATACGGCGAAATTGTTTCCGGTCGCAAGTACATCCCACACAGTTAGTCCATGCTAAACGTTTCCTTTAATATGTACATCCCACACAGTCGCTCAAACGAAAATGTTTCCCTTCACAGGTACATCACACACAATTTTTCCCGTTAAATCGTTTGCGTTATTGAATGTATCACAGAAGGTCCGTAGAAGAAACTATGTGGCAAAGGCTGTCCATCACACACAGTTTTTATGTGATAAACGTTTGCGCAAGGTGGCCTAACACAAATAGTTTTCAAGAGAAAGTGGTGTGTGATTGTTCATTGATCCAACTTGGTTTATTCCTAGAAACTGTGTGCATTACCTGAGGTCATCGCCCACGGTATTTTTTCAACAACCGTTTGGAATAGCAAGACCCAATTAGCTGGCTAATTCGCCATTAGTAGGATAATTATATGATTATTCATAATCCATTTATTAATCTAATTGACATTTCATATTAAGCACACAATATATTTCATTTCCATATTAAGGAAGCAGAATTTCATAATTGAAATACATCAGAGTACAACATGATATAGCTTCAGCAATCTGCTACCCCATTACACAACTGCACTAGCAGCAAGTTGCACATGCAACATGTAGAACCTTTCGAAATTAGCATCATAGACGGTTTATAGACAGATGCATCTCATCTGGAAAACCGCTGAAGCGGAAGGTGAATATTGAGCCTTCATTCATGTTGAAGGTCTTTGCAACTTTAGGCCAGTGCATGTGGATGATTGACCGTCCGTCCTTCGTCCTCTTCAGGAACACTTCAATATTGAACCGTGGGTGTTGTGTGAATACCTTCCTTGCCTCCTGACCATAGAGGTGGTTTGAGAGGTAATCATCAGTGAACTGCTTTGGAAAGGCCTGAAAAAAGGATGTGTATAAATATCTTCTCTATATTGGAAATGGGGCAAAGGAATAAAAAGAGGCAAGGTATAATAGTTAGTACCACCTTGTAGTGAACTGATGTCTTCTTTATTGTGCAGACAACAATCGTGTTGTTTATCCTAACAATCTTTCTGAGTTTCTTGATTTGATTTATATTCATGGACAACTCATTTCCCCATATGCAAAAAGGGTCGAACAGTGGGTCAAAACCTTTGACAACAGGACCTACATCTGCAAGACCAAATTGTTAGAAACCAAAATATTAGAATGGTTCCTGCAATTGCACAATAATTGTGGCACCCCGGCTCAGAGGGACCAGTTTACCATGCATTGCCAGCCCAGAGACCATGTCTTCTGGCAACACACATCATCTTGGTACAGAATAACAACCGCTTTATTGATGCTAGCAGAACAGAGTTACATTACAACAGCTGTCGAGGCCAACCAGCACACTCGGTGCGGCTGAACAATATGTACATTATTTAGTGAACATAAAGGGGCATCGATCCGAACAACTACGTGGCAGCGGAATAACGTCGCAGAAGCTCCATATCACAGGGACACCGATGTGGACACGATCTAGACTCGAACAGCGCTCCTCTCCAACGATACTTTCCTGAAATCTGGCATGACATGCTAGGTCAGTACATTGAATGTACTTGCAAGCTCACAACAGGCATAATCATAATGACAAACAAAGTTATGATATTTAACGAATTATTAAAAATGCAACACTATATGTCAACATGTTGTGATCATGCTCGAAGGTCCCTCGGGACAGCTTACCAACCGTGATCATCTCTAGATCACAAACACACCACCAAAGTGGTCAGATTACAAACACAC
The DNA here is from genome assembly GCF_003073215.2 of Triticum urartu. Taxonomy (NCBI): domain Eukaryota; kingdom Viridiplantae; phylum Streptophyta; class Magnoliopsida; order Poales; family Poaceae; genus Triticum; species Triticum urartu. The sequence continues at coordinate 294,190,115 of NC_053023.1, read as the reverse complement.
CACCAAAGTGGTCTTTCTCAAGAACAACTCGTGATCCTTACGGCGATCACAACCATGACCATCATTTGGTCCCAAATGCCTCGATGGCCTTTCTGCCATCCATCAACAATGCAAAGTTCATAGCTTAGCGTGCAATTTTTATTAAACGTTGACTCATGGTGGGACCTACTACGAGGTGTCCGTAACCGTGGACTCGGCTATCGATAGATTACACACTCTATAGAGGTAGTACACCGTACCCACACCACGGAATCCATGGCCTCGCACTCCCATTCGGGTGGACCAACGACATTCCATCAAAACCCCTCCATTCCCACAGCACTCTCCTGGCCACTCCGACCCAAATCCCCAACGGGCTGGTCCTGGGTGGCCCCGTGTCTAGCAAAGACATCCCGACCACCGTCGTGGTCAAAACACTCCCACTCGGGAACACTCCCACTCGGGACTCAGTACCATAATCTCATCAACGAGCACACAAGATTATGTCTGCTTACCGGGCTAGGGCAAGCACGACATAACCTTCCCTAGATGGAGGCACCGACCAGAGGCCATGTCAATGGACCGAATCAAGGCCTTCCCACAAAGGCAAATGTGGTTGCACTAGAAAGAAACTCGATTCAGCGGCACCATGACCTAGTCAACAGTATATTCAAGTTGAGTTATATTCAGGTTTAACCTTAAACTAAAAATGACCGGTGTCATAGCATGCCATGAAATGCAAAACAACACATGCATCATATAGTGATAAAAATGACCGATGTCATCCTTATACACACCAAGCATAACGTCAACAACTCAAATTACTCTACTTGCTCAAATAACTCACAACTTAACCAAAATATTTTGCAACAAGTTTTATTGATTTCTTACGCAAGAAAGTAACTCCGATAAATTTCAATTATGCTTGTCAAAAAGATTTCACTATGAACAACTCTTACTTTCTTTATCACTAAGTTGGGTTCAAACATTCTGTAAGACAAGTAATATGATTAAACAAGTATTTAACAGAACATTTTCTAACAAATTTTTATCAATCTAAGGAGGGCAAAAACATAGCTTTAAATAATTATTTCTAACATCACCTCAAATAAATCTTATCTTGCTTTATCCACTAAACTAGTTTCACCCATTCTGTAGATCAAGCATAACAACTAATCAATGTTTAATAGAATATAAATAACTCCATAATAATTTAAATGCATGGATTAATCATTTCATTCAAGTAAGAAAATCTCAAATATTGAAATGGCACCATGAAAATGTTGTTGTGGCTTGCCTTAGTGCACATGAGGTTCACAAGCCTCCTGGTGATCCTCAAGCCAAGTTTCACCTTCTGAAAATAGTTTTAAACACAAAAAGAAAATATCAAGAACACTTCTGAAAATCCCCAGAAATTCTAGACAACCCAGAAAAATATCATCTTTGGTGAGCTGTTAGATTTCTTATCAAAGAACAAAATGCAAAAAGAATCAATTCATTTGGACTTATGGTTGAAAAGTTATAACTGTTTGAAGTGTTCTGTAAATTCAAATGAATTTGAATAAAAGAAATAGACTGGGGGGTGACGTCGAAGGCGTAAAGCCCAGGGGCGCCACCACTCGTACCGCTTCGCGGCGTACTGAGTGGCTGACTAGCGGGCCCCGCTAGTCAGGTGGGGGAAGAGGAAGAAGGAAACAGAGGGGGCCGCGGCTTCGCTAGAGCTCTCGCCGGCGATGAGGGCTCCTTGGCCCAAATGAGAGGGAGGGATGGCAAGAGGGGGTTGAGGGGCACCTGCCCGTACCCGTAGCGTAGCTAGGGGCGATCGGACGGTGTCAGAATCAAACTCGCAAGCGGAGACAGAACGTGGAGGTCGCCGGAGTTGAGGAAAACGGCGAGAAGAGGCCAGTCCAGGGGCTCCTAGCGGGCGAGACGGCCTCACCGGAGAGAGGCGGAGGCCCTGGAGGGGTCGCCTAGGCCTGGGAGGGGCTGGAGCTACTGCGGCGACCAGAGGGGATCGCTGGCAAGCTTGAGCTCGGGGACAGTGGCCCGAGGCCTGCCCGGCCGGGCTCATGCTTCCTACTCGACCGTGGGGTGTGTGTGAGTGCTGGATGGTGCTCGAGGAGGCTAGGAAGGGCTCTATTTATAGGCGAGCGGCGAGGGTGCTCTAGGCACCGCCGGTGGACACCTGTCCACGGTGCCCGACGACGAGCGGCGCCAGTGAGAGGGGGAGAAGGCGACGGAGGTCACGCGGCCACTATGGGCCGGCGGAGACGAGCACAGGATCAAGAGGATGGCGATGAGCACAGTGCGCTCCGCACTGTTGGGCTGGCCGGACCTTGCTCGTGCTCGCTGCGGCGAGCTCCAGCGTCGGTGAGCGCCAGGGAGGAGTTAAGAACGTTGAGATGATGATGGTGGCGAGAGTTGGCATGGTTGGGCAGGCGGGGAAGCGAGCACACGAGCAACAGAGGCTCGGGCGCGTCACAGAGCGCGTCGGCTGCATGCCAGCACGCCTGGACGAACGCGGTCACCACGTGAACTATGACATCAGGTCGATCTAAGCAAAAACTCAATGTCTGGCATGTTGTTCGTGGTAGTTTTGAGTGTTACCATGATTTGGTTTGGATCCAGGTGCAGTAGAGAAGTTTTCACACACCAAGTAAGTTTCTGGTCAGTAACTTGGTGATGTTACTGTGGTCAAATGGCTTGGAGTTTGAAGCTGTGCTTTGGAGGGTAGTGATAAGTTACTAAGGTGAAGATGCACAAGAAAGTTTAGGTCAAATGGAGCAAGTAAAATGGTAGTTGTTGTAGAAACCACCATTTCTGTCCAGAATAGAAAAGATTTTATGTAGCAAAAATATTCGAAAAAGTGTTGAAATATTTTTGCTCAGGAAGGTGCACTAGGGTTCACAGAATATTTGTGAATTATCTCAGATTTTTCTGAGCCATAAAAATTGGGGTTGCTTTGAAGCAAACAGATCTGGCTTAGGGTTTTTGGAAAGAAAATGAATATTTTTCATTTAAGAAAAATATTCCAAAGATTATTTTTGGGTGGGTCAGAAGTGAAATGATGATTTAGGAGGAAAGTGAAGCACTTGGGTGAAAGTTAAGGATGCCCAAGTGTTTAAGTCCATATGAAAAGATTCAGAAACTCCAAGTTTCAAAAAAATCAAATGAAAAATCAAGCAAATAAGAAAGGGCAAAACCCAGGCTGTCACAAACCTCCCCCACTTAGAATGAATCTCGTCCTTGAGATTCGGTTGCTTGGGAAAACCACTCTGGATACTGATCCCTAAGGAATTCTTCCTGCTCCCATGTTGCTTCTGACTCTGTGTGATGCTCCCACTGAACCTTGTAAAATTTTCTGACTTTACTGCGAGTGACCCTTTCCATCTGATCTAAAATTTTGAACGGTCTCTCTTCATAAGTTAAATCTTTTGCCAATTCTATCTCAGCCGTTGTAGTTCTTTTCTCACGCGGGGATATTCATCGTCTCAATTGCGAAACATGGAACACGTTGTGTATGTCTGCCAATTCCGGGGGTAGTTCCAGTTGATATGCAACCGTTCCCACTCAAGACATAATCAGGAATGGACCAATGAATCTGGGTGCTAGCTTTCCACGAGTCTGAAATCTCTTGACTCCTTTCATAGGAGTGACTCGGAGGCATGCGTGTTCTCCGGGTTCAAAACTGACCTGCCGATGTTTGGCATCATAATAACTCTTCTGTCGAGATTTGGCCAATTGCAGTCTGTCTCGGATTTCCCTAACTTGTTTCTCAGCTTCCAGCATGAGATCCGTTCCGAAGATACGGCTATCTCCAGTCTGAGACCAATTTAGAGGAGTGCGACACTTACGGTCATACAGAGCTTCGTATGGTGACATCTTTAGACTGGTCTGGAAACTGTTGTTATAAGAGAACTCGGCATACTGTAGGCAGTCTTCCCATTTAGCACCTTTGGCTAGCACACAGGCTCGCAACATATCTTCGAGTATTTGGTTTACCCGCTCTATCTGTCGATCTGTCTGAGGGTGATAGGCAGTACTATATTTCAGTGCTGTCCCCAAGGCTTGATGGAGACGGGACCAAAAAGCAGAGGTAAACAAAGAACCTCGGTCGGAAGTGATAGTTCGGGGTACTCCATGCAGACTGATGATCCTGGATACATACAGTTGTGCACGTTCATTTGCTCTGTATCTGGTGCTGATCGGAATGAAATGAGCAACCTTGGTCTGGGTGTCTATTATAACCCAGATTACATCCTTGCCTTGCTGAGTCCTAGGCAATCCTGTGATGAAATCCATGCAAACGTCATCCCATTTCCACTGTGAAACTGGTAGCGGTTGGAGAAGTCTGACTGGCTTCTGATGATCTTCTTTCACCTTGTTGCATATGTCACAACAGGCTACAAAATAGGCAATGTCTTTCTTCATTCCATCCCACCAGAATATTTGTTTAAGGTACTCATACATTTTCGTACCTCCCGGGTGAATGGAATATGCAGATTCGTGGGCTTCTGACAGGATTTTCTTCTTCAAGTCCGGTTGATTTGGTACACAAATGCGTCCACGGAATCAGAGGGTACCAAATTCGTCCTTGGAGAAGTCAGAGGCCTGCTTTGCCATCTGGCCCTTGGCACGTCTCTGTAGGTTGGTGTCAGCTGGCTGTGCCTTGCAGATCTCTATCTCAAGTGTGGGGGTAACTTCCAAAAAATATTAGCGAGGTCAGCCTCTATGATGACCAAGTTGAGCTGAGCGATCTCCTCTTGGAGTTTGGTGGGCAATGATTTTAACATGACATTTAAGCTGACGGGCTTTCGACTAAGCGCATCAGCAACGACGCTGGCCTTGCCTAGATGGTAATTTATTCCAAGGTCATAATCCTTGACCAACTCTAACCATCTTCGCCGACGGAGATTTAAATCTGGCTGAGTGAAAATGTACTTGAGGCTTTTGTGGTCAGTAAAAATTTGGCACATTTTTTCAATGAGGTAGTGTCTCCAAATTTTTAATGCATGAACCACTGCAGCCAATTCCAAATCATGGGTAGGATAATTTCCCTCATGAGGTCGTAGCTGTCGCGATGCATATGCTACTACCTTGCTGTCTTGCATCAACACGCAACCAATACCTTGTCTGGAGGCATCGTAGTACACATCAAAGCTGCGATAAATGTCTAGAAGAGTCAATACAGGTGCGGTTGTCAGTCGTATCTTCAGCTCATTAAAACTCTTCTCACAGTCCTTTGTCCACTTAAACTTTGTATCCTTTTTGAGCAGCTCCGTCATGGGTTTAGCAATTTTGGAAAACCCTTCAATAAAACGATGATAGTATCCAGCTAATCCGAGGAAACTCCAGATCTGTGTCACGGTCGTGGGTGGTACCCAATCGAGCACATCCTTTACTTTGCTCGGGTCCACGGCTATACCTTCGGCGGATAGTACATGTCCGAGAAATCCAACCCTCTTGAGCCAAAATCCACACTTACTGAACTTGGCGTATAGCTGATGGTCACGGAGCTGTTGTAGTACTGCTCGGAGGTGATCCTTGTGTTCTTCTTCACCCTTGGAGTAAATGAGGATGTCATCGATGAAGACTACCACGAATTTGTTGAGGAAGTCCATAAATACTTTGTTCATCATATGCATGAAGAAAGCAGGGGCATTGGTGAGACCAAAGGACATCACGGTATATTCGTAAAGACCGTACCGAGTAGTGAATGCGGTCTTAGGAATATCTTCCTTTTTAATCTTGAGCTGATGATATCCGGTCCGTAAATCGATTTTAGAGAATACCTTAGCCCCACTGAGCTGATCAAACAGATCATCAATCCTTGGCAGCGGGTATTTATTTTTGATGGTGACCTCATTCAGCCGGCGGTAATCTATGCTCATACGGAGACTACCATCCTTCTTGCCCATGAAAATTGCAGGTGATCCCCACGGTGAGGAGCTGGGATGAATATAACCTTTCTAGAGTAATTCGTCAAGTTGTTTCTTTAGCTCCACTAATTCCGATGAGGGCATCCGGTAATACTTCTTGTATAATGGTGCGGTTCCGGGCACAAGATCTATGGGAAACTCCAGTTCCCGATCTGGCGGCATGCCTGACAGTTCTTCTGGAAACACATCAGGGTACTCACTGACCACAGGAATAAATTCCAATTCAACCACAGCAGTGCACACTAATTCTGGCTTGGGTATATTCTTGCGAGCATAGAATTTGGTGAGTTGCCCATCCAGACTGGTCAGATTGACTTCTTGGGTTGCGCAGTTTATGCAAACTTGATATTTGGTCAACCAATTCATGCCCAATATAATATCCAACTTTTCAGACTCAAGGATTATCAGAGATGTTGGAAAGCAGACACCGTTGATATTGATCTCCAGATCACGGCAGACCAGATTGCTCTCGATTATGGATCCGGGGGTTTGTACCATCATATTTTTGCCCAAAATGGTGCAAGGAAAATTGTTTTGGGCGGCAAAACTCCGAGAAATAAAAGAATGGGAAGCCCTAGAGTCAAATAAAATTATGGCAGGTATGTCATTAACAAAAAACATACCAATGACGACTTCTGGCTTTTCTTGGGCTTCATCGGCGGAGATATGATGCACGTGCCCGGTGAAGTTTTGCTGGTTTGGCCGCGACTCCATGAAATTGACTTGCGGCCAACTTAGGGAATTCGTCTTGTTGTTCTTGGGGCACTGCTTGGCATAATGTCCGTGCTGCCCGCAAATGAAACAAGAATTATTGCGCTGACGCTCCTCACGCATTGGATTGGTCACAATATTCTTGACTTGAGTGGTGGTCTTGTTAACATTCAGCTGCCAATTTGGCATGTATTCCACCTGAGTCTGCTGCCAGGTACGAGCCTTTTGCACAGGTGGCCCATCCTTCTTTGGCTCAAACTTGCGCTTGTTGTCATTAGCAGGCCTATTATCGGATATAAGCTTGTGCTCCCGTTCAGCAATGAATGCCTTGTCCACCAGAGTTTGGAAATCCGTGAAATCAAACATACTGAGAGCACACCGAAGTTGCGGATTTAAACCTCCAAGAAATCTGTCAATCTTCCTTTCTTCGGTGGCCACGTCATACAGAGAGTAATGGGCCAAATGATTGAATTTTTGCAGATATTTAGCCACAGACTGATTTCCTTGGACGAGCGCGAGAAATTCACGCCGCTTGGCCTTCATAACTCCAGTAGGGATATGATATTTTCGGAACTTATCCTTAAATTTCTCCCAGGTGATTTCCTCATCAATCGGCCAGATGGCCTTTGTATTTTCCCACCATATGGCAGCTGCGCCTTCAAGGTAATGAGTTACAAATGGAAATTTATCATTTCCTTCAGTACGGGCAATGTCAAGCTTTTTCTCCATTGTGCGTAACCAATCGTCGGCATCCATTGGGTCAACAATCTAACTGAAACTGGGTGGATTGGTCCTCTGAAAGTCTGACAGCTTTGAGTGATGACCATTCTGATTTCCATTCTATCCAACCATAGCTTGAACACTTCTCAATATTTCAATCAGATCACTGTTCCTTTTTTTTCTTCAAACATACACAGAATTTGCTCAGTGGAGGGAGGATCAGGCGGTGGAGGTGGTGGCTGAACGTACAGCTCGGGAGAATGTCCTGCCTGTCATGCGGAACGACGAACAGGAGTTCCCTGACGAACGTTGCTACTGCTGCCTCCCCGCGTCATCCTATTGTGAATTTTTCCCAAGACAACACAATCGAGATGAGAAACACCCAAAAATAAAATTGGGGAAAAGCCAGCGACAAATCCCGGAAGAAAGCAGAAGAGCGAAAAATGCGGCGAATAAAGTCCCAACATAATTATACATAGACTCATACATGAAAAGTAAACAACATGACTGGTTCACTACTCTCATACAGGCAACAAAACATCATGACTCATACAACTACATCCATACATCATCCAGACAACTACGAATACTCAAAGATACTAATGCTCTGCTGGTGCTGCGGCGTCCTCCCCTGAAGTGGTCTCGGATCCCGAACTGACGTGGTTAACGGAAACCTCCGGGTTAGAGGTAACACGATGGCGCTGCCTCGAGGGCTCTCCCTCAGGGGCAGGGGTAGGATGAAGCATCGGGGCTACAAGAGTAGTGAGAAGTGAGACCCACTCGGCAGGAGTACTGAGAGGGTTCGCGGCCGAGACGCCCGTGCTACTCAGGGGAGTAACCGGCAAAATAGGGGAGCTAGAACTGACTGGGACATAAGGGGTAAATCCGAGTGAAGATGGAGTAGTGGCGGATCTAGAAGTGACCAAAGTAGTGGCTAATCCAGTACGAGTACGAGTCAGCTCTCGAGCCAGCTCGTGGATCATGAGAGAGCTAGCAGTGATATAACGAGCAAGGTGGCTAGCAACACTATCAGACTCCGGATCAATGAGAAGGAAATGGACACGACTGTTGTCGTGGAGATGTGTAGTAGTAGAAACCTGGGTGGTTCTGCATTCGAACCTCGTTGTAGCGAAGCTCGACAAGGACCTCAAATGCAGCAAACTGGACAGCCTGAGAAGCGGTGGAGGCATAACCGCTCCGAGAAGTGCGGGTGTAAGAGCTGGAATCGGAACTAGTGCGCCGAGTGACCACTGCATGATACTCATATACTGAATCAGCTAGATGCTCCCGGTACACACGATAGACTAGGTCGTCTCCGAGAGGGTACAGCCGACGCCACACGTTGCGAAGGAGGTGCGGTGACGTGTACGGCATCAGCTGCAACTGGAACGGATACGGCACCGGAGCCATCTACACCCACAGCCATTGGCAGGTTAGCATAAAAATATATAAACCGAATGCATGCAACTCAATAATCAGCACAAATTACTACTGGTACTCAACTAAAACTCGTATCTAGCGCGTCGTAGTCTAGCATGGCCTACAGTCAGTGCGGCTCTGATACCAAGCGTTGTGGCACCCCGGCTCAAAGCGACCGGTTTACCATGCATTGCCAGCCCAGAGACCATGACTTCTGGCAACACACAACATCTTGGTACAGAATAACAACCACTTTATTGATACTAGCGGAACATAGTTACATTACAACAGCTGTCGAGGCCAAGCGGCACACTCGGTGTGGCTGAACAATATGTACATTATTTAGTGAACATAAAGGGGCCTCGATCCGAACAACTATGTGGCAGCGGAATAACGTCGTGGCGGAAGCTCCATATCACAGGGACACCGGTGTGGACACGATCTAGACTCGAACAGCGCTCCTCTCCAATGATACTTTCCTGAAATCTGGCATGACACGCCAGGTCAGTATATTGAATGTACTTGCAAGCTCACAACAGGCATAATCATGATGACAAACAATATTATGATATTTAACGAATTATTAAAAATGCAACACTATATGTCAACATGCTGTGATCATGCTCGAACGTCCCTCGGGACAGCTTACCAACTGTGATCATCTCTGGATCACAAACACACCACCAAAGTGGTCAGATTACAAATACACCACCAAAGTGGTCTTTCTCAAGAACAACTCGTGAAATGCCTCGATGGCCTTTCTTCCATCCATCAACAATGCAAAGTTCATAGCTTAGTGTGCAATTTTTATTAAACGTTGACTCATGGTGGGACCTACTACGAGTTGTCCGTAACCATGAACTTGGCTATCGATAGATTACACACTCTGCAGAGGTAGTACACCGTACCCACACCACGGAACACATGGCCTCGCACTCCCATTCGGGTGGATGAACGACATTCCGTCAAAACCCCTCCATTGCCACAGCACTCTCCCGACCACTCCGACCCAAATCCCCAACGGGCTAGTCCTGGGTGGCCCCGTGTCTACCAAAGACACCCCGACCACCGTCGTGGTCAAAAAACTCGCACTCGGGGACACTCCCACTCGGGGACTCGGTACCATAATCTCATCAACGAGAACACAAGATTATGTCTGCTTACCGGGCCAGGGCAAGCACGACATAACCTTCCCTAGATGGAGGCACCGACCAGAGGCCATGTCAATGGACCGAATCAAGGCCTTCCCACAAAAGCAAATGTGGTTGCACTGGAAACAAACTCGATTCAGCGGCACCATGACCCAGTCAACGGTATATTCAAGTTGAGTTATATTCAGGTTTAACCTTAAACTAAAAATGACTGGTGTCATAGCATGCCATGAAATGCAAAACAACATATGCCTCATATAGTGATAAAAATGACCGATGTCATCCTTATACACACCAAGCATAACGTCAACAACTCAAATCACTCTACTTGCTCAAATAACTCACAACTTAAGAAAAATATTTTGCAACAAGTTTTATTGATTTCTTACGCAAGAAAGTAACTCCGATAAATTTCTCTTATGCTTGTCAAAAAGATTTCACTATCAACAACTCTTACTTTCTTCATCACTAAGTTGGGTTCAAACATTCTGTAAGACAAGTAATATGATTAAACAAGTACTTAACAGAACATTTTCTAACAATTTTTTATCAATCTAAGGAGGGCAAAAAAAATAGCTTTAAATAATTGCTAACATGCATAACAAATTTTTTTTCTAACATCACCTCAAATAAATCTTATCTTGCTTTATCCACTAAACTAGTTTCACCCATTCTGTAGATCAAGCATAAGAACTAACCAATGTTTAACAGAATATAAATAACTCCATAATCATTTAAATGCATGGATTAATCATTTCATTCAAGTAAGAAATCACAAATATTGAAATGGCACCATGAAAATGTTGTTGTGGCTTGCCTTAGTGCAGATGAGGTTCACAAGCCTCCTGGTGATCCTCAATACAAGCTTCACCTTCTGAAAATAGTTTTAAACACAAAAAGAAAATATCAAGAACACTTCTGAAAATCACCAGAAATTGTAGACAGCTTAGAAAAATCTCATCTTTGGTGAGCTGTTAGATTTCTTATCAAAGAACACAATGCAAAAAGAATCAATTCATTTGGACTTATGGTTGAAAAGTTATAACTGTTTGAAGTGTTCTGTAAATTCAAATGAATTTGAATAAAAGAAATAGACTGGGGGGTGACGTCGAAGGCGTAAAGCCCAGGGGCGCCACCACTCGTACCGCTTCACGCACGTACTGAGTGGCTGACTAGCGGGCCCCGCTAGTTAGGTGGGGGAAGAGGGAGAAAGAAACAGAGGGGGCCGCGACTTCGCCAGAGCTCTCGCCGGCGACAAGGGCTCCTTGGCCCAAACGAGAGGGTGGGATGGCAAGAGGGGGTTGAGGTGCACCTGCCCGTACCCGTAGCGTAGCTAGGGGCGGTCGGACGGCGTCAGAATCAACCTCGCATGCGGAGGCAGAACGTGGAGGCTACCGGAGTTGAGGAAGACGGCGAGCAGAGGCCACTCCAGGGGCTCCAAGCGAGCGAGACGACCTCACCGGAGAGAGGTGGAGGCCCTGGAGGGGTCGCCCAGGCCTGGGAGGGGTTGGAGCTACTGCGGCGACCAGAGGGGATCGCCGGCGAGCTTGAGCTCGGGGACGGCGGCCCAAGGCCTGCCCGGCCGGGCTCTGGCGTCCTACTCGATCGTGGGGTGTGTGTGAGTGCTGGATGGTGCTCGAGGAGGCTGGGGAGGGCTCTATTTATAGGCGAGCGACGAGGGTGCTCCGGGCTCCGCCGGTAGACACCTGTCCAAGGCGCCCGGCGACGAGCGGCCTCACTGAGAGGGGGAGAAGGTGACAGAGGTCACGCGACCACTATGGGCGGGCGGAGACGAGCACAGGATCAAGAGGATGGCGACGAGCACAGTGCGCTCCGCACTATTTGGCTGGTCGGACCTTGCCCATGCTTGCTTCGGCGAGCTCCGGCATCGGCGAGCGCCAGGGAGGAGTTAAGAACGTTGAGACGATGATGGTGTTGAGAGTTGGCATGGTTGGGCAGGCGGGGAAGTGAGCACGCGAGCAACAGAGGCTCGGGCGCGTCGCAGAGCGCGTCAGCTACATGCCAGCACGCCTGGACGAACACGGTCACCGCGTGAACTATGACATCTGGTCGATCTAAGCAAAAACTCAATGTCTGGCATGTTGTTCGTGGTAGTTTTGAGTGTTACCACGATTTGGTTTGGATCCAGGTGCAGTAGAGAAGTTTTCACACACCAAGTAAGTTTCTGGTCAGTAACTTGGTGATGTTACTGTGGTCAAATGGCTTGCAGTTTGAAGTTGTTCTTTGGAGGCTAGTGATAAGTTACTAAGGTAAAGATGCACAAGAAAGTTCAGGTCAAATGGAGCAAGTAAAATGGTAGTTGCTGTAGAAACCACCATTTCTGTCCAGAATAGAAAATATTTTCTGTAGCAAAAATATTCCAAAAAGTGATGAAATATTTTTGCTCAGGAAGGTGCACTAGGGTTCAGAGAATATTTATGAATTATCTCAGATTTTTATGAGCCATAGAAATTGGGGTTGCTTTGAAGCAAACAGACCTGGCTTAGGGTTTTTGGAAAGAAAATGAATATTTTTCATTTAAGAAAAATATTCCAAAGATTATTTTTGGGTGGGTCAGAAGTGAAATGATGATTTAGGAGGGAAGTTAAGCACTTGGATGAAAGCCAAGGATGCCCAAGTGTTTAAGTCCATATGAAAAGATTCAGAAACTCCAAGTTTCAAAAAAAATTCAAATGAAAAATCAAGCAAATAAGAAAGGGCAAAACCCAGGCTGTCAAAATAATGTGCTATTAGAGAACGGACCATTGACGTGCTAACCTCGATTGTAAACCTTAGTGCTTCCCATTGTTTCCCTGCAACACATATAAGGTAGTTAGTCATCAGGTTAAGTAAGGGTTCGCATGCTATCAGTAAAATATGTTGATGAAAAATAAGCACATTGCAGATTCATCAGATTAATTCAAGCCACACGGAAAACCCATTTACCCAAACCAAGCATGATTAAGAACAAGGAAATATAGCACTTGTATATGTTTCTCATGTATTAAGTTCAGCCAAATTCGATTTATTCCTCACATGCACAACAATACAAAATTCTACCCACGACAATTGGACATCGCATTGCAGATTTGAACCAAGCAGTTAACTAAACACCACAAGAAATGAACCAAACATTAACTGAGCACCAGATTGCACAATATAACATACCCCTAATAGAAGATCAGACAGTTACCCAAACAGTTAACTACAACCAATTGTTGCAATTGTATTTGTTTCTTATGTATTTATTACAGCCAAATTCAATTCATTCCTCACATGGTATACAATAACAGAATGCACCCACAACTATTGAATATTTCATTGTAGAATTGAACCAAACAGTTAACTAAACACCACTACACAAATGAACCAAACGTTAACTGAACACCACATTGCACAATGTATAACCAAACCAAGCATGCTTGACAACTTGGAAATATAGCAATTGTATTCATTTCTCATGTATTTTGTGAAGATAAATTCAATTTATTTCTCACATGGAAGACAATACAAAATTGTAGCCTGAAGAATTGAACATCACATTTGCATAATTGAACCAAATAGTTAACTGAAGACGACAACTAATTAACAAAACAGTCAATAAGTGAGCAACACTGCACGAAATATAGAACATATACACTAGAAAAACAGATTGCATGGTAAAATTAGATAGCACAATTCACTAGAATTTGTGAAGGAAAGGCAGGAGAAGCACATGCAACGGGTAAACCGAGCATGCTTAACCGGCGTAGCTAGCAAATGGCAAGGTGCTCCTCCAAGATCTGGGGGGCGGCACGAATGGCAGCCATCGCGACCTCATCCGCGCGTGTGGTCACGATTTGCTTCTCCGCTGCCAAATGCTCCTTGAGATCCTGGCTATACTGCGTGCACCATGGCTTAGGGTGGCACTTATTTGGTGGAGGGGTCGGTGATTTGAGTGAAACGTGTCGCGCTCGCGCCGGCGGTCGGGGCATGTGGGATGTGCAAGGAGGAGGAGGATGGGGGTCGGGTGTGGATTACCTGCTTGGATAGACGAGGCCGAGCAGCGTGAAGGAGGGTTGCCGACGAGGAGGCGGCGCTGCAAGCAAGGAGTGAAGGTTTCAACTTGGAAAGGAAGGCAAAAAGAGGGGAAATGTGGCTTTTGGTAAGGGGGAGGGGCGGGGAGGTAGATATTTTCGTGGAAGCCGAAAATTTGGAATCGCTTCAGCCAAAAAACTAGCGCATAAAGTGTCATCAGACATGGTCCCTTATTCAGAACTGTGTATGATATATGGACATCACAAACGATTCAGATAGCTTCACCCGTTTGTGATGAGTTTGAACGTCAAAAGTTTTGGTTCAAATTTCCATGGTTATAGTGGTCATCCACATCATTGCATAATTTGGGTACACAAAGGAGACTACAGCACACCTACACTTCTTAATCGAGCAAGTTCAGCAATTAAACAAATCTAGCTGACGTAAACATTACTCTAACAAATTAAAGACCGGCGCTCGTAATTAAACAAAACAAAGAGTACTACTACGGCTGGTGTTCGTCGATCTTTGCCGCCGCCTCCATGTCCAGCTCGCGCCTGACGGTCTCCTAGGGAAGGGGCTCCATGGCATCAATCGCACCATACTCGGCAAGCCTCTCTCCATCCGTGTCCGCCATCTCGTTGGAAAAGGCCACCACGAGCTGGGTGTGGGCGGACGCGACCTGGGCTTGGACGGGCTCCGTCATCGCAAGGTATGCAACGGAGGAACGGACGGCTACTCGAATGCTCTCGACGATTGCCAGCTCTTTGGTCATGGGTTGCCGACCGTTGTCGGAGAAGCTTCGTTCGATTTGTGCGGTGACCGCCAATAGCCGGGCGTGGGCGGCCTCGACATGGTCGTGGGCGGCCTCCATCAATGCTAAGGCCGCCGCTCCGGAATGGACAGCTGTTGTGCCGCTCTCGCCAGTTGGTATCCCTGAGGCAGATGTTGCTGCTGCCACCTGAGAAGCAACACGGGCCGTTTGGGCTGCCTTTGCCGCCCGGTCGCAGATTGCGGCCATAGTCATGGACCTTATTAGCATGCGGATGGCGGCTGTGGCCGCGCTCTCGCTGGAGTGGGTTACCGAAGTTGCCCTCACGACGCGGGTCCACGTGCCCATCTTTCACCGGCGACGATTGAACAGTGACATGATATTTGGGGAGAGAGCTAGTGTGCTTGAGACGCCGGCTGTGGACAGTAGCCGACGCACCTTCTCGCGTAAGCCATTGGCGTACTATACACCGACGGTGCTCCAGGATATTTTGTGCTGCATCTCACACAGTTGCTGATAATAAATTGTGTGCGATCTACTTGATTTTTCATCTTGATTTGAATTACATAATGGGGTCACAGCGGCAATGGACGGTGTTTGAATTGCTAGACCTTTTATCTAGAGTGAACATGCAACTATATCTATGTCGTAAAAGAATTGGAATTATTCAGGGTTCGTTTGGACATTTTATACATTAAATTGGTTTTCTAGCCATTTCAGGTGCATAATTCAAATTTGAACTACATGCACATGCTCCAGTCCATATAAATTGGTTGAAAAATCAAATCTGTGTCCTTGGGTGCATGCTTAGGTCCCATGCAAGAAATGGGAATGAATATCAAACACCAGGGCACCATTGATTGCTGGCAAAACGTTGAGATGCCTGGTTTTTAAATTCTAGTAAATCCAAAGCCCGTCAGAAATTCGTGAAACTTGGCATGCTATCATGGAGCGACATCAACATGCCATGGTAAAAAATTTGTCCCATTTGTGGCAGGATTGGGTATATGCTTCTCACAAACAGGAGCTTCTCACAACAAGCGTGATGGTTTTCGATAGGGAACGTCCCACCTTTGGGGAAGAAACGATATCCATAGCCTCTTATTGCTTACAATTTTTTTTCTCGTGTCAACATCGAACAACAGGAGTGTTGTGTGAATTTTTCTGATTTTTGGGGGTTTGTTTGGACATTTTTATGCATTAACCGAGTTTTAAATGCATTTATGTGCATAATTGAAATTTGAACTACATGCACATGCTCCAGTGCATCTAAATTGGTTGAAAAGTGAAATCTGTGTCCTTGGGTGCATGCTTAGGTCCCATGCAAGAAATGGGAATGAATTTCAAACACCAGGGCACCGTTGATTGCCGACAAAACATTGAGATGCCTGGTTCTTAAATTCTAGCAAATCCAAAACCCTTCTGAAATTCATGAAACTTGGCATGTTATCATGGAGCGGCATCAACAAGCCGTGGTAAAAAATTGTCCCATTTGGGGCAGGTTTGGGTATATGCTTCTGACAAACTGGAGCTTCTCACAACAAGCATGATGGTTTTCGGTAGGGAACGTCCCAACTTTGGGAACGAAACGATATCCATTGCCTCTTATTGCTTTCAAATTTTTTGTCATGTCAACATAGAACAACAGGAGTGTTGTGTGAATTTTTGTGATTTTTCGGGGTTCGTTTGGACATTTTTATGCATTAACTGATTTTTCAATGCATTTATGTGCATAATTCAAATTTGAACTACATGCACATGCTCCAGTGCATATAAATTGGTTGAAAAATCAAATATGTGTCCTTGGGTGCATGCTTAGGTCCCATACAAGAAATGGGAATGAATTTCAAACACCAGGGCACCGTTGATTGCCGGCAAAACATTGAGATGCCTTGTTTCTAAATTCTAGCAAATCCAAAACTCGTTTGAAATTCATAAAACTTAGCACGCTTTCATGGAGCGGCATCAACATGCCGTGGTAAAATTTTTGTCCCGTTTGGGGTAGGTTCGGGTATATGCTTCTCACAAACCAGAGCTTCTCACAGCAAGCATCATGGTTTCGGTAGGGAACGTCCCACCTTTGGGGACGAAACGATATCCATTGCCTCTTATTGCTTCCAAAAAATTTCTCGTGTCAACATAGAACAACAGGAGTGTTGTGTCAATTTTTTGTGATTTTCCGGGGTTCGTTTGGACATTTTTATGCATTAACCGAGTTTTAAATGCATTTATGTGCATAATTCAAATTTGAAGTACATGCACATGCTCCAGTGCATATAAATTGGTTGAAAAATCAAATATCTGTCCTTGGGTGCATGCTTAGGTCCCATACAAGAAATGGGAATGAATTTCAAACACCAGGGCACCGTTGATTGCCAGCAAAACATTGAGATGCCTTGTTTCTACATTCTAGCAAATCCAAAACTCGTCTGAAATTCATAAAACTTAGCATGCTTTCATGGAGCGGCATCAACATGCCGTGGTAAAATTTTTGTCCCGTTTGGGGCAGGTTCGGGTATATGCTTCTCACAAACTAGAGCTTCTCACATCAAGCATCATGGTTTGGGTAGGGAACGTCCCACCTTTGGGGACGAAACGATATCCACTACCTCTTATTGCTTCCAAAAAAATTCTCGTGTCAACATAGAACAACAGGAGTGTTGTGTCAATTTTTTGTGATTTTTCGGGGTTCGTTTGGACATTTTTATGCATTAACCGAGTTTTAAATGCATTTATGTGCATAATTCAAATTTTAAGTACATGCACATGCTCCAGTGCATCTAAATTGGTTGAAAAGTGAAATCTGTGTCCTTGGGTGCATGCTTAGGTCCCATGCAAGAAATGGGAATGACTTTCAAACACTAGGGCACCGTTGATTGCCGACAAAACTTTGAGATACCTGGTTTTTTAATTCTAGTAAATCCAAAACTCGTCTGAAATTCATGAAACTTGGCATGCTATCATGGAGCGGCATCAACATGCCGTTGTAAAAATTTTGCCCCATTTGGGGCAGGTTTGGGTATATGCTTCTGTAACATCCCAAATTTTCAATTTGCAATGTTATACATTAGATCATCAATGCATATCATATTTTATTTTGCTTTTGGTTGATCCTAGAAATTCTACACAACTCAATGACCCACGGAGAGAGTTGGGGATTTCATTATTTTCATATTTGAGTTCTCTCAAATTTTGAGAACAGGAACATTTGATTTTATTTATTTTATCATCAATTATTTCTATTACAAAAATATGAGAGAGGGATTAAAATGAATTTCCCAACATAAAGAAATATTGAGTATTTAATAATAAAATCAAATAAGATTTTATTTCGGAGTTTTTCGGTATTTTATTTGAATTTAGGAAAAATGTGCGTTTTTCAAAATTGCATTTAGGTCCCAAATAAATGTTCACCTTGTGCGGCTTGATTTTAGAAGCCCGTGAAAATTTATTTCAGAATTTTTGGAGTCCGTTTAGTATTTCTTTTTATTTTTATTCCGAGCGGAATAATTTTTAAAAAAAAAATTTGCGAACCGACTTAACGGGCCGTGTCCGACCTGGACACCGACCCAGGAGGACTTTATAAGCCGGGGGGGAGCCAGCCGAGCCCAGCCACCCGCGCCCCCAAACCCTAGCCCGCGCGCCCCGCCACCGCCGCCGCCGTCATCTGCCGCCGCCGTCGCCGGATCCCGCCGCCGAGGTTCGCCGCCGCCTCATTTTCCGTGCCGTCATAAAAAAATAAAAAAATCGGCGTTCGTCGTTTTTCTTTTTCTCGGATTAAATCCGCGATTTTTCTGATCGCGATTCCTGATCCGATTTTCTTTTTAGTATAACTTTTCGCTCGTTTATCGGAATCAGGCGATTCAAGCGCCTAGAGTTTTGTCTCGAAACCCTCTATTAGTTTAACCAACTTAAACAAGTTTTTGCTACTATAAAATTTTCCCTAGATCCAGATTTGTAGAACGAATTTGTTTTCTTTCGCCGTTTGACTTTCGTTGCTTTGTTCGATTTGATTCTTTTTGCCAACTGGAGTTCTTAAGTTGAACGTTCTGGTTAGATCTCTTATTTGAGTTTTACCTGTGCATTTAGATGAGTACTTATTGTATGCTTGTTTGTTTGTCTGCGACAGAATACCCGGAGTGCGCCGCTTGTTACTTCAAATCTCTAGGTTTCGCGGATCATCAGCAAGGCAAGTAACACTTTGATCATACCTTTTCTACTACCCAGTTTTATTTCATTAGATCAACCCTCACACATTGCATGATTAGGATCTAATTAAATTGTGGGATGGGAAGTAGATGAGGTAGTACCTATTACCTGTTTATTATCAAACCTTTGGGAGTTACTTCTACGTTTGCTTATTATGCCATGCTATGCTAGTAGACATGGATTGGGTGAGTGATATCCATGACAGATGTGAGTTTGTTAATTAATGATTTATCTAAGGTGGAAACTTAAACACACATCTGGGTGGATTGAGGCACCTGGGTATTCCAGGACTTGCCTGTTTTCTTTTGGACCGCCACCCAGGCTCAAAGGGATCATGACACTATTCATACTAGAAACTTCCGTGTGCAGCCACAAGCTATTATGGGCTCTAGCATAGTTGACTAAGTCGTGCGAACTCTTATAGTGGTAGACTAGCAGATGTAGGGGATGTAGGTTGGTACGGTCTACCCGATCGTAAGGTGCTAGCGCTTCTGAAAGACTATGTCTCGGTCATCCGTCTTCTCAAACACCATGTAGTGCGAGAAACCAACCGGAGGCGATCGAGTCTTGTGGGGAAAAGTGCGCAAACCTCTGTAGAGTGTAATAAACTAATCATGGTTAGCCGTGTCCCCGGTTATGGACATCTTGAGTATCTAGTACCTGGATTATCATGTGAATCTCAACATGTTACTCTAAATTAATTTTGTTGGGTTATGTTTAATGATGATGTTTAATTGGGATTGAGAATGTTGTCAACCATTCTCAATGTTTAACAACTACCATGATAGTTAAATAAATTTATTCCTTTGAAGTAGGGAAAAATTGGCTTTACGCAAAACTGTAACCATAGAGCTTTCCACCAGCCAGATCTGCATATAGTATAGTTGTTTCATTCCATTACTCTCTATGTGTTACGTTGCCAGCATATTCCATGTGCTGACCCGTTTCGGGCTGCAACGTTAATGTTGCAGACTTTTCAGACGATGATTAAGGAGTTTTTAGGTCGTGGTTCTATACTCAGTGATGCCGTTGGAGTTGATGGACTCACTTATCTTCCAAGCCTTCCGATGTTATCGTTATTAGATGGCCTTAAGCCATATTTATTGTATTAAGTTCTCTTTTGAGACACTCGATGTAATAAGTGTGTGATTGCTACTCTGCTATAAATCCTCCGAGTACTGTGTGGTGTCAGCATTACTGATCCAGGGATGACACTGGAGCACAGAGATCAGACTGTTTGAGGTCTGGTCACTATAGAGATGGTATCAGAGCACACGCTGACTGTAGGACACAACCACTAAGCTAAAGGACCTAGATCACTATTCACTCTCTTCTCTTCTGACCTCTCATCTTTTCTACTCTTTAGGATGGCAGATGCAAGGAACAAGTTCACGCAACCAGATGAAGATACACCCTTTGTGTGTCACTTGAAGGAAGTCACTAGATACCTGAACATAGGAGTACCAAGCTTCACGGGAACCTACAACGCCACTTTACCTGAAGAAGAGCGCTGGATGATTCAAGTTCAAGTTCCAGGAAGGAGGTTCATGCCAGTCACTGAGCCCATAGAGTTTTCTTTTGATGCACCAACTTGGAGTCTAGGACAGAGCATGGCAGCTCACATCGCCATGGGACGCATTGGAGAAGTCTACCGCAAGGATCTCAAGGATACTATCTACCAGATTTGTGGGCGCCGAGATGAGCACTGGGAGATGATCAGCACCAGGAAGGATAGATCAATTGCAGCTTTTATCCAGGAGCTAAACCAGCACATTCGACGACAGGAGAACCAGATGTGCGCCTACATGATAGATCTGGATAGGCTAAGACTAGAATCAAGGAACTGGAGGAAGAACTCAAGGCTACACATGAAGATTATGAAGAGGAAATTGAAGTATTGGTGGAGAAGAATAATGACCTGATCAAAAAGATCGGAATATTTATGGGAGGCCCTATGCCAGTAGATGAAGACGAAGAACCCAAGGAGATTAGCCCGGAAGACTACATCATCATCGGCGGCACCGACTCGAAACATGATAGTAGCGATGATGACTATGTTGATGAAGCTGGAGCAGATATCATGGAGTCTGCAACCGAAGAATATTTCTAGTAGACCACCTCATCAGTGGTAGTAGTCCACCATGTAAATATAGTAGTCCAAGCACTTTTGCGATAGATAGATCGATTGTGTTCCCTTGTTTGATTGAATGAAGTGAATTGTTTGATTTTGCCTCATGAGCATATGGGTAGTGTTTTCTCTTTAGACCCCCTCTATTCTTACATCTCATCTTTTCTAAACCCTCAGATGCCTCCGAGATGTGAGCCCGGATTTGCCTTTCCACCGGAGCTCACCCAGTTGATCCAGCAGCAGAACACACTGATGCAGTTGCTAGTCCAGAATCAGAATCAGGGGAACAACAACAACAACCCACCACCACCACCACCACCTGTTGACCACCTAGACCGTTTTCTTAGGCTGAATCCGCGGTGTTTTCCAGTAGCACCGAGCCGATAGTAGCAGATGATTGGCTCCACAAGACAGTTAGGGAGTTGACCACATCAGGATGCACATATGCGGAGAAGGTGAAGTTTGCCGCACATCAGTTAGAAGGACCCGCAGCATCATGGTGGGAGAATTTCACAGCCACTTTCCCGGTCGACACTGTCACATGGGACCAGTTTCAGCAAGCTTTTCGTACTGCACATGTTTCAGCAGGAGCTATGGCCATGAAGAAGCGTGAGTTTCGCAACTTGCGCCAAGGAGGACGAACAGTTGGCCAATATGTGGAGGACTTTTAAGTTAGCACGTTATGCCCCAGATGACGTCGCTACGGATGCAGCTAAGCAGGAGAAGTTTCTGGACGGACTAAATGATGAGTTGAGCATGCAGTTGATGGTAGCAACCTTCAACAACTACCAGGAGTTGGTAGATCATGCTCTTATGATTGAAGGGAAGCAGCAGCAAATTGAGAATCGCAAGAGGAAGCATGGACAAGGAAAGTATAGTTCTAGAGCTCAGCAGAAGCCACGTTTTACCCCTAGACTGGGAGGATATTTCCAACATACCCATGGAGGAGGTAGCTCGCACAATCACAATGGCACCAGGAATGGTAATGGGAATGGAGGAAGCAACGGCCAGAACCGCACCAACCCATCAACCCCAGCCAAGAAGGACCTAAGCCAAGTCACTTGCTTTAAGTGTCAGAAGACCGGACATTATGCCAACGAATGTCTTGAAGGCCAAAATGGCAATGGAAGTTCTGGGAATAAGCCAAACCCTTTCAACAGGGGACATGTGAACCACATTAGCGTGGAGGAGGTTGAAGCTCAGCCCGATGCAGTAATAGGTAAGTTTTTGGTTAAGTCATTTACTGCACTCGTTCTTTTGATACTGGTGCATCGCATTCATACATCTCAAGGGGATTTGTGGATAAGTACAACCTATCAACCCAAGCCCTTAGGTCACCCATGTTAGTAACCTCGCCTGGAGCAGAGTATGTGGCTAGTCTATGGTGTGATCGGTTACCATTAAGGATTGGTAACTATGTTTTTCCCTCAGACCTAATAGTATTGGAATCTCAAGGATTGGATGTGATATTAGGCATGGATTGGTTATCAAAGTATGAAGGGAATATTGAATGTGCTAGTAAGTCAATTTTGCTTACCACACCAGAAGGGAGAAGGATCAAGTATGTATCCCGACATGTGCCGAAGAGAACTCAAGTAAATTGCCTAACAGGAGTTGTGCAGGAGGAAGTACCAGTGGTAAGGGATTTTCCTGATGTATTTCCGGAAGAGTTGCCAGGCATGCCACTGGATAGAGATATTAAGTTTTTGATTGAGCTATTGCCAGGCACAGGGCCAATATCGAAGAGACCATATAGGATGCCAGCAAAGGATTTGGTAGAAATTAAGAAACAGATTAAGGAGTTACTGGATAAAGGATATATTCGCCCAAGTTCTTCGCCTTGGGGATCGCCAGTACTTCTAGTGGAGAAGAAGGATGGATCGTTAAGGATGGTTGTTGATTATCGAGGATTGAACGAAGTAACGATCAAGAACAAGTACCCACTACCAATGATTAATGATCTGTTTGATCGATTGCAAGGAGCTAAGGTATTTTCCAAGATCGATCTGCGATCAGGATACCACCAATTGAAGATTCGAGAACATGATATTCCGAAGACAGCTTTTACCACCAGGTATGGGCTGTACGAGTATACCGTTATGTCATTTGGTCTGACTAACGCGCCTGCCTATTTTATGAACATGATGAACAAAGTGTTTATGGAGTTTTTGGATAAGTTCGTCGTAGTGTTCATTGATGATATCCTGGTTTATTCGAAGAATGAAGAGGAGCATAAGGAGCATTTGCATTTTGTACTTGGAAAGCTCAGAGAACATCAACTATATGCCAAGTTCAGCAAATGTGAGTTTTGGTTGAAGGAAGTAGGATTCCTCGGACACGTTATATCTGGAGAAGGTATAGCACTAGATCCTGCTAAAGTGGATACCGTGACTAAGTGGGAAGCCCCAACAACCGTTGGAGAGATCCAGAGTTTTCTTGGACTCGCCGGATACTACCAGAGATTCATTGAGAATTTCTCAAAGATTGCGAAGCCTATGACGGAGTTATTAAATAAAGATACCAAGTTCATATGGACGGAGGAATGTGAGGCTAGTTTCCAGGAGTTGAAGGAACGTTTGGTTACCTCACCAGTGTTGATTTTGCCAGACCAGACCAAAGATTATGAGGTGTATTGCGACGCTTCACGTCGAGGACTTGGAGCAGTGCTTATGCAGGAAGGGAGAGTTGTTTCATATGCCTCAAGACAACTGAAGCCTCATGAGTTGAATTATGCTACGCATGATTTGGAGTTAGCAGCCGTAGTACATGCCTTGAAAACATGGAGGCATTTCCTCATTGGAAATCATTGTGAGGTGTACACGGATCATAAGAGTTTGAAGTACATTTTCACACAGAAGGAGTTGAATCTCAGACAAAGGAGATGGTTGGAGCTTATCAAGGATTATGATATGAAGTTGCATTATCACCCCGGAAAGGCTAATGTAGTAGCTGACGCATTAAGCCGTAAGAGCCATGTCAACCCGTTAATGACGGGAGAAATACCCAAGGAGTTAGCAGAAAATCTTTGTGAACTATGTTTGGAAATAGTTCCGAGAGGCTATGTAGCAGCATTGGAGATTCAGTCAACTTTGATGGATAAAATCAGAGAAGCCCAAAAGACCGACAAATAGATTGCCACCATTAAGGAAAAATTGAGCAAAGGAAAAGCTAAAGGATTTCGTGAGGATGAACCCGATACCCTGTGGTTTGAAGACCGCGTTTACGTGCCCAATGACCCAAAGATCAGGAAGTTGATTTTGCAAGAGGCCCACGATTCACCATATTCGATTCACCCAGGAAATACCAAGATGTATTTGGATTTGAAGGATATTTTCTGGTGGACCGGAATGAAGAAGGATATTGCGGAGTATGTAGCAGTTTGTGATGTATGTCAGAGAGTAAAGGCAGAGCATCAGAAGCCAGCAGGATTGTTACAACCATTGCCGATACCCGAATGGAAGTGGGATAAGCTAGGCATGGATTTTATCACGGGATTGCCCAGGACTCGTTCAGGCTATGACTCGATTTGGGTTGTAGTTGATCGATTGACGAAAGTAGCTCATTTCATCCCAGTAAAGACCACTTACACAAGTGCTAAGTTGGCAAAGATATACATGACCAGGATCGTATGTTTGCATGGAGTTCAAAGTTCTGGAAGCAGTTGCACGAAACTTTGGGTACCAGGCTAGAATTCAGTACAGCTTTTCATCCACAGACAGATGGACAGACCAAGAGAGTAAATCAGATTTTGGAGGATATGCTGAGAGCTTGTGCGCTAGATTATGGATCTAGTTGGGACGATAATTTGCCATATGCAGAGTTCTCTTACAACAACAGTTACCAAGCCAGTTTAAAGATGGCCCCTTTCGAAGCCTTGTACGGAAGGAGGTGCAGGACACCATTGTCATGGGACAAAGTTGGAGACCGCCATTTGTTTGGACCTGACTTGATTAAAGAGTCTGAACAGAAGGTGAACTTGATTCGCGATAGGCTCAAGGTAGCCCAGTCCAGACAGAAAAGTTATGCAGATTCAAAACGTAAGGAGACAGTTTACGAAGTTGGAGATAGAGCTTATCTTCGAGTATCTCCACTTTGGGGAACAAAGCGTTTTGGAGTTAAAGGGAAGTTATCACCACGATTTGTAGGACCATATCGAGTTTTGGAGCGTATGGGAGAAGTGGCCTACAAGTTGGAATTGCCTGAAGGATTTTCAGGAGTTCATGATGTGTTCCACGTTTCTCAGTTAAAGAAATGCCACGCGGAGATGGCTGACATACCTTTGAGAGACACAGTGCCTTTGGAAACTATTCAGTTGGATAACGATTTGACGTACGAGGAGAAACCAATTAAGATTCTCGAGTTTGCCAGTCGAGTCACTCGCAGCAAGGTTATCAAGTTTTGCAAAGTTCAGTGGAGCCACCACACGGAGGATGAAGCCACCTGGGAATAAGAGGAAGATTTGCTCAAGGACCACCCTCACCTATTTTCTAGCCAACCCGAATCTCGAGGGCGAGATTCATCTTAAGGGGGGTAGGTTTGTAACATCCCAAATTTTCAATTTGGAATGTTATACACTAGATCATCAATGCATATCATATTTTATTTTGCTTTTGGTTGATCCTAGAAATTCTACGCAACTCAACGACCCACGGAGAGAGTTGGGGATTTCGTTATTTTCATATTTGAGTTCTCTCAAATTTTGAGAATAGGATCATTTGATTTTATTTATTTTATCATCAATTATTTCTATTACAAAAATATGACAGAGGGAATAAGATGACTTTCCCAAAATAAAGAAATATTGAGGATTTAATAATAAAATCAAATAAGATTTAATTTCAGAGTTTTTCAGTTTTTTATTTGAATTTAGGAAAAATGTGCGTTTTTCAAAATTTCATTTAGGTCCCAAATAAATGTTCACCTTGTGTGGCTTGATTTTAGAAGCCCGTGAAAATTTATTTCAGAATTTTTGGAGTCCGTTTAGTATTTCTTTTTATTTTTCTTCCGAGCGGAATAATTTTTTTAAAAAAAATTGCGAACTGACTTAACGGGCCGTGTCCGACCTGGACACCGACCCGGGAGGCCTTTATAAGCCGGGGGGAAGCCAGCCGAGCCCAGCCACCCGCGCCCCCAAACCCTAGCCCGCGCGCCCCGCCCTAGCCGCCGCCGCCGTTGCCGGATCCCGCCGCCGAGGTTCGCCGCCGCCTCATTTTCCGTGTCGTCGTAAAAAATATATCGGCATTCGTCGTTTTTCTTTTTCTCGGATTAAATCCGTGATTTTTCTGATCGCGATTCCTGATCCGATTTTCTTTTTAGTATAAGTTTTCGCTCGTTTATCGGAATCAGGCGATTCAAGCGCCTAGAGTTTTGTCTCGAAACCCTCTATTCGTTTAACCAACTTAAACAAGTTTTTGCTACTGTAAAAAATTTTCCCTAGATCCAGATTTGTAGAACGAAGTTGTTTTCTTTCGCCGTTTGACTTGCGTTGCTTTGTTTGATTTGATTCTTTTTGCCAACCGGAGTTCTTAAGTTGAACCTTCTGGTTAGATCTCTTATTTGAGTTTTACCTGTGCATTTAGATGAGTACTTATTGTATGCTTGTTTGTTTGTCTGCGATAGAATACCCGGAGTGCGCCGCTTGTTACTTCGAATCTCTAGGTTTCGCGGATCAACAGCAAGGAAAGTAACACTTTGATCATACCTTTTCTACTACCCAGTTTTATTGCATTAGATCAACCCTCACACATTGCATGATTAGGATCTAATTAAATTGTGGGATGGGAAGTAGATGAGGTAGTACCTATTACCTGTTTATTATCAAACCTTTGGGAGTTACTTCTACGTTTGCTTATTATGCCATGCTATGCTAGTAGACGTGGATTGGGTGGGTGATATCCATGACAGATGTGAGTTTGTTAATTAATGGTTTATCTAAGGTGGCAACTTAAACACACATCTGGGTGGATTGAGGCACCTGGGTATTCCAGGACTTACCTGTTTTCTTTTGGACCGCCACCCAGGCTCAAAGGGATCATGAGACTATTCATACTAGAAACTTCCGTGTGCAGCCACAAGCTATTATGGGCTCTAGCATAGTTGACTAAGTCGTGCGAACTCTTACAGTGGTAGACTAGCAGATGTAGGGGATGTAGGTTGGTACGGTCTACCCGATCGTAAGGTGCTAGCGCTTCTGAAAGACTATGTCTCGGTCATCCGTCTTCTCAAACACCATGTAGTGCGAGAAACCAACCGGAGGCGGTCGAGTCTTGTGGGGAAAAGTGCGCGAACCTCTGCAGAGTGTAATAAACTAATCATGGTTAGCCGTGTCCCCGGTTATGGACATCTTGAGTATCTAGTACCTGGATTATCATGTGAATCTCAACATGTTACTCTAAATTAATTTTGTTGGGTTATGTTTAATGATGATGCTTAATTGGGATTGAGAATGCTGTCAACCATTCTCATTGTTTAACAACTACCATGATAGTTAAATAAATTTATTCCTTTGAAGTAGGGAAAAATTGGCTTTACGCAAAACTGTAACCATAGAGCTTTCCACCAGCCAGATCTGCATATAGTATAGCTGTTTCATTCCATTACTCTCTATGTGTTACCTTGCCAGCATATTCCATGTGCTGACCCGTTTCGGGCTGCAACGTTAATGTTGCAGACTTTTCAGACGACGATTATGGAGTTTTTAGGTCGTGGTTCTATACTCAGTGATGCCGTTGGAGTTGATGGACTCACTTATCTTCCAAGCCTTCCGCTGTTATCGTTATTAGATGGCCTTAAGCCATATTTATTGTATTAAGTTCTCTTTTGAGACACTCGATGTAATAAGTGTGTGATTGCTACTCTGCTATAAATCCTTCGAGTACTGTGTGGTGTCAGCATTACTGATCCAGGGATGACACCGGAGCACAGAGATCAGACTGTTTGAGGTCTGGTCGCTACAGCTTCTCACAAACCGGAGCTTCTCACAACAAGCATGATGGTTTTCGGTAGCGAACGTCCCACCTTTGGGGACAAAATGGTATCCATTGCCTCTTAGTGCTTTCAAATTTTTTTCTCGTGTTAACATAGAACAATAGGAGTGTTATGTGAATTTTTGTGATTTTTTGGGGTTCGTTTGGACATTTTTATGCATTAACTAAGTTTTCAATGCATTTATGTGCATAATTCAAATTTGAACTACATGCACATGCTCCAGTGCATATAAATTGGTTGAAAAATTAAATTCGTGTCCTTGGGTGCATGCTTAGGTCCCATGCAAGAAAGGGGAATGAATTTCATACACCAGGGCACCATTGATTGTCGGCAAGACATTGTGATGCCTGGTATTTAAATTCTAGTAAATCCAAAACTCGTCTGAAAATCATGAAACTTGGCATGCTATCATGGAATGGCACCTGACATGTTGTGGTATTTTTCGCGTCCATTTTGAGAGAAGGCGCACTCGAATAATGACGGCCAACAAAGGCATTTTAAAAAAAATAGCGGCCACTTTAATATCTCAAACGTTTTTTATAATTCAAACCATGTGCGTTCTGTTAACCATTCACGTGACGCTACGTCTCTTGGTTTTAATGGTTGTAGGAGGTGCTGTGTGGACAACTACTTGACCTTGACAGAACGGGAGGCGTGCGAGCGCCGTCCGGTGCGCAGGCTAACCGATAGGCATGCAAGCTGTCCTCGAATGCGCAGGCTCACCGGGAAGCGTGCGAGCTGTATGCTGCGCAGGCTCACTGGGAAGCAAGCCCTTTGAATTCCATGGCCGGCCGCCTTGCTCGCATCCTCTCTATTATGGCATCCAAGATGCTATTTAATTCGCTTTTTAAGTATAAAACAATCATCTTAAACATTTTAGTTAGAACACCCGTATGCAGACCGACAGCTTCCCTAGGAAGTCAAATGAAAATGTGCCGAGTAGGATTTCTGCTGCTCTTGATCGCAAACGTTTTAGATAGAACACCCTTACACAAAGTGAGAGCAACGCAGGATTTGTGCATCCCTTCAACACAAACAGTTGTTTTGGATGACCCGTGTGCAGCCACATACAAACAATTTGGTAAGATTTGTCAATCCTTGTAACACTATGATTTGTCAAAATAAGAATCTAAAAATCACTTGCAGTATCTAATTTTTGCAACTAAAATTCAGTAATTAAGCATATATTTCATTCATAGATTAAGCAGTCGTGCTTAATTTATACAAACAGATCAACTCGACAGCTGAACTGACCAAACTTTTCCCCAATTGTTGCCAACCACGTACTGAAATAGCTAGTTCTACTATATATACTAGCTAATTTTAAGTACGTTGTACAGTTCCACCACATCTATAGTAAGATGAGCTGAACAAAAGACCCCCTAAATACTACTACTACTGCGGAGGGGCTTTGTGCTACTTCCGGCTGCCTCTCCTCTGCCGAGTGCGCTCTTCAGTAAGAGGCGGAGGAGGAGGAGCCTACCAACGAGCTAGGCAACCGCAATACGGTGCCTGCCGCTATTGTAGCTTTAGCGACGCTCACCTTGAACGCCCTCTGTCGCTCCAAACGACCCCTCTCGAAGCGGTGGTTCTCCTCGTAGATCTCCTGATTACTCGTCTCTGAGGCGGTGTGTGCCGCGGCCACGGCGGCGGTAAGGCTCTTTGCATGCTCGACGAGGCACTCCTCCTCCTCCCGCAAGAACTTGGTGTAGCGCGCAAAGTCACTGACGCATGTGCGGGCATCCACCTCCACCTCCCGCCTTCGGGTGGCGATGGCGGAGCGAGTGATGACCCTGGCAGTCAATGGTGGGCTGGCGGCCACGGCGGCCGACGACAGGGTGGTGGCCATGACCAACACCTCCCGCCTTTGGGCTGCGGTGGTGTGGCGGCAACGGCGGCCGGCAACAGCTGCCGACGGGCACCGGCGGCGGAGCGTGTGGTGGGTGTTCAGCGCACACCCAACAGGGACGACACACGCACTACACTACGCCGGGACTGTGTCGCCGCTGCGGTGTAGCCTCCTAGCTAGAGCTGTCCCCTGATGACGGCGGAGTGGCTGAGTGACGACGACGGACCGGTGCCATTGGAGATTGTGGGAGAAGCAGACGAGATAAGCTACAGGGAGGGATGGGAAAATGTGATGCAGGACTCGCCGGGCGTGAGGGTTTCTATAGCAGGCCGGTAAGCATTGGGATTTTGGGAGATTTCACTGACTCGGGCGGGAAGCTTGCACGGGAACCTGCGAGGTTGCGCGGGAACGGGCTCACCGACGATTTATTGGTGCCACCGTTTGGCCAAAAGAACGCCCCCGCGTGCTGTGGAAGCTTGCGCTGTAAGCCATCTGCGGCAGCAGGGTGACAAGACGTGCTAGAGGAGGACGAAAGGCCACATACACTCACGGTTAATAAAAAAACGTTTGTGATTTAATTACCTACTATACCACCATCCTGGTTTATAAGTATGATTTAACTAATAAAGTACGAATGCATGTCTCCAAAGATTATATAGTTGGATTTGTATTTGAACATAGTTTCCAATTATATAATTTTTAAAACATGCATTAACATTTTGTTGGTTAAATTTGAGGGCAAAGTATGGCACAAAATATAAAGGAGACTATAGACTAGACGGAGTTGGTGGCACACGGCCGCTCTCTACGCAGCGACGCAACTGTCGGCCGGCTTGTAGGCGACCATTTCCTGCCTATTCAACTGCTCTATGCGTGTGGTTGCTTGTGGTTCAGGCGGCCGCGGCATGCTCTGTTCGTGTCCCGCCGCGCGTGCTCTACTCTCACATCCCTTCGGGTGCTCTGCCCTCGTCCCTACACGCGCGCTGCCAGTGTTTGGGGCCGGCGCATGATCACGCACGTTCATGTGCAAGCGGTTGCCCCGGGCGCGGCGCGACGATGCAGTTACCTGCTACAAAAACTGCCATGTGGACGCACTGAGAATCCACGCCGCCCGACCCCCTTTTATTCCTGCAGCCATTTACCTTCATCTCTCATCTCACACGACACAATAAGCACACCTACCAGGACACATACAAAGAGGACATCCAGTGGTTCCAATGGCGCTCCCCGTGGCTCCAATGGCGCTTCCAGCGGCCAACGACGACAACGGCGGGCAGTTCACCACGCATCACATAGTGGACACCCACGTGAGGGGGAAGGCCCTCTCGGTGGTGTGCATGAACAATCCGGTCTTGGTGGAAAGCTCCATCCAAACTATGGAGCAGTTCCTTGCCGACGACAAGTACCGAGTGGTCGGTTTCGACCTCGAGTACACCATCGGTCATGCCGGGCACGATTAGAATGTTGCCGTTGCCTAGTTGTGCGTGCGACATGACGTCCTGTTCTACCACTACCACCTTGCCACAAGGCCTTGCAAGAATTTCTCCAGGTTTATCAACAGCCCCGACTACAGTTTCGCTACGGTGGACACCACCAACGATGTAAAAGCGCTCAAGGTTTCCGACTTGAAATGCCCGAATCTTGTCAACATCCAAAGCCACTACAAAGTCTAGGGCAGCGAAAAAAACAAACTGAACTCCCTGGTTGACCTTGCCTCGGCCATCATCGACCCCTACTACATGAAGATGAAGAATGAGAGCAATAAGGACAGGAACGCCTGGCACAGTGTGTGGCATAAGAGACTGGATGAACAACATGTGAAGTACGCGGCCATGGACGCGTACACAAGCTACGAGATGTATAGGAGGATCGTTGACATGAGGAACTGTCTTCTTCCTGACCCAGACGAGGGATCGAGCCACATAGAAGTGGCGGGAGCGCCACAAGAAGTAGAGGACTAGACGATCGTTTCTCCTACTTTAGAATGCATGCAATTGTTTATTGAGTTGTGTGCGAATGATCTGTATAGTCACTTATGTAATTGCGTGCGACATGACGTCCTGTTCTACACATGTTATTCTACTGTAGACAGTGAAAATCAAACGGCTTATTAGCCGCAATCGTGTGTGTTATTATTGGTCTTCGCACACATTTTTGAGTACGGACCTGTTTGTCGCGTATCACACACACCTTGATCTGGCTGACCGTTTCCGTTGTATTGCCTAATCACAAACAGTTAATTCGAGTGAACCGTATGCTCAATATAGAACACGCCTTCATTAGGCTACCCGTTTCTTTTGTTCCGCCTCATCGCAAACAGTTCATTGAGATAAACCGTATGCCCTGCATCGCACACGCAACTAAAATATGAACCGTGTTTGATAGCTCTACCATCGCAAATGTTTTGCACCTTTTTTATGGTTCTTTTACACCACCGTTTGCGATTATGACATCGCACACAGTTTCATCGAAGGGTCTCTAATCGTAGTGTCGCGTTTGGATCATCCTGCAGTAGTGACCATACAATGCTTAGTGCTTGCTGCAACGTCACCACTTATCCATTATGTGCCCATTAAGCTTTGCTAGTCTTGATACCCATGGTAATGGGATCGCTGAGTCCTCATGGATCATAGATTACTACGACAACAGTTGTAGGTACAGGTAATGCGATGATTTGACGTGGGAGCAATGCTTGTTCTATATGGATTTCCCCCTCTGCTTCTTCTTCGTCATTCTTGGGATAGGTTCCTGGTCGGTAGCCTGGGCTAGCAGGGTGGATGTCATTTGTGTTTTCCGTTTGTTTTCATCCATAGTCAGATGCTGCTCTTCTATATGATGTTTGATGTATTCATGTTGCAATTGTATGCCTTTGTATGTATCCCCGTCTATTATGTACATGGTACGCTGTAATGATATCAACCTTGCAAAGCGTCTTCAATATGCACTTCTATCCATGGTGGGACCTCCGAATTCCTCAAGGATAGGGTCGCATATTGGGAGTTGCAAGTTGGTATTAGAGCCTCGACCGACCATATGAGCCCCCTTGATTGATCATAGTTTTGTCAACGTTGAGTCTAGAAGAAAACTATTTCTGGAGTCTAGTTATCGGAGAGTAGGAATATTTTACTCCATGTCCCCTTCATCGCTCTGGTGAGGATTTGTGACGTAGGTGTTTTGATTCTAGTCCTCTTACCCTTCAAATTTTCTTTAGGATCACGCGGGTATTTTCGATCGTTGCAATGTCAGCTCTTTTTCAACCAGTCCACTTTTCTTAAAGGTATTCCATCCTCTTCATATCCATTTTATTCATGCAAGCTCTTCATTCTTTCCTCAATTTCTTGAACTAGTGAATGCTTGTCTAGTTCATCATTCTTCGTTCTTATTTCTCTTTTCGGTGGATTCAGCTCAAGTTGTCGGTGCGGATTATATCCATTTCAGTCCTTCTGGTGCATTATCTCTTGTTCGGTCTTTCTCAACGGTGGTTCTTTCAGTAGGCCAGCTCTTCTATTGTTTTTCGGAGTTATTCACAAATTGTTTTCGAGTTTGACGTCAGAGTGAATTCTCATCAGTCAATTGCCTTCTTTGGGATTTTTCCTTCATTTCCTTTTCATTTGGTCCCATTCTTCCTAGTCCTCTTTTGTCTTCTTCCAAAGATCTCGAGACGAGATCTTCTGTTAGTGGGGGAGTGTTGTGACGCCCCGAGACCGATGCTCTAGTTGCCTTCCATTTATTCTCAATGTTGCCTTGTGTTTCATTTCTTAGTTGCATTCATCACTGCATCATTTGCATTGCATCGACACTCTCGCTGTCATCCTTTTCAAAACTTGCATCCGTTCATAGTTGTCGATTCTCACCGTCTCTTCGGTTGACCGTCCTGACACCAACCACACTCGAACGCGCTCGTGACACCTCTATAACATTATTTTATTAGTAGTATAAAATGTTCTCGGAATGGGGTGAAAGTTGGCGTGCAATCTTGTTATACTATAGGTAGACCGCCTGTCAAATTTCATTGTATGTTGAGTCCGTCTGATGCCCCAACAGATAACTATAACAACACTATAGCCACATAAATTGTCAGACGTTTTCGGTATTCGAAAAGCTTTGTTGGTCTTCCATCTCCCCTCTATTCTCAGGCCACAACCCCTACTCAACCCACCTTTGGCCCAACGGCTACCCACTCCTCCGCCTAGAGCTGTTTGATCGTCATTGGAGGGTTTGAAACACCCCAGTTCCCCCAAACCCTTGGCACGTGCCTATTTAAACAAGCCCCTCATCCAACTCAAGAAATCTTGCCTTCCGCTACATCCCATCCGCCACCCTCGCCTCAATTTCCACGTCGGCTAGCCTCCCACCGCCACTTGGCGCCAACCCACTCACCATCCGCTGCATGCGCCTCCTCTCCTCGCCACCCGTGCCACGACACGTCGCCCCTGCCTTCCCCACTTTGCCGCTGGCCCACCAGGCCCACACGAGCCCCCGAAGCCCATCAGGCCCGCCCCAAGCCCGGGTCACCCTCGTCCGCACCCGTCTTGCCTCGCGCTGGAGCTCCTCTCGAGTGCCACTGGACCCCGTCACCTCGGCCTCTAGGTCAACCCCGCCGATGCTCCCCTCCGGCGAACTTCGCCGCCACCGACGTCCAGCCAGGCCAGCGCCTCTCCTTCCTCTCTCACTCCTCTCTTTCCTCTCCCTCTCAACATCTCTCTCTCCCCCCGTAGTGCAGTTGTCGCCAAGCCAAACTTTCTCGCTGGAGCTCGCCACCCCGTCGCGATCAGACCTCCTGTGGCTATATCCGGTGCCCCCATGCCGCCCGCTGTCGGACCCGGCCTTCCCGGCACAGGATCCGCCCGCCCGTGACCCTCCGCCGGCCTCCTCCTCCTTGATCGTCGCCGTAGACCTCTACCTCGCCTTTGTCGCCGACGTGTGGGCCCGGTTGCCCAAGCCACGGACTGGTAAACTGGCCTATTCCAACCGGCCCGCGTTGAACC
Organism: Triticum urartu; assembly: GCF_003073215.2. Lineage (NCBI taxonomy): Eukaryota > Viridiplantae > Streptophyta > Magnoliopsida > Poales > Poaceae > Triticum > Triticum urartu. The sequence continues at coordinate 294,155,246 of NC_053023.1, read as the reverse complement.
GCCCCGCACGTGTTTTTCTCATAGAACCGTCCCGGACCATCCTGGGCTTGGCCCAATTGGTGAGCAGCCACATCCTATTCCTCTCCCGTGCGACATTCTGCTATCCTGCGCTCAAAGCTGTGAAAAACGACTAAGTCCTCGGGATTTTCAAACACCATGTTGCATATTGTAGCTCCTGTAACTTTGTGCATGATTGTCCTATGGAGATGATTTATATATGAAAGTTGTTCTACTCTTCATGTTCTACATGATGGTAGTTTTTGCATGCATAATAGAGTTCATCTACATGTCATAATCTCTTTTGCAAAAGGCATCCTGATGTGAAGTGCAGAAAACTATTAAAACTTGTCAACTTGCCATGATGATTGCCACTTATCCTTTGCTCATATGCATATGATTCCTTTGTGTGATTTGCTCTATGTGATGTGTAATATTATGCCATGCCCTTGGTTGCCATGTAAAGTAGATGTAGCATGTATCTTTTTTGCTCCCAAGTTTCCATCAGGATAAAACTGTCATCCTGTTACCAACATGTTCCGTTTTGCAAAAATCATACTAATTAATATATGCATCATATGAACTTGTGCTAATGACGTAAGTTGAATATTGCCATGTCTAGTACATGCCCATGTCATCTACATAAATAATAAAATTTCTTTTCTTGCTATTATGTGCATCTCAATGCAACATCATAATGTTACTGTTTTACAACCCCAGTTTCTCACTATCATGAATCTATAGCAGAACATTGCATTTAGCATGGAGCATATTAAATTAACCATGATGCTTATGAACCAGAACCTTAAAGATGAATTGAAGTATGTTATCTATACTCTAACTGAGTATCAAGTTTTTCCCATTTAGTTCCCGTAGTGTGACGCCCCCGATTCAATCGTACACTAATCAAACATGCAAACGTGTACGATCAAGATCAGGGACTCACATGAAGATATCACAACACAACTCTAAAAATAAAATAAGTCATACAAGCATCATATTACAAGCCAGTGGCCTCGAGGGCTCGAATACACAAGATTCACCGGAAGCAACAATATCTGAGTACAGACATAAGTTAAACAAGTTTGCCTTAAGAAGGCTAGCACAAAAGTAGCAACGATTGAAAAGGCAAGGCCTCCTTCCTGGGACCTCTTAACTACTCCTCTAAGTCGAACTCCACATAGAATCAACCTCGGGATCCTCTGGCTCCTAGACTCCATCATCTAGTGGCAACAACCGGGTATAGAAAAGGGAAAAGGGGGGAAAGAGGGAGCAAAGAAACCATGAGTACTCATCCAAAGTACTCGCAAGCAAGGATCTACACTACATATGCATTGCTATCAATGAAATGGATAGAATTTTTGGAGTGAACTGCGGAATGCCAGAATAAGAGGGGGTAGCTAGTCCTATCGAAGACTACGCTTCTAGCAGCCTCCATCTTGAAGCAGTAGAAGAGAGTAGATGGTAAGTTAACCAAGTATCGTCGCATAGCATAATCCTACCCGACGATCCTCTCCTCATCGCCCTGTGAGAGAGCGATCACTGGGTTGTATCTGGCACTTGAAAGGGTGTGTTTTATTAATTATCCGGTTCTAGTTGTCATAAGGTCAAGGTACAACTTCGGGTCGTCCTTTTACCAAGGTACACGGCTATGGGAATAGATAAACTTCCCTGCAGAGGTGCACCACATAACCCAACACGCTCGATCCCTTTTGGTCGGACACACTTTCTTGGGTCATGCCTGGCCTCAGATGGCAACACATTGCAGCCCTACCTAGGCACAACAGAGAGGTCAGCATGCTGGTTTAAATCCTATGGCGCAGGGGTCTGGGCCCATCGCCCATTGCACACCTACACGTTGCGTACGCGGCCGGTGAGCACACCTAGCAACCTCCATTACAAAGGAAGTTGCCTTACGCGGTCCAACCCGGCGCGCGCCGCTCAGTCGCTGATGTCAAGAAGGCGTCGGCTGATACCATGACGTCGAGTGCCCATAAATATTCCCGCGTACTTGGTTAGTGCGTATAGGCCAGTGGCCAGACTCAGATCAAATACCAAGATCTCCTTAAGCATGTTAATTAATGTAACCACGGACGCCGACCAGGGCCAGGCCCACCTTTCACCAAGGTGGTCTCCACCTGCCCTGTTGGTCTGCCACAAAGTAACAGTCGGGGGCCGTCGGGAACCCAGGCCCACCACTACCTGCATGGAACCACCTGCCCCTTCAGCCCCCACATCAAAATCACTCGCGGGTACTCTACGAGCCGACCTGACTTTAGTCACCACATGTATCACATATTATGTATATAAGTACAAACCCATGATCACCTCCCGAGTGATCAGGGCCCGATAGTATAACATGGCAGACGGACAAGAATGTAGGGCCACTGATGGAATAACTAGCATCCTATACTAAGCATTTAGGATTGTAGGTAAAGGTAACAACAGTAGTAGCAAAGACAGGCTATGCATTAGAATAGGATTATCGGAAAGCAGTAACATGCTACTCTACTCTAATGCAAGCAGTAGAGAGAAGAATAGGCGATATCTGGTTGATCAGGGGGGGGGCTTGCCTGGTTGCTCTGGCAAGAAGGAGGGGTCGTCAACACCGTAGGCGAACTGGGGGTCGCCGACAGTCTCGGGGTTTACCGAAAGGAAGTAACAAAGGGGGAACACAATAAATAACATGGCAATCAAAGCATCACCAAGCATAACATGGCAATACGCGGTGCTAGGGGTGACCTAACGCGGTACTAGGTGTTACCGGTGAAGGGGGATAACATCGGGGAAAGTATTCCCGGTGTTAGGCATTTTCGGACAGATGGACCGCAGGGGGAAGGTTGTATGTTCGCTATGTTAGGGACGTGTGGTGGACGAACGGACTGCGCATCCGGATTCGTCTCGTCGTTCTGAGCAACTTTCACGTACAAAGTTTTCCATCCGAGCTACGGTTTATTTTTTTATTAATTTTAAAAGATTTAATCAATTTTCTAAATTTATTTATCTAATTAATTCTAACATTATCCAGAATAGTGTCCGCTGATGTCAACATGATGCAATGCTGAGGTCATCCGTTAACAGTGTGGTTGACTTGGTCAACTAACGTGTGGGTCCCGGTTGTCATAGACTGTTAGCTACTTAACCTAGTTAATTAGTTTAACCTAAACAGATTAATTAGGTTAAGCTAAATAATTAAGTTAATTAATTCATTTCTTAATTAATTTAATGAGTATTTACTTTTTTTCAATTCTTCTTTTCTTCTTTTTTTAACAGGGGCTGGGCCCCTGCAGAAAGTGGCCCAGAGGGCCAAAGCTGGCGCGCGAGTGGCCGGTGTGGGCGAAGGGGTGCCCCGCAGGCCCGAGGCGACCAGGGGAGGCACTACAAAAAAATACACTTCCGTGATGATACGTGTTTTTCATAGTAGGTCACGTTTTCTGTCATGCATGTACATACATGACAACTTTATGACAGAATTAAGATTGTCATACTTGTGCTTTCGTAGAAGTGTTCCATGACATTAACAAAATTATCATCATGGAAGTGCCCACTTCCATGACGATAAATCATGCGTCACAGAAGTGCTTTCGTTAAGGGTGACCGACATGTGGCATCCACCGTAAAGGAACATCGTTAAGCTACCGGGTCCGATTTTGGATCCAATAACCCGTTAACAGCCCCGACCAATGGGGATTTTCCATGTGTAAAATCATTATTGGCTAGAGGAAACACGTGTCGGCTCACCGTTGGGACAGATGTCATCCACTCATTGGACCCAAAGCGCCTATGATATGCCAACACGTGGCATGGCCCAACAGAGGCCCATTCCTGTGAAAAGGCTGGCCCGTTTGACTTGGTCAAAAGGTGGCTGGCTGCAAACGGCAAGCCTGTTAACGGCCTGTTCGCATATAGCCCATTTACAGCCCGCTATCCCAGGGCCGTTTATGGCCTATCCGAATTTGGCCCAGTAGCATCATCTAGGCCGTCCAATATAATTCCAGCCCGTTTTAACTTTCGGCCCATGTATGGCCCATGACGTCTTTCGGCCCATATGAGGCCCTTAGTAACCCTCGGCCCCTTAACGGCCCGTGGTAAAACTGGCCCGTAATGAACAATGTATCACTTTATACCCATTAGCGACCCATTATTTCGTTGGGCCGTTTTCAGCCCATGATATCTTTCGGCCTTCTCAGGGCCCATTTATTCTTGGGTTCATTTCCAGCATTCGGTTACTTACGGCCCATTACTGTTATTTTCTGCTTGTGGGCCAAATTCAGCCCGTGGTTACAGTCGGCCCATTTGTGGCTCGTTAATACGTTGGGCCGTTTTCATGTTGAAAAAAACCCGTTGGACTATTTTCATAGTGTTATCAAATACTGCCAATAAACGGCCCGTTATTGTCCATGAATAGTACGACCCATGATTGGCGAAATGACGATACGCCCCGTAGACGGACCATGGATCCTATGCCGCGTAAAAGGCCCATGGATCGTACGGACCGTAGAAGGCCCATGGATCCTACAGCCCGTATAGAAGGCCAATGGATCCTACGGCCCGTAGAAGGCCCATGGTTCATACGGCCCGCAAGAGGCTCATGGTTACAACAGTCCGTGTTGTGCCATGATTATTTTGGCCTAGTTTCCAAAAGTAGGTTATGGTGGCCACTAGAAAAACACAGAAAAAGAACTACAATGACTACAAGCAAACAACTAAACAAGACAATAAGGAAATAAATAAGCAAGCAATTAATGCTAGCCTATTACCGCTATTACACATATTACATCCACTGGGTATCAAAGTTCTCCACCAGTGCAAATATAGGGAACAAAGCAGCATATTACATACACTGGCCGTCAAAATTGGCCACCAGTGCAAATAAACGCAGCAGCAAAACAAGAGCATAACTGAAACAACTTCAGAAGGGCTCAAGAAACGTGGTATCCACCATGCTGGCAATAAGCTTAGCAAGCTTATTAGCTTTGTCCTGTTTGGCGATAAAATCCTCCAACGCTTGTTGTTGCACCAGAAAGTATGCATCTGAATGCTCCAGGGACTTCCGCAATCCTTCCGCTTCTTGTCGCAGCACAGCTGATCGATGTCTTTCAGCTTGTAGTTGAGACTCAAGAAACCAAACTGATTCAGATAGTGAGTTTGAATAGCTTGTGCAAGTGGTAGTGGCCAGTAACTCCAACACTAAACCAAGACAAGAATTTTGGGTTGTCTCACTGTCTTCGAGATAGTCTTCCTTAGCTGTTTTATCGGCTTTGTTATGTGTCACTATCCTGAACCTTATCTGCATTACTTCCTTTACCATTTCTTAATAAGGCACTCTTCCCCAATATTCTTTCAGCATTCTAAAAGAAGAAACAAGCAGACACATAACAGTTTAGCATGTACTAGTATATGAAACTCATTTCGGTGAACCAGTTCATTAGTAAGGTGGACAAGAGTAAACTACCAAGTCTTCTATTGCCAAGTACCAGCACATAATAAAAGCATCAAACAAACATATATCTATGTCCTATAGTCACTGCATTGTCTTGCCAAATCAAAATAGAGACACGGTTCAAATCATATCAGTTCAAGACAAAGCAGCAGTGAAAGAATACAAAGCGTGGGAAACTACACGGCACAACAAGATTTCAGATGGGTACAACGGGTCTACATGTACAACAACACTATTGGCTCTGTTGTGATGCTAGTAATGTGCATGATATGAGAAGTCAACTGTATACACAATTGAAATTGAAATCAACAGAGCTATTGATAAGAGCAAGCCTGCTAAAGAAACATGCGTGACCATACCTGCTGTGCCATTGAAGTTTCGATTGGTCCTTCAATTTAAAAATAAGTTTGTTTGAGTAAATACAGTGATACAAGGGCAAAGCAGTATGCACGATAGCAATCATAGTTAAAAGGCGCGCCTAAGCGAGCGCTTAAGCACGCCTAGGCTCTAGGCGTTGGCGAAACGCATTGCGCATAATTACGCTTAATCTGTGCATAACTGCGCATAAGCATGCACTTGGGTCAGCAGCGCAAGGCGGCGGCAAAACGCACAATTAACGCCTAGCGCTTTTTTGAACTATGATAGCAATGGAATCTCAAATTAGAACAGTTGTTCTTCAGGTTTAGGCACTTGTTCTACATGAACAGAGTACAGTAAGACGCAAGAATATAGTACTTAAAATAGAAAATGAGCTCATAGACCTTACCACATTCTTGGTTTGGGACCAGTACAGAACAAGGCGTTCCCAGTCATCATCCAGTAAATGTGTCTTAGGAGAACGTAAGGGAATTTGATGAGTTTCTTTGCCGGTGAAGTATGTTGTCTTCAGGTAATTCCGATACTGTCACCAAGCATTCTTGAAGATAGCAGAGGTATTAGCATAGGTTACCTCATCCTGAGTTTCCAAATCGGTCCTTCTCTATAGAGAAAAATGGGAAAATTTGTTGTATTATAACCATCATGGAGGTAGGATGTATGGGACAAAGCAAAGTAATTGCCATGAATAACATTACTTAAACATAACTCCTGGACAAACACCTGCAACTGGCATTTTCCTTCATCTTCACTATAATATTTCCAAGATGGGAAGATACACACATACGATTTAACAACATCAAATGTGATAGATGCTAAACTGCGACTAGCTGGTTGTGCTTCCTCCACAGGAATAGGCGTACTAACTGGTGGAGTTGGGGTTCGCCATGGTAGTACTGGCGCTTTGGGCACTGGAGTTGCCTTACTAACTGATCTTGTTTGGGAGCTCTGTGGTGGAGATGGTGTTGTGTCAACAGGAACTGGGTTGCTATCTGCTAGGGTTGGGGTTAGATTGGGTGAAGCTGGTTCTCTGTCCATCGCAGTAGGGGTACAATCTGTGAGAGTTTGGGTTATTTGTGGTAGGGTTGGTTCTCGTGCATGTACAACTGGGGTGCTATCTCCACCAAGAGGTAGCACTGTTTTATTTGAAGACCGTGTTTTTAGTCCGCTAGATGCTGGCATCACCCGCTCCAATCCAAATGGCTGATAAACAGAAAACATAGTTGAATGTACAAACATTGTATGAGAGACAGATGCAATAGATAGTGTGGAAAAAAGAGGGCATGAAATAGTTGACATCTATATTATTTAACTAAAACGGATAGCATGACATAATTTCACATATATGATGTCTATCTAAACTCGATAGCATAGCATAACATAATTGAAAGATATGATGAATAACTAAACAGGATCGCATGACATAATTCACGTACATGTTATCTAAGTAATCAAGATCGCATCATTTAATTCACATATGTTATTTATATGCTAAATAGAGGGCATTAGATATGATGTCTGAACTAAGAACATGGTGTTGAATATTGTGTATATGATGTCTAATCTATGCAATGCAAGACACCATATGCATGATATGAGCAGTATAACTGTGCCAAGTTAGAGAATACACCTCGGTGGGGGAATAGGATTGGTCATATGTCTCTGAATCCATCTCTGAGGAGCTATCAGGACCCAACAAGAGATCTGCTTTGACAGGTAGCACTGTCTGCGCTGAAGGCCTTGTTTTCACTCCAGATTTTTCAATCTCCCACCCAAATGGCTAATTCACAGGAAGAGTAGTTTAATGTACAAACATTGTCGACAAATGGAAATGTAATGAAGAAAAGTATGGGCAACATATCATTCAAATATATGATGCCTAGTTAAACAGGATGGCATTGTACATTTCACGTATATTATTGCTGGCTAAAAGACATGAGACTGCACAATTATCATATATGATATAGAAACTAAATAGGTGGCATTACAAAACATGTCTAAACTAAGAAGATCACATATAGGATGTCAAAAGTAGGCATTGCAAGGCAACATATGCATGATATGACTAACATCATCATGCCAAGGTAGAGCAAACACCTTGGGGGGTAAATAGGAGTGGTCAACGGCTTCTGAATCCGCTTCAGAACAGATATGTTCCTCTACATTACAATATGGAGAGGGGTGGGGAGGGCTTGCCATTGAACCCACCATGGAGCAATGTCTACATGACATTGTATTGCCGCACAAAACTCTTCTCTTTTTCTCTACATGTTCAGCATGATTGTGTACAATATCTGACATGCATACAAAAAAATATGGTGAGATTATGTAAGGAGAGCATGCAGAAATTTAGAGTGATAGTTTAGAGTGATAGTAACAAACAGTGGATGGATCCAAAAATAATGATAGCAGGCTGATGATTGCTTTAATTTAATAAAAAGACAGATGATGATTGCTTTACTATTTGTTTCCCACCCAAGATGAACAACATAGGCATACCCTAGGTGAACCAGATATTAGACAGAGATACTATTCATTGCTTCCTTGATATGTGCCCCACAACTAATTTAGAACTCAAGTTTGAACATTAATTTGGACCTGACTTGGAGTCCAAGAGGTGAACAGGACGATAAAGTAGCAGGTAATTTTAAGCAATGCATAACATAAGCAGAAAAAAAAAGAGTGTGACCTCTCTTGTGGACCCGTGTATTCCTCAGGTTCATCTGCTGAGTCGATGATGGTGATGCTGTTGCGGTGGGTGCCGGCGGCAGGGAAGGAGATCTGAGGCGGCGAAAGACAGTCAGGAGTCGTGATGTCTGGTTTGGTGGATGTTTCTGTTGATGGAGCAGCTCAGTTGAGGTGGACGACGTTGCGGCAGGAGCAAGACAAACCACACAAAGTTCCCTTCGACACCTAACTATAACTGAAGTAATTCTGTAAGGGCTCATTTGGCTTACATGATTCTAAAAACGCAGGGATAGGAAAAACACTGGAATAGGATAGGAGTGCACATGGTAAACAGAGCATTTGTAAACACAGGATTTCTATCAACTTGAGTGTTTTGTTTACATGAATTGGAAGAGTAGAGGAATGCAAAGAAACATGGCCAAAATAAAGTGAAACCATATGAAAGCGTGTACAATTAGAATGTTATTCTTCCACTAATGCACTTGGTCTTGTTTTCATGCATAGGATTTTGAAAAGTAGGTCCAGGTGGATGTTTTGCTTCATTATTTTCAACAAAATGCATGAATAATTGAATAGTAGAGTGCCATTGGAAAATTCCCTATTGCTATGTTTTTCGTTGAACCAAAATAGCCCTAATGGATCGACATGAACGTATAGTAATAAGTGATGCAACAAGTGTACAACCTCTTTTCGGTAGTCGTGTCGACCTAAGCATCATTGGGTTGGTCGCTGAAGTAGTTGAGGCAGAGGTGGTTGTCGGAGGTGTACAGGAAGATCTGAGGAATCTGTAGACGGCGTCCAGGGCACTGCTCTGTTGTGATGGATCGTTCTGTCATTGGAGCAGCCCCGGTGAGCCGTGAGACGTCAAGGCTGAAGCAGCACAAGACAGCCATCATCAATCTCAAGTGGGATTCTAATAGCATCTCCAATAGATGATGTAAAATAGATGTAAAATTTACATCACCAAAAACCACCTGACTACACCAGATCAGGTAAAAACTGTTGACTCTGAACTTAACTGTCGAAACTGAAATTTACTATGGAATCTGAATGTTACTGTCGAAACTGAACGCAATGGTAGCAGAGAGGCACTTGACACTTAGTTTAGGGAGGGCCTGCAATTCATCTTCAACCTACACCCCCCTGAGCCGCCAGCCACCACCGGCCGAACCGCCGGCCCCAGCGTCGCCTCGCCGCCCCAAAACAACTCCCCACCGCCAGTCCGCCGCCGCCCCGCCAGCCCTATAGGCCCCCCACCCCTCACCCTGAACCCTAACATAGATAGTGGGGTACCTCTCCGACGAGCCCCCATCCCCGATGCGGGTGATTCTTCCTTAACTCCGGCGAGCCCCCCCAACCCCTGAAAATCGACTAACACAAAAGTCGATTTAGTCGACTGAAGTGTAGCTAAATCAGAGCAGAGCAGCAGCACGAGTGAGGGGGAGAGTAGCAGCTCGAGCGAGCGGGCAAGCGAGAGCCGGAGCAGCAGCAGTTGGGCGAGCGAGCGATCGAGCGAGAGCCGGAGCAGCAGCAGCATCGCGAGTGAGCGAGAGCCCGAGCAGCAGCAGATCCGGCTGGTATGGACGCCACCGCCGAGGGAGCCTTGCACTGGGGGAGAGCCGCCGTAGAGATGTCTCCCGCGGCACCGGCTTCAAGGTAGCCGCTCCATGGGGGTGCGAGATGGAGCACCGTCGGTGCCGGGAGGTCGAGCTAAGGAGAAGGTGCGATGCGATGAGTGGACAACCTCTTTGGTGGCGCCGAGTAGGCCTCGGCTTCGTCCAATGAGTCGGTGAGGATGTTGCGGTTCTGATGGAGCAGGTTAAGGCGGCGCTGTGGGGATGGAGCAGCAAAGATAGACGAGGCGATCGTCGGAGCAGCTCCTTGGAGGTGGAGGACGGGGCGGCTGAACCGGCGGGACAACGAGATGGATGATGGATCCTCATCTAGGGAGGTGGACGAGGGAGGTCGAGCTATTGCGGTGGACGACGTCGTTGGGTTAGAGGTTCCAACTGGGTAGCGGTGAGGTGGCGGACGGAGGAGGGTGGGGTTTCGCGGCTAGAGCGGAGAGGTTATGGCGGCCTGGGATTTCGAATGGCAAAAATGAGGCGATGGGAGGGGGTGAACCATGACTTAGGGATGTGCTTGTCCAAAATGTAGGGTGTGTTACAAAAGTACCCCGCACCGATTTGAACTAGCGGCCCTTTCGGCTCAAGGTTAGAAGGGGGATTTCGCGTGTCGGGATTTGGCAGCTGGAGGGAGTTTTCGCGCGCGTTGTAATTTCGGGATAGCAAGGCGCAGGTTGTGAAGGCGCCAGTTTTGGGAGCACGATATCAGAATTTTCGGGATATAACAAGGCGCGGGTTGAATTTTAGGGACAAGCCTAACGTGTAATGTTGTACTTGTACGTATCAAATCAATTCGCACTTCACTCAACCAAAAAGAAAATGAAAAAAATAAATCTATTCACACCACACAAAGAGAGAGTCTTGCCCCGTTTTACTATAAAAATGCTATTTAAAGCTACTCATACCAACAATTTAGTGCAATTAAATGCTATTCGATAGTATGAATCCATGTTATGTCCAATTAAATTTTTTCGCTTGCTGTATAATGCATGTAACCTACTCATACCAACATTTTAGTGCATTCCAAATGTCTATACTACCGTTGCAATTCGAACTGAATTTGAATTCATTTCTCTATTTCAATAACAATCTACAATCATGATTGTTGCCAACTTCAACCATCATTCGTGCATTACCTTAATAACACACCAAATGATTACTATAGAGATAGATATGAACTATGTGTACTACATGAACTCGAATTCTATTTTTTGAATACACTTGATGTTGATTCCTAATAATAGTACATTTGATGTACTAACTATATATTCATAATTTAAACCATGTTCCATACGTGTACACCATGTTTATCACACATACTATAGTGCCCCACCCCCTACATTATGAAAAGTATTTAGACCTGAGCTGCAAAAGCCACACATTAGCCCAAATTATGATCAATGTTCTATATGTTATATGTAGTACTAGAAAGATGCCCATGCGTTCCACAGAACATCAACATGATCAAGGGGAGGCCTAATTTGCAAATATGGAGAGGGGTGTGGGTATCTTTTTTCAAAATTGGCATAGTTTCCTTCCTATTCGTCAGATATAAATCGGACGACCTATATTGCAGGATGGCACCATCATCAACAACTCTGTTTTTTTATAAGAGTAGAGATCAAATATATTATATGTAGTATAACATGTTCATAACCACACCGTGTGTATCACCGTTATATATATTCACACATGCGTCGGTTTAAAACACTATGATAAATTCTTCAAATATCCGAATTCTCTTTTTATAATGAAGTATGATCCTCTATTCGTCTTTTACACCCACACATTCCTCTTATCTTTGTATCTAGCTAGCGCTAACTTTCTCTCGTGCATGCAGATGCCCACATCCCTCTAAACCTCCCTCAGCATTCTCTAGCTCCATCGCGCAAATTCGTCTGTTCACTTTAGGTCGTTCACCCACGGTGTGTGTAGGCCCCCCAGCTCCTTCTTTACGGCACACATCGATCGATATGCCTCTCTAGCCAGGTGTGCCTAGCACAAAACAGAAGCTTGCCCTCTTCTCTTATCACCATCCATGCCTCACTCCCACCACTCTTTTCATCGATCTCGTACTCGCACACTTCTCCCCCTCGATATAGTATGACTCTCGCACCACCTCCTAGATGCATCCCTCTCTCTCTATCCTTCTCCCCGTGCCTCATTTGCTTGTAACACACACATGCATGTATACCGATCGATCTCCCAACATATACTTAGGTCGACTATAACTATTCCCCCCATCGATCGACGTACCTCACAAGTTATGTCTCTCCTTTCTATGACAAAGGACAATTGATCTTCCTATGTAGTTATGTCTGCTTACCAAATCCATATCGCCCCCCCCGCTCATCATTCGTGCATGCCTCTAGACTCGTCTCTCACACGCATGTGCACAGACAGGAAGCCACCCCTCTCTTATTGATATTGCAGGCATGCCCTCCGGTTGTCTAGCAAGCCTATCCCACCATTTATTAGAAGCAACTCCACTACCACCCCCTCCAACACTCTAGCTTTGTCTCTCTCCCAACCTTATTCCTCTTCTACACATATGCATGGATGCCGATCGATCTCCCATAATACATGAGGTAGATCGATCTCCCTTAATAAATGAGGTAGGCCTCTCTCCTCCTCCACACATATACCAACCATTTTACCTCTATAGTTAATTAGGCCTCCCCCACCACACACCGATAGTCGAGCACTGTAGGTAGGTATCCATGCCAGAGAGACAAACTACACATGTCCCCTCTCACGTTCCAGTAGGCCAACCACTCTATATCTTTGACGTGGGCACACACAAATTCGATGGCACTCTTTATCGATCGCGTGTGCACACACACACACATCATCCCTCTCTTCAATTCTATGGACACCTCAAGACGATGATACCTCCACTCTCTTCTCGTGGATCGCCCCCTCTATATATATATATGATATATCCAGGACTCTATTTCACACACATTGCATATGTTACATTTTTTTATTGACCCCACCCCCCCAAAAAACTCTCACGAACACACACACTATATCTCTCTATGTTTGTATCTCTCTCACACAACCCCACGTAGGTGGTGTACGTATACGAGAAGAGAATAGGTGCACCATGCATGTATTCATGCTTCGTGCCCAGCCACACCCGCGCGGGTACACGGTGGAGCTCATTTCTGTACGATTGTAGCCCACGTGCTAATTTGAACGCGTGTAGCGGTTCTTTACCTACGGAGGGCGTGTACCACGCGTGGTTTGTCTCTCTTCAGAGTATCTCACAATGGAGCCTGCCTGCCTGGTTTGTCTATCTTCAGAGTATCTCACAATGGAGCCAGCCTGCCTGGTCACTAGTAAGCAAGGTACCCTGCAAAAAAAAGAAGTAGGAAGCGAGGTGTTTCATCAAGCCAGCTCTCGGCTACATTCAAAGTGCAGCAAGCACGGTTCTCCAAAGATGCGTCGCAAGGTTTGCTGGCCTGTTTACATGCTGGATAACAAAAAAGAGGAAATATTACCGAGCGCTCCTCTTTGTAACAGGATATGGGCCAAAATTGAGCGAGAATTGTGGTGAGTGTTCCATGCAATCAACTTCCATTATCACATGCGAGAACCCTCGAAGAGAACCAAATGTGTTGAAGATTGCTTTATCGCATTTTAAAAATATAATAAGAGTGCAAACGCTCCTTCATCCGGTTCCTAGTACTACCTCTATAGACTATAGTAGTGGTACTAGTACTAGTAAACTTTGCACTTGGTTGTTTGCCTCTTCGGGAAGTGTAATAATAATAGTACTACTAGTATAGTGTATGCTTCTGGCAATCTGACACCGAATTAACTGTTGCACGTCCACCGCCTGAGCAAAGGACAGCTTGCATTAGTCAAAAGTTTCTCCTTGTCCTGCGAGCCATCGCGTGCAAGTTTCTCCCGTCCTGCAAGCTTCTCCTCATTCGGCAAGTTGACGAGACACAACAAAGTAATGCCAGTCCATACTGCCTGCTCTCTGATTAATATGGCTTAATTACAAACGAGATAAATACACTATCTGTCACTGTATATTTGTAAAATACGGTTAGTGGACTTCATAATACGCTCATTGCGCTCAATATATACATATTCCGGTGTTTATACGGTCACTAGCTCACCCTGGCTGAGTATATGTGTGCATGCACGTGTAGGTTGAGCACTTGAGCGTGACCGTGTGTGTTCCGTCGTGTGCTCGGACATGCATGCATTAGGGCATCACGCGCATTTTTGTGTCCATGTGTACGTGTGGCTGTTGCATACACGTAGGGGGAGTACGTGTAGGGGCCACTAAAGGAGCAGTCAAATCACACAGTGAGTTAGTCGGAAGAACCAACCATCGCTTCGCTCTTCAATGACATGTATGCAATATAAAATGGTTGATATAGAGAGAAAAAGGAAACCACTATATATACACTAGCAGGAGCCTAAGCTACAAGCCTGCTTGCTTGGGTTGCTCTCTTCACAAGCATAGAACGACGGTGGCCACACCATTGGTCACATATCTGGCCTGACCCCACAGCTGGGGGAAGGGAACAATGTTGTGCCTAGACACGGTCGACATCGGCGAGGGAGAAAATCCATAGTCGGTGCGTCCCAATCGGGGGTCATCGCGGTATGGGCCGATGCCTCATCCCAACCGCCCTTCCAGCTACAGCCCGACGTCCCACGTAGTCCATCTTCCTTTTGGAGCCGGCTTGCTCCACTGCCGCAGCTCCACACATAGCTCCATGTCCATGTCGCTTTGTTGGTCGAAAAGGAATGAAAATGGAGTTGAAAGTGTCCGTTTTTCCGAAGAAAAATGGAAACGGGGAGAAACCAATGTTTTGTTTCATTGGATCACGCCATCGAGCAAAACCAATGTTTAAATCATGTCTGTCGCGTTCATGTCTCACCCTCCTCCAGGGCTCGACCCCACACGACCGCTCGGCATGCCACTCACCGCAAACCGAGTATATGATAACTTTCCCGCCTGCTTGTCGATGGATCGCGCCATGGAGTAATAGCACTACTAGAAGAGATTAACGAGTTGGGGAGGACAGCTAGCTGTAGCACGGACTCCCAAGAACTTTTTACATGCATGTTGTGGCCGGCTATTGCGACCTTTGAATGCAGAGCAGTCGCATGCACCAGGAAGTGGCGCGGGCGATGCTCTCTCGGCTGGCGCGCCGCTTCAATGCCGGCGCCAGTGAGAGGTCGCGTTCGCTCTGGCCGGGCATGAATGCGGCACTGACCATTTCGGGCGGGAAGCACGTGCCGATGATGAAGAGGGTTTGGGTTGGTCA
This sequence comes from Triticum urartu, assembly GCF_003073215.2. Taxonomy (NCBI): domain Eukaryota; kingdom Viridiplantae; phylum Streptophyta; class Magnoliopsida; order Poales; family Poaceae; genus Triticum; species Triticum urartu. The sequence goes on along the minus strand of NC_053023.1, from coordinate 294,139,824 downwards.
GGAGCGGCCGTGGCAGCGGTCCGGACACCCGCAAACAAGAGATGATGTACGTTAATATTGCCGCGTATATAATTAACAACGTAAATAATGTGCTAGTTGGACAAATATGATTGGAGATGGAAATGGAATTTTATGTAAACACGGATATGCATGTCTATGTCTATGTGTGTGTGTGATGACTCTCGCGACCTGGAAGCGGGGGCGTGTTTTTGATCGAGTTTTCTTTCTTGGTACGTTAAAAAATTGTCCGCCAGTTTTTGTTTTTTTCGGGAACACGCGTATTCTATTTAAAACCATTGCTATGGAGAGATTGTTTTACTCCATTATAGCTTCTTGTTTGATAGAATTCCTTGTGTCTCGCTCTCTCACCCTCTCCATATCAAAACAAGATGATAGTGTCCACACTATCTCTCTCCTCACCGGTGGTCACAGATCCGGCCGAATCCCGTCCGCTGCGGGAGGTGAGGAGGTGCAGCGTTGACGTTGTCGCCGTCGGTGATGGAGGAAGCCGATGCACACCGTCCACTCGGAGCCGGCACTGGCGTGGACGAAGGTCCTCCGCGCCCTTGTTCGCTGCCATCGTGTGGGCAGATCCCGCCCACCCGCCTAAGCGACATCTCGCCCACCTGAGGTATAACTTCTTGTAGTGGTCCAGCTCCCCAGGTCGCTGCATGCGGGTTTTCTTCTATGTGACTACTCCCCAGCTCCCCATGTATAGTAGCTAGGGTTCGTCGGTTGGTCCAACATCGCCTACTATTATAGAGGAAATGCCACTCAAAAAGTTGTCCTGATTTATGCCTCGGCGGAGGTATACATTTTGTTTCGACAAAAAGTACATGGTGGTTGTGCGGTCATTGTCCATATGCTCCTATTGCTGCTGCTAATCTAATACTATCACTGGTTAAATGAAGAAATGCTTTTTTTCTCGGGTATCCTGGTTTAGTTCCCATCAAGATAATCATGATGCTTCTGTTTGTTGGTGTACTTTTCATAATTCTTATTGACAATTGAGATGTCGTTGTTAATATTGTAAAACAAAGTAACAACACTATATCCCTTTTTTATATTTTTGGAAACAGCGATGCGTATCTCCATACCCAGGCATGTCGTCCTCAATTTTAGTGGAACTGCACAAAATTGGATGGCCATTGTTGTTTCGCATCACTGTCCTCTGCCACGTGGTTCTTCCTTCCCCGAGCTTGACTACTGAGAAGAAACAGACCACGGTGAGGATTTGTCGAACTTCATAGGTGCCTCGCCCAAACTTGATGCCAAATGGATGATGCATCACCACAGTGACCTATCGATGCTCATGGTTGCACCTCATGGTTGCGTCAGCTGGTGAAGCTAATCGATTTTCAATGAAAAACAAGTTGTCTTCCATCAGTGCTCTTTGCTTGTTACCCAGAAAGATGATATCCTTCGTCAGTTCACCTTGGTTGCAATCCACTGCCGGCTGCGCTTTTCTCTTTCACCCAGCGCCTATGCGGGAGGGCCACTGACTCCTTCTTCCTCGCTGTCGTACGTAGTGTGGGCAGATCCGACCTCCCGCCGCACGGCTTGCCACATCCCGACAACACTAAGGTATAAGTTTCTTTGAAACCGTCATTGGTCTAGCTGCATGCTGATCTTTTTCGATTCTGTAGTCGAATCTAGGTCTTGGTTCAAAGAGGAAAGAAGGGTGTAGTGGGGTGGACCATGAATCTAGGACGTGGTTCAATGAGGAAAGGAGGGAGGGAAAGTACTCTACACTAGCTATCCAGCCGCTTTGTTGGTCGAAAGGGAAAAGGGGGGTAACCCAGTACACACATCTGTAAGGAACCCAACTCTTTGTTGAAAAGGGAAAGAAACTGGGGTGTCGTGTAGTTTGTGCAGGACTAGATTTGCTGCCCTCACATCGGAAAAATTTTCAAAGAGAACAAATATGGGACCAACGCAGATATGTTGCTTGGCTACATACTCTGCATCACCCATTTATACATGTGGATGCACATGGTGCTGACATGTCCCATGTCCCATCCACATGATCGTGCAGTGTGTTTTGAGGTGTTGTCCTACTTGTATTGGTACTGTTTTAAATAAATGTTGAATTGAAGCTATTGTATTTTAAGCAATGCCACTCTCAGAATTAACTACTAAACTATTTTAAGAGAATTTCTCTGTTAATATGAATCAATGCAACCGTTTTAGAAATGCTACTGTCCTATACTTTGTTTTCCATCAAGATAAGGTAGATGCTTCTTTTTGTGGCTGCATGATTCATCCTCCTTTATTGGCAGTAATTGTTTCCTTTTTTTCCTCTGTTAAATCAGGGATATCTATTTAACTTGTTGCTATAGCAAACTTAAATGTCTCACTGGAGACTTTACTTGATTTTAGAGTAACTGCACAAAACGAGATTGGATTTCCTATTCGTGTTGGCAGATTCGTACGTGATCTTGTGTGCGTCATGACAGGTTGGTAATTGCCTTCATCCACAAGATCGTGCAGTGTGTTTTGAGATGTTGTGCTACTTGTATTGGTACTGTTTTAAATAAATGTTGAATTGAAGCTATTGTATTGTTGTCTTTTCCAATTAAGTAGTGAACAAAAATGGGACCAACCCAAACATTATGCTTGTTGCTTTGTTACAACAAACTCTGCATCACCTGAAGGAAATATGCCCAAGAGGCAATAATAAAGTTATTATTTATTTCCTTATATCATGATAAATGTTTATTATTCATGCTAGAATTGTATTAACCGGAAACATAATACATGTGTGAATACATAGACAAACAATATGTCACTAGTATGCCTCTACTTGACTAGCTCGTTGAATCAAAGATGGTTAAGTTTCCTAGCCATAGACATGAGTTGTCATTTGATTAACGGGATCACATCATTAGAGAATGATGTGATTGACTTGACCCATTCCGTTAGCATAGCACTTGATCGTTTAGTTTGTTGCTATTGCTTTCTTCATGACTTATACATGTTCCTATGACTATGAGATTATGCAACTCCCGTTTACCGGAGGAACACTTTGTGAGCTACCAAACGTCACAACATAACTGGGTGATTATAAAGGTGCTCAACACGTGTCTCCGAAGGTACTTGTTGTGTTGGCGTATTTCGAGATTAGGATTTGTCACTCCGATTGTCGGAGAGGTATCTCTGGGCCCTCTCGGTAATACACATCACTCAAGCCTTGCAAGCATTGCAACTAATAAGTTAGTTGTGGGATGATGTATTACAGAACGAGTAAATAGACTTGCCGGTAACGAGATTGAACTAGGTATTGAGATACCGACGATCGAATCTCGGGCAAGTAACATACCGATGACAAAGGGAACAACGTATGTTGTTATGCGATTTGACCGATAAAGATCTTCGTAGAATATGTAGGAACCAATATGAGCATCCAGGTTCCGCTATTGGTTATTGACCAGAGACGTGTCTCGGTCATGTCTACATAGTTCTCGAACCCGTAGGATCCGCACGCCTAAAGTTCGGTGACGATCATAATTAGGGTTTTTATGTTTTGATGTACTGAAGGTTGTTCGGAGTCCCGGATGTGATCACAGACATGACGAGGAGTCTCGAAATGGTCGAGACATGAAGATTGATATATTTGAATCCTATATTTGGATATCAGAATCGTTCCGGGTGAAATCGGGATTTTACCGGAGTACCGGGGGGTTACCGGAACCCCCCGGGGGTTAATGGGCCTATATGGGCCCAAAGGTAGAAGAGGAGGGCCGGCCAGGGCAGGCCGCGCGCCCCCTCCCCCCTAGTCCGAATAGGACAAGGAAGGGTGGGCGGCGCCCCCCTTTCCTCTTTCCCCCTTCCCCTTTCCTTCTCCAACAAGGCACGAGGGGGGAGTCCTACTCCCAGTGGGAGTAGGACTCCTCCAGGCGCACCCCTAGGGGCCGGCCACACCTCCCCCTCCCTCCTTTATATACGGGGGCAAGGGGGCACCCCATGACACACAAGTTGATCTTCGTGATCATTCCTTAGCCGTGTGCGGTGCCCCCTTCCACCATATTCCACCTCGGTCATATCGTAGCGGTGCTTAGGCGAAGCCCTGTGTCGGTAGAACATCATCACCGTCATCACGCCGTCATACTGACGAAACTCTCCCTCAACACTCGGCTGTATTGGAGCTCGAGGGATGTCACCGAGTTGAACATGTGCAGAACTCGGAGGTGCCGTACGTTCGGTACTTTGATTGGTCGGATCGGGAAGACGTACGACTACTTCCTCTACGTTGTGTCAACGCTTCCGTTGCCGGTCTACGAGGGTACGTAGACAACACTCTCCCCTCTTGTTGCTATGCATCACCATGATCTTGCGTGTGCGTAGGAATTTTTTTGAAATTACTACGTTCCCCAACAGTGGCATCCGAGCCAGGTTTTATGCGTTGATGCTATTTGCACATGTAGAACACAAGTGAGTTGTGGGCGATACAAGTCATACTGCTTACCAGCATGTCATACATTGGTTCGGCGGTATTGTTGGATGAAGCGGCCCGGACCGACATTACGCGTACGCTTATGCGAGACTGATTCTACCGACGTGCTTTGCACACAGGTGGCTGGCAGGTGTCAGTTTCTCCAACTTTAGTTGAATTGAGTGTGGCTACGCCCGGTCCTTGTGAAGGTTAAAACAGCACCAACTTGACAAACTATCGTTGTGGTTTTGATGCGTAGGTAATAATGGTTCTTACTAAGCCCGTAGCAGCCACGTAAAACTTGCAACAACAAAGTAGAGGACGTCTAACTTGTTTTTGCAGGGCATGTTGGGATGTGAAATGGTCAAGACATGATGCTAAATTTTATTGTATGAGATGATCATGTTTTGTAACCGAGTTATCGGCAACTGGCAGGAGCCATATGGTTGTCGCTTTATTGTATGCAATGCAATCGCGCTGTAATGCTTTACTTTATCACTAAGTGGTAGTGATAGTCGTGGAAGCATAAGATTGGCGAGACGACAACGATGCTACGATGGAGATCAAGGTGACGATGGTGATCATGACGGTACTTCGGAGATGGAGATCACAAGTACAAGATGATGATGACCATATCATATCAATTATATTGATTGCATGTGATGTTTATCTTTTATGCATCTTATCTTGCTTTGATTGACAGTAGCATTATAAGATGATCTCTCACTTAATTTTAAGATAAAAGTGTTCTCCCTGAGTATGCACCGTTGCCAAAGTTCGTCGTGCCCAGACACCACGTGATGATCGGGTGTGATAAGCTCTACGTCCATCTACAACGGGTGCAAGCCAGTTTTGCACACGCAGAATACTCAGGTTAAACATGACGAGCCTAGCATATGCAGATATGGCCTCGGAACACTAAGACCGAAAGGTCGAGCGTGAATCATATAGTAGATATGATCAACATATTGATGTTCACCATTGAAAGCTACTCCATTTCACGTGATGATCGGTTATGGTTTAGTTGATTTGGATCACGTAATCATTTAGAAGATTAGAGGGATGTCTTTCTAAGTGGGATTTCTTAAGTAATATGATTAATCGAACTTTAATTTATCATGAACTTAGTCCTGGTAGTATTATCATATCTATGTTGTAGATCAATAGCTCGCAATGTTGCTCCCCGTTTAATTTTTATATGTTCCTAGAGAAAACTATGTTGAAAAATGTTAGTAGCAATGATGCGGATTGGATCCGTGATCTAAGGATTAACCTTATTGCTGCACAGAAGTACTATGTCCTTGATGAACTGCTAGGTGACAGACCTATTGCATGAGCAGATGCAGACGTTATGAACGTTTGGCTAGCTCAGTATGATGACTACTTGATAGTTTAGTGCACCATGCTTAAACGGCTTAGAATCGGGACTTCAAAGACGTTTTTGAACGTCATGGACCATATGAGATGTTCCAGGAATTGAAGTTAATATTTCAAGCAAATACCCGAGTTGAGAGATATGAAGTCTCCAACAAGTTCTATAGCTAAAAGATGGAGGAGAATAGCTCAAGCAGTGAGCATGTGTTTAGATTGTCTGGGTACTACAATCGCTTGAATCAAGTGGGAGTTAATCTTCCAGATAAAATAGTGATTGACAAAATTCTCTAGTCACCATCACCAAGTTAGTAGAATTTCGTGATGAACTATAAGTATGCAAGGGATGATGAAAACGATTCTCGAGCTTTTCATGATGATGAAATTCGATGAAGGTAGAAATCAAGAAAAGCATCAAGTGTTGATGATAACAAGACCACTAGTTTCAAGAAAAGGGCAAAGGGAAAGAAAGGGAACTTCAAGAAGAACAGACAAGCAATTGTTGCTCAAGTGAAGAAGCCCAAGTCTGGTCCTAAGCCTGAGACTAAGTGCTTCTACTGCAAAGGGACTGGTCACTTGAATCGGAACTGCCCCAAGTATTTGGCGGATAAGAAGGATGGCAAAGTGAACAAAGGTATATTTGATATACAGATTATTGATGTGTATTTTACTAGTGTTCGTTGCAACCCCTCGGTATTTGATACTGGTTCAGTTGCTAAGAGTAGTAACTCAAAACGGGAGTTACAGAATGAACAAAGACTAGTTAAGGGTGAAGTGACGATGTGTGTCGGAAGTGGTTCCAAGATTGATATGATCATCATCGCACACTCCCTATACTTTCGGGATTAGTGTTGAACCTAAATAAATGTTATTTGGTGTTTGCGTTGAGCATAAATATGATTGGATCATGTTTATTGCAATACAGTTATTCATGTAAGTTAGAGAATAGTTGTTGTTCTGTTTACATGAACCTTCTATGGTCATACACCCAATGAAAATGGTTTGTTGGATCTCGATCGTGGTGATACACATTTTCATAATATTGAAGCCAAAAGATGCAAAGTTAATAATGATAGTCCAACTTATTTGTGGCACTGCCGTTTAGGTCATATTGGTGTAAAGCGCATGAAGAAAATCCATGCTGATGGGCTTTTGGAATCACTTGATTATGAATCAGTTGATGCTTGCGAACCATGCCTCATGGCAAGATGACTAAGACTCCGTTCTCCGGAACAATGGAGCGAGCAACAGATTTGTTGGAAATCATACATACTGATGTATGTGGTCCGATGAATATTGAGGCTCGCGGCAGGTATCTTTATTTTCTGATCTTCACAGATGATTTAAGCAGATATGAGTATATCTACTTGATGAAACACAAGTCTTAAATATTTGAAAAGTTCAAAGAATTTCAGAGTGAAGTGGAGAAACATCGTAACAAAAATAAAAGTTTCTACGATATGATCGCAGAAGTAAAATATCTGAGTTAGGAGTTTGGCCTTCAGTTAAAACAATGTGAAATAGTTTCACTACTCACGCCACCTGGAACACCACAGTGTAATGGTGTGTCCGAACGTCGTAACCGTGCTTTATTAGATATGGTGCGATCTATGATGTCTCTTATCAATTACCACTATCGTTTTGGGGTTATGCATTAGAGACAGCTACATTCACATTAAATAGGGCACCATCTAAATCTGTTGAGACGACACCGTAAGAACTATGGTTTAGCGAGAAACCTAAGCTGTAGTTTCTTAAAATTTGGGACTGCGATGCTTATGTGAAAAAGTTTCAACATGATAAGCTCGAACCCAAATCGGAGAAGTAAATCTTCATAGGATACCCAAAAGAAAATGATGGGTACACCTTCTATCACAGATCCGAAGGCAAGTTATTCATTGCTGAGAATGGACCCTTTCTAGAGAAGGAGTTTCTCTCGAAAGAAGTGAGTGGGACGAAAGTAGAACTTGATGAGGTAACTGTACCTGCTCCCTTATTGGAAAGTAGTTCATCACAGAAATCTGTTCCTGTGACTACTACACCAATTAGTGAGGAAGCTAATGATGATGATCATGTAACTTCAGATCAAGTTACTACCAAACTTCGTAGGTAAACCAGAGTGAGATCCGCACCAGAGTGGTACGGTAATCCTGTTCTAGAGGTCATGTTACTTGACCATGATGAACCTACGAACTATGAGGAAGCGATGATGAGCCCAGATTCCACGAAATGACTTGAGGCCATGAAATCTGAGATGAGATCCATGTATGAGAACAAAGTATGGACTTTGATTGACTTGCCCAATGATCGGCGAGCCATTGAGATTAAATGGATCTTCAAGAGGAAGACGGACGCTGATAGTAGTGTTACTATCTACAAAGCTAGAATTGTCGCAAAAAGGTTTTCGACAAGTTCAAGGTGTTGACCATGATGAGAATTTCTCACTCGTATCTATGCTTAAGTCTGTCCGAATCATGTTAGCTATTGCCGCATTTTATGAAATCTGGAAAATGGATAAACAAAACTGCATTCCTTAATAGGATTTATTAATGAAGAGTTGTATATGATGCAACCAGAAGGTTTTGTCAATCCTAAAGGTACTAACAAAATATGCAAGCTCTAGCGATCCATCTATGGACTGGTGCAAGCATCTCAGAGTTGGAATATACACTTTGATAAGTTGATCAAAGCATATAGTTTTATACAGACTTGCGGTGAAGCCTGTATTTACAAGAAAGTGAGTGGGAGCACTACAGTATTTCTGATAAGTATATGTGAATGACATATTGTTGATCGGAGATAATGTAGAATTATTCTGCAAAGCATAAAGGAATGTTTGAAAGGAGTTTTTCAAAGAAAGACCTTGGTGAAGCTGCTTACATATTGAGCATCAAGATCTATAGAGATAGATCAAGATGCTTGATAAGTTTATCAATGAGTACATACCTTGACAAGATTTTGAAGTAGTTCAAAATGGAACAATCAAATAAGGAGTTCTTGATTGTGTTACAAGGTGTGAAGTTGAGTAAGACTCAAAACCCGACCACGGCAGAAGATAGAGAGAGAATGAAAGTCATTCCCTATGCCTTAGCCATAGGTTCTATAAAGTATGCCATGCTGTGTACCAGACCTATTGTATACCCTGCCCTGAGTTTGGCAAGGGAGTACAATAGTGATCTTGGAGTAGATCACTGGACATTGGTCAAAATTATCCTTAGTGGAATAAGGATATGTTTCTCGATTATGGAGGTGATAAAAGGTTCATCGTAAAGGGTTGCATCGATGCAAGTTTTGACACTGATCCAGATGACTCAAAGTCTCAATCTGGATACATATTTAAAGTGGGAGCAATTAGCTAGAGTAGCTCCGTGTAGAGCATTGTTGACATAGAAATTTGCAAAATACATACGGATCTGAATGTAGTAGACCCGTTGACTAAACTTCCCTCACAAGCAAAACATGATCACACCTTAGTACTCTTTGGCTATTAATCACATAGCGATGTGAACTAGATCATTGATTCTAGTAAACCCTTTAGGTGTTGGTCACATGACGATGTGAACTATGGGTGTTAATCACATGGTGATGAGAACTATTGATGTTAAATCACATGGCGATGCGAACTAGATTATTGACTCTAGTGCAAGTGGGAGACTGAAGGAAATATGCCCTAGAGGCAATAATAAAGTTATTATTTATTTCCTTATATCATGATAAATGTTTATTATTCATGCTAGAATTGTATTAACCGGAAACATAATACATGTGTGAATACATAGACAAACAGTATGCCACTAGTATGCCTCTACTTGACTAGCTCGTTGAATCAAAGATGGTTAAGTTTCCTAGCCATAGACATGAGTTGTCATTTGATTAACGGGAACACATCATTAGAGAATGATGTGATTGACTTGACCCATTCCGTTAGCATAGCACTTGATCGTTTAGTTTGTTGCTATTGCTTTCTTCATGACTTATACATGTTCCTATGACTATGAGATTATGCAACTCCTGTTTACCGGAGGAACACTTTGTGAGCTACCAAACGTCACAACATAACTGGGTGATTATTAAGGTGCTCAACAGGTGTCTCCGAAGGTACTTGTTGTGTTGGCGTATTTCAAGATTAGGATTTGTCACTCCGATTGTCGGAGAGGTATCTCTGGGCCCTCTCGGTAATACACATCACTCAAGCCTTGCAAGCATTGCAACTAATAAGTTAGTTGTGGGATGATGTATTACGAAACGAGTAAAGAGACTTGCCGGTAACGAGATTGAACTAGATATTGAGATACTGACGATCGAATCTCGGGCAAGTAACATACCGATGACAAAGGGAACAACGTATGTTGTTATGCGGTTTGACCGATAAAGATCTTCGTAGAATATGTAGAAACCAATATGAGCATCTAGGTTCCACTATTGGTTATTGACCGGAGACGTGTCTCGGTCATGTCTACATAGTTCTCGAACCCGTAGGGTCCACACGCTTAAAGTTTGGTGACGATCGTAATTAGGGTTTTTGTGTTTTGATGTACCGAAGGTGTTTCAAGTCCCGGATGTGATCACGGACATGACGAGGAGTCTCTAAATGGTCGAGACATAAATATTGATATATTGGAAGCCTACATTTGGATATCGGAATCGTTCCGGGTGAAATCGGGATTTTACCGGAGTACTGGGGGGTTACCGGACCCCCCCGGGGGGTTAATGGGCCTATATGGGCCCTAAGGGACAAGAGGAGGGCCGACCAGGGCAGGCCGCGCGCCCCCTCCCCCCTAGTCTGAATAGGACAAGGAAGGGGGGCGGCGCCCTCCTTTCCTCTTTCCCCCTTCCCCTTTCCTTCTCCAACAAGGAAAGAGGGGGGGGTCCTACTCCCGGTGGGAGTAGGACTCCTCAAGGCGCACCCCTAGGGGCCGGCCGCACCTCCCCCCCTCCCTCCTTTATATACGGGGGCAAGGGGGAACCCCATGACACACAAGTTGATCTTCGTGATCGTTCCTTAGCCGTGTGCGGTGCCCCCTTCCACCATATTCCACCTCAGTCATATCGTAGCGGTGCTTAGGCGAAGCCCTGCGTCGGTAGAACATCATCACCGTCATCACGCCGTTGTGCAGACGAAACTCTCCCTCAACACTCGGCTGGATCGGAGCTCGAGGGACGTCACCGACTTGAACGTGTGCAAAACTCGGAGGTGCCGTACATTCGGTACTTTGATCGGTCGGATCAGGAAGACGTATGACTACTTCGTCTATGTTGTGTCAACACTTCCGTTGCCGGTCTACGAGGGTACGTAGACAACACTCTCCCCTCTCGTTGCTATGCATCACCATGATCTTGCGTGTGCGTAGGAAATTTTTTGAAATTACTACGTTCCCCAACATCACCCCCTTTATAAGTAGATGGAAGCACATGTTGTTGTTGCTCCCAGTCTCCCCTAGAACTGTTTATGCTTTTTGTTAATCTAATGTCACTGATAAAATTAAGCAATGCCACTCTCGGTATTAACTACTGAATCTTATTTCAAAACTGCAACACTTGTTAGGGATTGGTGGGATTACCATTTTTGTGGCCGCATGTTTCATCCTCCTTTATTGGCCAGTAATTGATTCCTTTTTTGCCTCTGTTAAAATAGGGATATCTATTCAACTTGTTGCTATTGCGACATTTTGCTTCTCTTAATTTTGGTGGAACTGCACAAAATGAGACCGGATTTCACAGATGTGTTGAGATCTCTTTTAGATCCACCTCAGGCGTTGTTTCAAATCTTGGTCTTGAAAGGTTAGTACCTACTTTCCTCAGAATTAACTACTGAATCTTAGTTCAAAACTGCAACACTTGTTAGGGATCGGTGGGAGTACCATTTCTGTTAGGGATCGGCCGGAGTACATGTTTAAGAAATGTATTGTTCAGATAATGTCCCTATTATTATATATCAGTTACAGTGTTTCACAAATGGTACTATCCTCCTTTGTAGTTCTTTCTACATATTTAACCAAGGTATTGTTAAGATAATGTCTCTGTTAAAATGAATCAGTCGCATTGTTTTAGGAATGATACTTTTCTGCTTTGTCGTTCTTTATACCTGTTGAAACAAGGCTGTAACATCCCAAATTTTCAATTTGGAATGTTATAAATAGAACATTCATGCATATCATATTTTATTGCACTTCGTTTCGCGAATCCTCGAAATCCAAAGCAACTCAAGGACCCTCGGAGAGAGAGTTGGGGATTTCCCTATTTTCATATTTGAGTTTTATCAAATATTGAAACGAGGATTTTTGGTTTTAATTATTTTTCTTTGCGGAAATCTTTCATATTAAAATATATGAGAGGAGATAATATGACTTCTCCAAAATAAATGAAATATTGGAGGAAAAATATTAAAATCAAATATTTGGTTTTATTCGGAGTTTATTGCTATTTTATTTGAATTAGAAAAATTGCACGTTTTTCAAAGTTGCATTTTAGGGCCAAGAAAATGTTCATCTTGTTATAAATATTTTATTTAGACGGTGAAAATTTGTTTTGGCGTTTTTAGATTTTTATTTTATTTTATAGGATTTATTTAATGCAGGCGAAATTATTAAAAAAAATGCAGCGCCCGACTAGGCCGTGGCCAGCCGAGCTAGGTCGCCGGCCCACTTCCCCGCGCCGCCCTCTCCCACCTGTAGATCGCGCCCGCCGCCGCCGCACGTCGTGGCCGAGTCGGCCACGCGCCCTGCCCCTTCCCCAAGCCACACCACCCCCCCTTGGCGCCCCGAAGCCGCACCCCACCGCCGCAAGCCGCCCGCCCCGCCGCCTGCGCCGCATATCGCCGCCGCTGCCGCCACCGCACGCCGCACCTCGCCGCCCCGCCGCGAAAGCCGCCAGAGGTATACGCCGCCGCCGCCGGTTTTTTTAGAAGCCCTAGTTTGTTTTTTAAAAAAATCGGTTCGCCGGTTTTTCTCAGTTTAGTTACATTGCGGACGTTCGTCCGTACATTCGTTCTAACAAATGGTGTTCACACGTTAGCCGCAGACAACGAACGTTCATTCGTTAGCCTGTTCATCAGTTTTCTTTTTCTCGGATTTTCCGCGACTATTTCTCAATCGCGATTTCTGATCCGATTTTCGTTTCAGTTTATCTTTTCGCTCGTTTATTGGAATCAGGCGATTCAAGCGGCTTGATCTTCGTCTCGAAACCCTCTTTCTGTTTAATCAACTTGAACATGATTTTGGTACTGTAAAATTTGATCTTAGCCCAGATTAGTAAACGAATCTTGTTTCTTTCGCAGTTTGAGTTTCGTTGCTCCATTTGATTTGATTCTTTTCGCAAACTGGAGTTCTTAAGTCGAACTTTCTTGTTAGATCTTCTTATTTGAGATTTACCCGTGTTTCTTTGCTTGATTGCTTATGTTTGCTATTGTTTGTTTGCGATAGAACACCCAGAGTGCGAAGTGTGCTACTACGAGTCCCTAGGTTTTGCGGATCATCAGCAAGGCAAGTAACACTTTGATCATACCCATTTATCACCCAGTTTTTATGCATTAGTTCCAATCCTCAAACATTGCATGCTTAGGATGTGATTAACATGTGGGTTGGGAAGTAGTTGATGAGGTAGAACCTATTGCCCTGTTATTTATCAAACCCTAGGGAGTTACTTCTACGTATTGCTTATATTGCTATGCTATGCTTGTAGACGTGGTTGGGTGAGTGAAATCCATGACAGATGTGAGATTGTTAATTAATGGTTCAACTTAAGGTGGCAACTTGAATACACATCTGGGTGGATTGTTTGTTGGGCACCTGGGGAATCCAGTGTTGTCCTAGGATATCCCGGAGTACCCGTGTGATAATCCTATGGTCCGCCACCCAGGCTCAAAGGGAACTGAGATATTTTCATGCTAGAAACTTCCGTGTGAGCCACAAGCTATTATGGGCTCTAGCATAGTTGAGTAAGTTGCGTGAAGCTCCCGAAGAGGTGGATCAACAGGTAGAGGGATGTAGGTTGGTATGGTCTGCCTGGACTAAGGGGTTAATGCTTCTGAAAGACTGTGTCTCGGCCATCCGTTTCTAAAACACCATGAAGTGCGAGAAATCCAACGAAGGAGATCGAGTCTTGTGGGGAAAAGTGCGCAAACCTCTGCAGAGCGTATAAACTAATCATGGTTAGTCGTGTCCCCGGTTATGGACATCTTGAGTATCTAGTACTTGGAGTATCATAACTATCTCATCACTATTAAATAATATTGTTGGGTTGCTAATTACTTTAATTGGGATTGAGTCGGAGGAACCTTCTCAATGATGTTTCAACTACCATGATAGTTAAGTAAAAATCTATTCCTTTGTTGTAGGGAAAAATTGGCTTTTCGCAAAAACTATAACCATAGAGCTTTCCACCAGCCAAATATGAATGTAGTGATAGCATTATTCTGCTCTTGCTCTACTGTGTTATTTTGCCAGCATATTCCATGTGCTGACCCATTTTCAGGCTGCAACGTATTATGTTGCAGACTTTTCAGACGAGGAGTAAGGTTCGTTAGGTCATTGCCGTGCAGCTCAGCTATGCCGTTGGAGTTGATGGACTCACTTTATCTTCCAAGCCTTCCACTGTTATCGTATTAGATGGCCTTAAGCCATATTTGTTGTAATAAGTTCTCTTTTGAGACATTCGATGTAATAAGTGTGTGATTGCTACTCTGTTATAAATCCTCGAGTACTGTGTGCGTCAGCATTACCGATCCAGGGATGACACTGAAGCATAGAGACTTGACCGTTTGAGGTCGGGTCGCTACAAGATGGTATCAGAGCACACGCTCAGTGTAGGACACGACCACTAAGCTAAAGCCCTAGGTCACTATTCTCTTCTCATTTCTGACTCCTCTGCATTTTCTACTCTTTGGGATGGCGGACGCAAGGAACAAGTTTGCACAACCGGATGACGACGCCCCCTTTGGACGACACTTGAAGGAAGTCACTAGGTACCTGAACATTTTAATACCAAGCTTCACCGGGACTTATAATGCTACCTTAACAAAAGAGGAGTGATGGATGATTCAAGTTCAAGTTCCAGGAAGGACATTCACGCCAGTCACTAAGCCCATAGAGTTTTCCTTCGATGCACCAATCTGGAGTCTAGGAAAGAGTATGGCAGCTCACATCACCATGGGACGCATTGGAGAAGTTTATCATAAGGAGCTTAAGGATACTATCTATCAGATTTGTGGGCGCCGAGATGAGCAATGGGAGATGATCAGCACCAGGAAGGATAAATCAATTGCAGCTTTCATCCAGGAGTTAAACCAACACATTCGTCGCCAGGAGAACCAGATGTGCGAAGGAATGATAGACCTGAAGAAGGCGATGACTAGGATCATGGAACTGGAGGAAGAACTCAAGGCTACTCATGAAGATTATGAGGAGGAAATTGTCGCACTAGTGGAGAAGAATGGCGATCTGGAAAGGAAGCTAGGAGTATTCATGGGAGACCCCGCACCAGGAGGAGAAGACGAAGATCCCAAGGAGATTCGCCCGGAGGACTACATTATCATCGACGACACCGACACAGACCCCGACGATAGCAATGATGACTATGAAGACGAAATTGGAGCAGACATCATGGAGTCTTCAACCGAGGAATATTTTTAGTAGACCACCACATCAATAGTAGTATTCCACCATGTATATAGTATAGTCCGAGCACTTTTGTAACGATAGTTAGATCGATTGTATGCCCTTGCTTGATTGATTGAGTGAAATGATTGTGTTTGTCTCATGTGCATATGGGTAGTGTTTTCTCATTAGACCTCATTCTGTTCTAATATCTCCCCTCTAAACCCATCAGATGCCTCCGAGACGTGACCTCGGATTTACTTTCCTACCGGAGCTCACTCAGTTGATCCAGTAGCAGAATACCTTGATGCAGTTGTTAGTTCAGAACCAAGGCAACAACAACAACAACAACAATCCACCGCCACCACCACCAGTTGATAACTTAGCCCGTTTTCTGAGGTTGCAGCCGCCGGTGTTTTCCAGTAGCATCGAGCCGATAGTGCAAGATGATTGGCTTCGCAGGATTGGGAGGGAGTTAACCACTGTAGCATATACAGATGCTGAGAAGGTGTGTTTTGCCGCACATCAGTTGGATGGACCAGCAGCCTCATGGTTGGAGAATTACAGTGTCACCTACCCTATAGCCACTGTTACATGGGATCAATTTCAGCAAGCTTTCCGTACATCCCATGTCTCAACTGGAGCTATGAGTATGAAGAAGCGTGAGTTTCGCAACTTACGCCAGGGGAACCGTACTGTGGCTCAGTACGCGGATGAGTTTAGCAAGTTGTCTCGCTATGCCCCTGACGATGTGGACACAGATGCCGCAAAGCAGGAGAAGTTTATGGAAGGGCTGAATGATGAGATGAGCATGCAGTTGATGGTGGCAACATTCAAAAACTACCGAGAGTTGGTAGATAAGGCTCTTATGATTGAAAGGAAGCAGCAGCAGATTGAGAGCCGTAAGAGGAAGTATGGACAAGGAAGGTATAATTCAGGAGCTCAACAGAAACCTCGCCTAACCCTGAACTCGGGAGGACTTGTTCCTAACCATGGAGGCCACACCCACAATGGAGGAAGTAACCATAATCATACTGGCCCAAGGAATGGGAATGGGAATGGAGCAAGCAACAATCAAAACTGTTCCAACCCAGCCACACCCGCCAAGAGAGACCTAAGCCACGTTACTTGTTTCGCGGGAAGACTGGACATTATGCCACAGAGTGCCCTGAAGCGAAGAATGGAAATGGCAATGGGAGTGCTGGAAAGAAGTCCAATCCATTCAACAAAGGACAGGTGAACCACGTCAACGTGGAGGAGGTTAAAGAGCAGCCAGACGCAGTTATTGGTAAGTTTTTGGTTAAGTCTTTTACCGCCCTTGTTCTGTTTGATACTGGTGCATCACATTCATACATATCAAGGGAATTTGTGGATAAGTTTAAACTACCAACCCAAACCCTTAGGACCCCTCTGTTAGTGAGTTCACCTAGAGCAGAGTATATGGCTAGTCGATGGTGCGACCAGATACCCTTAACCATTGGTAGCCATGTATTTCTGTCCGACCTAATAATCTTGGAGTCACAAGGATTGGATGTGATATTAGGCATGGACTGGATTTTAAAGTATGGAGGAAGCATTGACTGTGTTAGTAAGTCAATTTGTCTCACCACCCCGGAGGTAAAAAGGATCAAGTATGTATCTAGGCATGCGCCAAGGAGTAGCCAAGTACATACCCTCACGGGAATTGTTCAGGAGGAAGTGCTTGTAGTCAAGGATTACCCGGATGTTTTTCCAGAGGAGTTACCAGGCATGCCACCGGATCGAGACATCGAGTTTTTGATAGAGCTATTGCCAGGTACCGGGCCTATATCGAAGCGACCATATCGGATGCCCGCAAATGATCTGGAGGAGATTAAGAAACAGATCAAGGAGTTATTGGAGAAGGGTTACATTTGACGAAGCTCATGGTGAGCCCTAGTGCTTTTGGTCGAGAAGAAGGATAAGTCTCTTAGAATGGTTGATGATTATCGTGTGTTAAATGAGGTGACGATCAAGAACAAATACCCACTACCGATGATCAATGATTTGTTTGACCAGCTGCAAGGAGCCAAGGTGTTTTCAAAGATCGATCTGCGATCTGGATATCACCAGCTGAAGATTCGAGAGAAGGATATACCAAAGACAGCATTTACCACAAGGTACGGGTTATATGAGTATACGGTCATGTCATTCGGACTGACTAACGCCCCTGCCTATTTCATGAGCATGATGAACAAGGTGTTCATGGAATATTTGGATAAGCTTTTTGTGGTATTCATTGATGATATAATGGTACACTCGAAGAATCAGGAGGAGCACTAAGAGCATTTGCGCTTAGTTCTCGAGAAACTCAGGGAACATCAGTTGTATGCCAAGTTCAGCAAATGCGAGTTTTGGCTGAAGGAAGTTGGATTCCTTGGACATGTTATATCAGGAGAAGGTGTAGCAGTAGATCCTACCAAGGTTCAGTCAGTCACTGAATGGTTGGCACCCACTTCAGTTAGCGAGATCCGTAGTTTTCTTGGACTAGCAGGATACTATCGGAGATTCATTGAGAATTTTTCCAAAATTGCGAAGCCAATGATGGAGTTATTGAAGAAAGATACAAAATTTAAATGGAGAGAAGAATGCGAGGCTAGTTTTTAGGAGTTAAAGAAACATTTGACTACAGCCCCAGTGCTGATACTGCCGGATATACACAAGGAGTTTCAAGTGTATTGCGATCTCTCGCCTAGGACTTGGAAGTGTGCTTATGCAGGACGGAAGAGTTGTTTCATATGCCTCGCGACAACTAAAACTGCACGAATTGAATTATGCCACGCATGATTTGGAGTTAGCAGCCGTAGTGCATGCGTTGAAGACATGGAGACATTACCTTATTGGAATCGTTGTGATGTGTACACGGATCATAAGAGTTTGAAGTACATTTTCACACAGAAGGAGCTAAACCTTAGGCAGAGAACATGGTTGGAGCTTATCAAGGATTATGACATGAAGCTTCACTATCATCCAGGCAAGGCCAATGTCGTAGCTGACGCTTTGAGTCAGAAGAGCTATGCTAATACCTTAGTGAGCACGGGATTACCAAAGGAGTTAGCAGAGGATCTCAGGGAACTTTGATTGGAGATTGTTCCTAAAGGTTTTGTTGCAACAATGGAGGTTCAGTCTAGATTGTTAGGAAAGATTCGAGAAGCTCAGAAGGAGGACAAAGAGATTGCCGAGATAAAAGAGAGAATGAGCGAAGGAAAGGCCAAAGGTTTATGTGAGGATGAGCACGACACCTTATGGTTTGAGGACCGCGTTTATGTGCCCAATAACCCAGATATTAGGAAGTTAATACTCCAGGAGGCTCATGACTGTCCATACTCGATACACCCCGGAAACACCAAGATGTATTTGGATTTGAAGGAACATTTCTGGTGGACTGGTATGAAGAAGGATATTGCCGAGTATGTAGCCGTATGTGATGTATGTCAGAGAGTGAAGGCTGAGCATCAAAAGCCAGCAGGATTGTTACAGCCTATGCCGATACCCGAATGGAAGTGGGATAAACTTGGCATGGATTTTATCACCAGATTACCCAGGACCAAATCAGGATATGATTCTATAGGGGTAGTAGTTGATCGCTTGACCGAAGTAGCTCACTTTATCCTGGTGAAAACCACATATACAAGTGCAAAGTTGGCCAAGATATATATGACCAGGATCGTATGTCTGCATGGAGTCCCGAGGACCATCGTATCAGATAGAGGAACACAGTTTACTTCAAAGTTTTGGCATCAACTGCACCAAACTTTAGGGACAAGGTTAGATTTCAGTACGGCATTCCACCCGCAGACAGATGGACAGACTGAGAGAGTCAACCAGATCCTGGAGGATATGTTGAGAGCCTGTGCGCTAGATTATGGATCTAGTTGGGATGACAATTTGCCCTACGCGGAGTTCTCATACAATAATAGCTACCAAGCCAGTTTGAAGATGGCACCGTTCGAAGACCTGTGTGGACGAAGGTGTAGAACACCGTTGATGTGGGATGAAGTTGGAGACCGACAGTTGTTTGGACCAGATTTGATCAAGGAGTCTGAAGAAAAGGTTAAGTTAATCTGAGATAGACTGAAGGTAGCTCAGTCCAGGCAGAAGAGTTAGGTAGATTCGAAACGTAAGGAAATAACCTATGAAATTGGAGAAAGAGCATATCTGCGAGTGTCACCCCTGCGAGGAGTGAAACGTATTGGAGTTAAGGGAAAATTAGCCCCGAGATTTGTAGGACCATATCGAATTTTGGAACGTATCGGAGAAGTTGCCTACAAATTGGAGGTACCTGAAGGACTGTTAGGAGTTCATGATGTATTTCATGTTACACAGCTGAAGAAGTTTCACGCTGAGATTGCCGATATACCGTTAAGAGATACAGTACCCTTGGTGGCGATTCAGTTGGATAGTGATTTGACCTATGAAGAGAAGCCTGTCAGGATTCTTGAGTTTTCCAGCCGAGTCACCCGCAGCAAAGTTATCAAGTTTTGCAAAGTTCAATGGAGCCACCATACCGAGGATGAAGCCACCTGGGAACGAGAGGATGATCTTCGCAAAGACCACCCACACCTATTCTCTAGCCAACCCGAATCTCGAGGGCGAGATTCATCTTAAGGAGGGTAGGTTTGTAACATCCCAAATTTTCAATTTGGAATGTTATACATAGAACATTCATGCATATCATATTTTATTGCACTTCGTTTCGCGAATCCACGAAATCCTAAGAAACTCAAGGACCCTCGGAGAGAGAGTTGGGGATTTCCCTGTTTTCATATTTGAGTTTTATCAAATATTGAAACGAGGATTTTTGGTTTTAATTATTTTAATTATTTTTCTCTCCGAAAATATATGAGAGGAGATAATATGACTTCTCCAAAATAAATGAAATATTGGAGGAAAAATATTAAAATCAAATATTTGATTTTATTCGGAGTTTATTGCTATTTTATTTGAATTAGAAAAATTGCACATTTTTCAATGTTGCATTTTAGGGCCAAGAAAATGTTCATCTTGTTCTAAATATTTTATTTAGACGGTGAAAATTTGTTTTGGCATTTTTAGTTTTTTATTTTATTTTCTAGGATTTATTTAGTTCCGGCAAAATTATTTAAAAAAAACCCAGCGCCCGACTGAGCCGAGGCCTAGCCGAGCCAGGCCGCCGGCCCACCTCCCCGCGCCACCGTCTCCCACCTGGAGACCGCGCCCGCCGCCGCCGCACGCCGTGGCGGAGTCGGCCACGTGCCCCGCCCCTTCCCTAAGCCACGCCACCCCCACCTTATCAGCCACCCCGGGGCCCCCCTTGGAGCCCCAAAGCGGCCCCCCGCCGCCGCAAGCCGCCCGCCCTGCCGCCTGCGCCGCACGCCGCCACCGCTCGCCGCCTGCGCCGCACGCCGCTGCCGCCGCCCCGCCGCTGCACGCCGCACCTCACCACCCCGCCGCGGAAGCCGCCAGAGGTATACGCCGCCACCGCTGGTTTTCTCTAGAAAACCGATCCGTTTTTTTAGAGACCCTAGTTTGTTTTTTTAAATCGGTTCGTCGGTTTTTCTTGGTTTAGTTGCTTTGCGGACGTTCGTCCGTACGTTCGTTCTAACGAACGGTGTTCACTCGTTAGCCACAGACAATGAACGTTCATTCATTAGCCTGTTCGTCAGTTTTCTTTTTCTCGATTTTCCGTGACTATTTCTCTATCGCGATTTCTGATCCGATTTTCGTTTCAGTTTATCTTTTCGCTCGTTCATCGGAATCAGGCGATTCAAGCGCCTACATCTTCGTCTCAAAACCCTCTTTCCATTTAATCAACTTGAACATGATTTTGGTACTGTAAAATTTGATGTTAGCCCATATTAGTAAACAGATCTTGTTTCTTTCGTAGTTTGAGTTTCATTGCTCCATTTGATTTGATTCTTTTCGCAAACCGGAGTTCTTAAGTTGAACTTTCTTGTTAGATCTTATTATTTGAGATTTACCTGTGTTTCTTTGCTTGATTGCTTATGTATGCTATTGTTTGTTTGCGATAGAACACCTGGAGTGCGAAGCATGCTACTATGCGTCCCTAGGTTTTGTGGATCATCAGCAAGGCAAGTAAAACTTTGATCATACCCCTTTATCACCCAGTTTTTATGCATTAATTCCAATCCTCAAACATTGCATGGTTAGGATGTGATTAACATGTGGGTTGGGAAGTAGTTGATGAGGTAGAACCTATTGCCCTGTTATTTATCAAACCCTTGGGAGTTACTTCTATGTATTGCTTACATTCCTATGCTATGCTCGTAGACGTGGTTGGGCGAGTGAAATCCATGACAGATGTGAGATTGTTAATTAATGGTTCAACTTAAGGTGGCAACTTGAATACACATCTGGGTGGATTGTTTGTTGGGCACCTGGGGAATCCAGTGTTGTCCTAGGATATCCCGGAGTACCCGTGTGATAATCCTATGGTCCGCCACCCAGGCTCAAAGGGAACTGAGATATTTTCATGCTAGAAACTTCCGTGTGCAGCCACAACCTATTATGGGCTCTAGCATAGTTGAGTAAGTTGCGTGAAGCTCCCGAAGAGGTGGATCAGCAGGTAGAGGGATGTAGGTTGGTATGGTCTACCCGGAGTAAGGGGTTAATGCTTCTGAAAGACTGTGTCTCGGTCATCCCTTTCTCAAACACCATGAAGTGTGAGAAATCCAATGGAGGAGATCGAGTCTTGTGGGGAAAAGTGCGCAAACCTCTGCAGAGTGTATAAACTAATCATGGTTAGCCATGTCCCTGGTTATGGACATCTTGAGTATCTAGTACTTGGAGTATCATAAGTATCTCATCACTATTAAATAATATTGTTGGGTTACTAATTAGTTTAATTGGGATTGAGTTGGAGGAACCTTCTCAATGATGTTTCAACTACCATGATAGTTAAATAAAAATCTATTCCTTTGTTGTAGGGAAAAATTGGCTTTTCGCAAAAACTATAACCATAGAACTTTCCACCAGCCAAATATGCATGTAGTGATAGCATTATTCTGCTCTTGCTCTACTGTGTTATTTTGCCAGCATATTCCCTGTGCTAACCCGTTTTCGGGTTGCAACGTATTATGTTGCACACTTTTCAGACGAGGAGTAAGGTTTGTTAGGTCGTTGCCGTGCAGCTCAGCTATGCCGTTGGAGTTGATGGACTCACTTTATCTTCCAAGCCTTCCACTGTTATCGTATTAGATGGCCTTAAGCCATATTTATTGTAATAAGTTCTCTTTTGAGACATTCGATGTAATAAGTGTGTGATTGCTACTCTTTTATAAATCCTCGAGTACTGTGTGTCAGCATTACCGATCCAGGGATGACACTGAAGCACAGAGACTTTACCGTTTGAGGTCGGGTCGCTACAAAGGCATTGTTAAGATAATGTCTCAGTTAATATGAATGAATCACACTGATTGAGAATTGCTACTCTCCTGCTTTGTTGCCCATTAAGATAAGGTAGATCAGTAGATTTTTTTTCTTCTGGGAGTACAAGTCATCAACCGTTATTTCTCAGTAATTGTTTCCCTTATACCTTTTGTTTCTTACAGGGATATCAAAATTAAAGCTTGGTTTTATTCCGAATTTGATTTTAGTTGAACTACAGAAAAGGAGCCAATGTGTCTATGGCAAACTACTGTAGTAGTGGGTCCAGATGGTTTTACCACTTTGCAGAAAGAAGCAGTCATTGTTTGCGCTACATTACACAAGGAATGATCCAGAAGCTTTACAGAGTATTAGTAGACGCTGGTGACATGACTAGTCTGTTGAGATGGCTGCTTTACTTGTGGTTCGGAGGAACACCGGGCAAACAAGTGCCCAAACAAGTACCAAGAAGCCAGGACAGGACTCCAAGTCTGTCAATGTCACTCTAAGCAACAATGATGGGGCATCTAGGTATGGTAATCTGTTTACCGTAATTTTAGTTTGTTAGTCCACTGATTGGTTGGTTGACACTGGGGCCAATATTCATGTGTGTGCTGATGTGTCTTTGTTTTCTGGCAGCATATAAATACGAAATCCACAGGGATACTCAGCTTGATTTTAGTGGAACTGCAAAAAATGTTCAGATGGTTCGTGTCCTCCATAATAATACTTCATCATGCACAATACTTCGAATGGTTCTCTAATCATTCGTCGTCACCTTAGGCCACCGGACTATCAGATGACAAACTGATGACAAACCCTGCCCGTTCCACAATCATAGGCATTACATATTTTGAATGGGAAAAGCTTGTCAAAGTTAACATTAGTTTAATATATTGGAATTGGAAAACCTGGTCAATTTTTGCTGATTGATGTTAGCCAGAAGACATGCATTTGATATTTTTGAGTGGGACGCCCTTTGCTGTGAGCAACGTCGATCGTTTTTTCCTATTCCTGTCTTCAGTTGAGAAGTAAATATTTACTCTGCTGAGATGCATAGTCACCTGAATGTTGACTTATGTAAGATATTTTAAGAGTTTGTTCAGAATATTGTCTATGTAATGCCAGGCCTTGTGTTTGATTGCAAAGTTGAGCTTGGAATGTTGTGGCATGCGGCATCACAAGCTGTTCATCGTGCCTCCTGAGAATAATGCTTTGTATTGTTTTGCATGTCGATCTAATGCTAGTGATTTGCTTGTTAGGAAGATCATCCTCTTCTGTTGTTTCTGTGCTTAAGAAGTTCATTGTCTTATGTTTCATTCAAAGCCTATTCGACAAGTCGGGTAGGTTAGACGTGAAACCATATGATCTTCCGACCAACTCGTTATCTTAGGCCTTGATTGGATCATCGTTTTCCAACCAAAACCGCTTGTAAAACTGACGCTTGTAAATAAAAGAAGATGGTCTCAGGCGAAGGGCTTGGTTGGTCGATTTTGACTAGTAAAATATACATCGGTCTCTCAAATTATAGACCTCGGGCCCTCGGTTTCATTACGCCTGTATTTTATGCATTGTTTCCGATGGCGAGTAAATTACGTATCTTAATACGGTTGTGAAATAAACCAGAGCTCCCAAGCGCGGCTTACCGTTTCATGCCGTCTCGGTCTCTGGAAGGTGCCCATAGGTGTCCGATGATCCTGGCTTCCTGAATGAGCAGCGGGCGCTGTATGAGACCTTCCATAGGGCCCGCGAGGCCCTCTCCGTCATCCTTTGAGTTGTTGCGCTCGCCGTGGCGCCGAGCATTGTTAACATGGTCAATGAGCATGAGGATTGAGGAGATGACTTTATTTTGACTGGTTGATTACGGACCCACTAGAGCCATAGCCGTACGTACGCAAGTGCCTCCTTATTATGTACAACTATATTTTTTTGCTTCCTCCTAGTTTCCTGACATCACGGTCCCACACCATTGTCAACCTATGTAGTCAATAAACGAGAGAATTGCACAAGGTGCGGCCGATAGCTGGGACCAAGCAGCTCGAGCAGTATTTGTGATTTTGAGGCATGAGCACTACAGTGTTTTTCCTGACGATGTTTTCGTTGTTGTTCAGAGGAGAGTATGGTATTAACTAAGCGAGCTATGGCCCGTCTAGCCCAGGACAGATATCCAGCCTAGATATTAATTTTTTAAGATCTCAAGAAAAAGATATTAATTTTTTTCAAGATGAAAATGGCTAGCCCAGCTATACGTTTTTTGAGGAATACCGAGGCAAGGTCAACTTGTTATTCTCCGGCCCGCTGGGCTGCAAATCTTCCTAGGAGGGATGCATTAGGCTTAACAGGAAAATGGGCTTTAAAAATAATAAATGGGATGTGATTATAAAAACTAGGCAGTAACTTTAAAAAAATGCACCAAGCACGGAATTAGTTTATAAAATATTATTTATGGATTTTGAAAATCTAAAATTTTAATTATTGCGCGCGTAATGTTTCATTAGATTTTTACATAATACAAATTTATATTTAATCTAACTAGAAATTTCGGTATAAAAATATTTCGGATCCCATCAAAATGTGGGAAATTTTATTAAGTTTTGTCTTGAACGGTTGGTTGAAATTATTAATCGTTGTCCTAGATAGAAAATGGGTTGTACTTTTAACAAACTGTAAATGGGTTGTAGTAAATTCCATTAGATTTCAAAAATGGGCTATACATTCTTACAAATCACAAATGGGCTATAAGTTCTCTCCCACACACTTGTGGGCCCACTAAGTTGACGCGTTCCCTAAAAAAAGAAGTTGACGCGTATGCAAGGCTTTGTGAACTTATTATAGTCAACACATGGTTCTAGCAGCAGTGGCCGTTGGATGTCCATCCAACGGATGCCGTGCTTCTTCTTCAATCTCGGATATTCCAGTTTCACCCGCCCAAAAAATGATTCCTCCCCCTGACATCTGGGGCGCACCATTTCGGAAGCTGACCTGTGGGCCTACTAAGTTGACGCGTACCAAGGGCTTTGTCAACTTAGTCAATATAAACGATTCTAGTTACAGTGACCGTACGATGTCCATCGAACGGCTGTAGCGCTTCTTCAACCTATGGTCTTCTTGCTCCAGCCGCCCAAAGTAGCGTCGGTCGTGCCGCGTGCTCCTTCCTCCCATGGCCGGCTATGATGCCGCGGAGGCCTCACCGCCCCTACTACTCCCACCGCTGGCCAGGCCATCCCTCTACTCACCCACACCTCATGTTATTCTGCGGTGACGACAGCCTCACACCGCAGCCGAACCAGTGAACCCTCGTACTCCTCTCCGCGTGGGCTTCCACTGTCACGTCTTCCCCGGCTCCGCGTCATCCCCTTCCTAGGCCTCGCCATCGTCCACTGCCTTGGTGCTCTCGGCGCGACGTGGTCAATGTGGTCAAGGAACGGCTTCCATCGGACGTGGACTGTACGTGGAGAGGCTGACAGCTGGGTCCATGATGGCAGCAAGGAAGTGCCTCCTTATTACGCGGAAAATAATGATTCCTCCACCTGACAGCAGGGAGCCACCAGACAGGCCACCGTATTTCGCGAAAAAAACGTTTGCCCCCTGACTGCTGGGACCCACCGGACGGGCCACCGTATTGCGTGAAAAAAACGTTCCCCCAGCTGTCAGCTCGGACCCACCGAAAGTGCCTCCTTATTACGCACAAAAAAATGAATACTCCCCCTGCTGGTGGGGACCCACCTTGGTGGGAAGCTGGCTTGTGGGCCTACTAAGTTGACGGGGATGGAGTGCTTTGTCAACTTAGTCAATAGGAACGATTCTAGCTCCAGTGACCGTACAATGTCCATCCAACGGCCGTAGTGCTTCTTCAACCTCTGGTCTTGTTGCTCCAGCCGCCCAAACCAGCGCCGGTCGTGCCGCATGCTCCTGCCTCCCCTGGCCGGCTATGCTGCCGTGGAGGCCTCACCGCCCCTACTATTCCCACCACTGTCCAGGCCACCCCTCTACTCACCCACACCCCCTGTTATTCTACGGCGACGGCAGCCTCACACCACAGCGAACCAGTGAACCCTCGTACTCCTCTACGTGTGGGAATCCACTACCGCGTCTTCTCGGCTCCGCGTCATCCCCTTCCTAGGCCTCGCCGTCATCCACCGCCCTGGTGCTCTCGGCACGGCGTGGTCAATGTGGTCAAGGAATGGCTTCCATCGGATGTGGACTGTACGTGGAGAGGCTGACAGTTGGGTCCACGGCCGCAGCAAGGAAGTGCCTCCTTATTATGCGCAAAATAATTATTCCTCCACCTGACAACGTGGACCCTCCGGACGGGCCACCATATTTTGTGAAAAAAACGTTCCCCCTGACTTCTGGGACCCACCAGCTACATCGTCGCACGCAAGGAAGTGCGTCCAGGCAAAAAAAACAATTCGCCCCCCTAACTACTGGGACCCACCAGCTACATCTTCGCACGCAAGGAAGTGCCTGATAGTCGAGACCTACCTGGTCGAAGCGCACGTAGCGTTGTCATTCTAGTCGCGAACGTGTACGTACATACTGGTCGATGTAGAGGTGCGCACGTGTCGTAGTAGAGGCGTGCACGTAGCATGTACACGTACGTACAGCGGCCATGGTGCAAGAAAGTAAATACGACCATGTACGTACATACGGGCGGGGTCTCGAATGCCTACTCGCGCATACGTACGGCCAGGGCTCACGTACATGGCTGGGTCGGAACGGAGGAACAACGTAATCGTCATGTTCATGGGGAGCCAACCGGATAGGTCGGAACAGAATGCGTTCTCATGTTTATCGAGAGGGCTTGGATGGAACAACCGATGGAAACGAGGGCTGGCGTACCGCAGAACGGAGGAAACGGCCTTGTGTTAGACCGGCCACGTTCGAAACGGGATCCTGTTCATCGGGAGGGGTCTGGCGTACCGTAAGACGGAGGAAACGAACCTCCTACAGTCGAAACGAGCGTCCTGTTGATCGAGAGGGGTGTGGCGTACCGCAAAACAAAGGAAATGAACTTGTGTTGGAGCGCTATGGTCGAAACGGGGGTCCTGTTCATCGGGAGGGGTGTGGCATACCGCAAAATGGGATTCCATGGGATACTGTTCATCTCCACCGTCGACCCCCTCCAGCCTCCACGGGCTACTGTTCATCCACCGTCGACCTCCTCCAGCCTCCACCTGCGACTATTCATCCACGGGCTCCTATTCATCCAGCCTCCACCGTGAGCTACTCCACCGGCTACTGTTCAACCAGCCCTCTCCACGGGCTCCTGTTCAACCACCCCTCCACGGGCCACTGTTCATCCTGCCCTCCACCGTCTACTGTTCATCCTGCCCTCCACGGGGTGGTCCTGTTCATCCTTCCCTCCACGGGGTCCTGTTCATCCAGCCCCAACCGGCTCGATGGATCGGGGTACTATTCATCCAGAGGCCCATGGGGTCCTGTTCATCCACCCCCACCGGAAACTGTTCATCCCCCCCCCCCCCCCCCCCGGCAACGCTCACTGTTCATCCAGAGGCAGCATTGATCAGCTTCAGTTAGCAGCAGTAGCGAAGGAATCACTCGATCGGGTTCAGTTAACAACCATCGATCGATCGCTCGGGTTCAGTAACGCGTAGCCTACAGTGCAATCGCTCAGGTTCAGTTAGAGCCCAATGCCTCGCTCGGGTTCAGTTAGAGCCCAACGCCTCACACACACACAAGTACGTATGAGAGAAACGCGCATCGCTCGGCCCCCGACCACCCACCGTAACCGGGGACTCCCCGATATTTTCCGCGCCCTTCCTTCTACCATGGTTTCCTCCGTCTTGGACGACCCAAAGAATGTCATGCAGCTGCGTCTCCGGGCCGCCCAGGACGAAAAGCCCATTTCCTATCATGATTTTTTGTCATAGAAGTAGGACCCCACCAAATCTACAATGATACCGGGTTTTGTCACAATTATTGTCATAGAAGTCTCATAAGTATGACAGAAAAAAATTCGTTCGGCCCAAAATGTCACGGATGTGTCTTTTTTTGTAGTGAGGAGGCGCCGCCGTGGTGGCTTCGGGAGCAGGGCAATGCCACGAGGCCAGGTGAGACGGTGTGGGTAGAGCTGCAGCAGGGCCACGACGGCGCATGGTGTGTGCGGGGGGGTGGCGAGGGAGTTGCGAAGGGGCGGTGTCCGGTGCGGGGGCCTACGGAGGCGAGGCGAGGCAAGCGCAGGAAGAGGAGTCTGGAGGCAGGCGGCGTGCAAGCGGTAGCGAGGGCCATGCAGGCGGCATGGTGGAGCGGGCAGCAAGGGCAGCAGCAGCAGACAACAGCGCAGTTGCGGCAGGAGTGGTAGCAGGCAGTGGCGAGGACAAGCGTGACGGAGGCCCGGCCGCGGGGAGGAGCAAGCGGGCCAGCCGGGGCGCGGCCTCGCACGCGCGGGAGCGCAGCATGCATAGGCGGGCATGGCCGATGGCGTTGGCGTACTGGGGGCGTGCTGAGCACGGCGCGAGGCTCAGACGCGAGCCGCGCGTGCGGTAGCTGTGATGAGGTAAACGATGGCGATGAGCTCGGCCGTGACGGGGGAAACGATGCTAGGGGCATGCGCGATAAACAGGAAAAGATGAGAGGTGCGCGAGCTCATAGTGAAGGTCGGAGGGGAGATCGGGGTAGCCTGGGTGGTCGGAGGGCGATGGATCGAAGCGATGGTCGTGGCTGATTCGGTGAGGGGAACGGTTGCGGGCGACGTCATGGGTGCTCGCTGGCCTCGATCTAGTGGTGCAGTTGATGACGCGGAGGGTGGCATAACTGCTGGACGACCTAGTGCAGCTCGGGGTGGTGCCGGAGCATGAAGACGACGACTGCGCAGCGAAGACCACACGGTGAGAGGTGGGATCGGGAAAACGGGGGCCCGAGCGGGGGATTGAGGGGGAAGAAGGGGAATCGAGGCGGAACTGGACGAGAGGGGTCTAGGGTTTTCGGTGGACTCCTTTATAGTTTAGGGGGGCACAGATGGCCGCCACGCACGCCAAGGCGCGGCCATGGCCGTGGATGGCTGGCACGCCTCTGTTTAGTGAACAGAGGTAGAAGGAGAGGCAGAGTTGGGCTGTCCTAGCTTCTGTTGCTAAATAGGCCAAAGTGCATAGTGCCATATACAATCTTCTTATTCTACTATTGTTTTGCATTTCTCCTCTGTTTCTATTTTTAAGTTCGAACCAAATGAATTTTGTTGTAGATGAAATTTGTCTCATAATTACTTCCCAATGTTTTGGATCTACCCACAAAGTTCAGAGGCATTTTGAAATCATTTGAATTATGTTTGAGTTTAAATGGCTCTCATAAGTGGTGTTGATCCTCTGTTTTAATTACTAGGGACATTTTGGGAAACAAAAAGGAATTGGCATTATTTTTATCAATATTGGGGATTATTTAGAAAATTTGAAATATTTTGTTTTATATTTTGAAGAAATATTATTTTGACTTTGTTTTAAATTTTGAATTTGAACTTGGTTTGGATCAAAGTGACGTTTAGCAATTAATTGCGATGACATGGCACCATTAGTGTGTGATTACTGTAGCTGAACTACCGGGGTGTTACAAATCTCCTCCACTATAAGAAATCTCATCCCGAGATTTAAGAGTTGGAGCAAGGGAAAAAGATTTGGTTACGAAATTCTAGCGAGTCTTCTCGGTCTTGGCTGCTCTTCTTGAAGAGGTCGGTCCATTACGTTGATGTCTCCCTTTCTCTGCTTCAGGTCATCACGATGAAGTGGGCATCCTTTGTTCAGGAACTCTATCGTACTTACGAAAGGATAAGGGAGTGTTACAGAAGAATGGACTGCTACAATGTTTGCTTATCTGGTAGATAACATCAGAGAAGGTGGCGGAAAACGACTCTCGAATTGAAACATAAGACATTATCAAGAGCAAAGTAAGAAGGTGCAAAATAGAAGTTTCAAGCACATAGGCAACCATTCGTTGCCTAAAACGAAGTGCGAAAGGGATTTAGAGCAATGGGAATAAGTATTGCGTCTGATACCAGGATAGGTCACTAGGCAGGTGCCTCCTGAATTACACACGAAGCCAAGCGTGAGTATTGACTTTGGGAATAGGGGTGTACATGAGAGTCAGGTTTCGATCCTGTGGAACTATGGGTTATGGGCCCACCATGTGGGTTAAAAGTAGAAAGGCGTTGATAGCTTGCATGGACATGATAGCAAGGCACGTCAGAGAAGAGACTGTTAGATATGTCGGCAACAACTTCGACACCAAGGGCGAGGGACGAAGAGAACCATTTTCCTGCTCATTGAAATGAGGCGGACAAATAGGCAAAGTTCTCATCCATCGGTGGTTACCGGTATGTGACAAAATTGTATACCGAGGTGTTTACATAAGCAGGAGAATATTACTGCTTATAACATATACTCCCTCCATCCCAAAATTCTTGTCTTAGATTTGTGTAGATATGGATGTATCTAATACTAAAACGTGACTTGATACATCCATATCTAGACAATTCTAAGACAAGAATTTTGGGACGGAGGGAGTAGATCACAAGAAAGGTTAAACAAACCAATGTAAAGGAAAATGTGATCATCAGATTAAACAGAACAATGGAAAGGAAAATGTGTTTAAACACATATTTCAGGGGTATATCCTTCCCAAGGACAAGCAGAGCATGATATCCATGACAGGATAGAAAGTAGAAAACAATTTAGGTAAGGGGAGAGGAATTTCATAATATTACCCATACAACGGTGTTTGGATAATTGATAGAGAAATTTTACCATTGTGCTTTAAATGTTCTTATCGAAGATCGGAGTACCATAGACATGCTTTGAGATAGCATTGACATGGTCTTCTAGCAAAGGTCAGACTTAGGATACACAAATGATCCATCAGGAAAACTCATAGAATAAGTACTACAATTTCCTCATGGAAGAATGGATAACCTTGCTAAAAAGGAATACTATAACAATGGGTCCTCCGGCCCGGTGCACTAGGCATGACACCACCTTACTAGGCTATACAAAGTCCAATGTTGCAACTTTTGGAAAATGTCCCAACCATCATATCTGACCGAGATTCAGTTATGATTGGTGTTAGGATACCTCAGACTCATGATGCCTGAGAAGGAAAAGGTGCAAAACAAATTGACGAGACGACATTGTAAGATTCTCGCAAAAATGTACTATGGAAGCGAGTTCCGAAACAAGATCTCATCATTAAACCAATGAAGGGATAAGGAGGTAGCTGATGAACTTAGTGACAATTCATTGAGACTTCCAAAAGATGGGTTTCCACAATTATTTGAACAAGGAGATATCATTAGTCAGATCAAATGATATAATGGTGTATGCTCGAGGAAATCATACACAATTCAAAAATGGTTGAAAGGTGCACCTGACATATGGGCTTAGGTAGCACGATCAATGTTAGAATGGTGATTGAATAACCGATAGTCTAAGAATGAACTGTCGATCATTAACTTCAAAGCATTAGGGTTGCTAGAAGTATAGAATCCAAACAACACCATTCACTTGTTTGTACACCGGTTAGAATCAACATGGGAACCAAGAAAGACTAGTGATGGTGAGAAGTATCACTATATAAAGAATTGTTAAGAGGTGGAGCAATCCTCACAACATCCTTGACATAATAGACAGTAATACTTCAAGGTAGAACATAATATAAGCTAGATAGCAAAGAAATAGGATACAAAACAAAACATGAACAAGTTTGTGTTTGGGGGAAGGCAAGAATTTTGTCGATGTTAACACAAATCATCAAGGGCAAGGATGGTATTTCTCATCATGAATTCAATTGATATCCTGGAAGAGCTCAGAATGCTAATGATGATCACGACACATTTGTCGAGAGATTTCATGAAGATGTAATCGATCGGTGATGACATCAAGTTAAAGGAATGATGAAGCGAAAGGTTATTGGAACCATGGATACGACACAAACTC
The DNA here is from genome assembly GCF_003073215.2 of Triticum urartu. NCBI lineage: Eukaryota > Viridiplantae > Streptophyta > Magnoliopsida > Poales > Poaceae > Triticum > Triticum urartu. The sequence goes on along the minus strand of NC_053023.1, from coordinate 294,107,104 downwards.
GAAATCAAGTTTGCTATTCAAGGAGAAATGATATGACGAGGAGGATCGACGTAAGATTAGCTCACCGTCAAAATTTGTGCTCCGGGAAGAAGGACCAAGTAGCACAGTTAAAATTAGCATGATCATGAAGTAAACGATCAGGCTACGAGTGACGTGATGGAGTATTAAACGTCTCAACAACAAAGTACTAGGAGTATTGAATCACAGTGTTGATTCGATTCACTAATCGGTGTTCTTAGTTGATGACAACCCAGAAACCAGGAAAATTGGAATCGGTGAGAAATAACAGTTGATGAAGAACCCATAAGAAGTTATGCAGTTCCGTGATATTCTCGAGATAAAAGAGTGTAATACTCGACGATAGATCAAAGTAAAGGTTGGACTGGGGTATTGATCCACAGAAGATAAAGACTTAAACTTGCCCGAGGAATGGGATCAAAGAAGAACAATATGGTCGAAATCATAGCTATAAGGGATCCAATTTAATGACACCGAAAGAATTACCCAAATGATTAAATATTTTGCAAGAAGCTTCCATGATTAGTTCCACATCAGGTCAAGGGAATGAACACAAAGTTCAAGGTCGACTCCCACTTCTTTAATGCATAACCTTTCATTCACTTCTCATCTTCGAATAAGTTGTAGTGTTGAAATTTTATCTGGTGAAGCACCATAATAGTATGACTCGTGAAAACTTTTGGGTCCACACGATTTTAGAGAAGGTATAGGTTCAACCCATCGGGGCATCTTAGAAACATATACCACAAGCTTCAAGATTAAATATCACCAGCTCAAAAGCAGAGCATGGTTGGCCGAATCAGAGAATAGGATTTGCCAATGGTATTATGTATCCTGGAAAGAACTCCTCGAGGGTTTCATATATGAAGGACACTGTCGAATGATAATTCAACAAAGGATTTGATTGTCCATAACGGAGTTGATGTGAGCATCGACACACAACTAGGGGAAGAGAGAATGCAAGGAGATCCTATTATAGAACAACTGACTAATTCAAAGCTCAACTGTAAAGGAATTTATGATTTCCAAATCAAGGGATCAAAAGCAAACATTCTGATCGAAATGAATAAATTCAATAGACTTAGAAGCACAACCGATCAAGGCATCGATTGGTCAAGTACTAGCTCTCATCTGGATTGCCGTCTAAGCCGGAAGGATGAATTCTAGGATCTGATTGAGGATTGCGAGCATTCACAATAGATTGAATTAACGGACTCAAAATGATAATGACAAAGGATTCCAATAAGATTACCAGACTTATGGGATTAATCATAATGCAAGCAAGAATTTCAAGAGCAATAGGTGGTTGAGTATTTTCAGAAGACCGAATGGTATTTCGAAGAATGTTGCGAAAAACATGTTCAACAAGGAATGAACGATTCCTAGTGTGAGAAATTATTTTTTGGTGTATTCACGCCAAAAAGAGCTAACAATAGGCACAAAGGATTATCGAGATATTGAAAAATATTCCGTGGTATCTAGTAATAACAAGAGTAACTTGGAATGAAGGTATGGGTGGTGAGTGCATGTATTTATCCATAGGGATATATAGGTGATAGGGAATTGTAAAAACGGCAGGCACGAAGTCTCGAGAGAACATCAGAGGGTATATTCGGAATCTTCTGGTGCAGCAGTCGATCATCTGTGATAAGGGGCTCTCCAGGAGGAAGTAGTTTATGAGAATCTAGAGTCAGAGTTAATAAATGCACCTGAATAGAAGACAGATCAGAGTCCTAGAGTATAGGTCGAGGAATAAAAGATCCTAATACCACCCAAATGGCGATGTGGGCCCGTAAGACACACAGCCATGTTAGTAAAAAGTTTTGCAATGTCTAGACTCGACTTTGGCCAAGGAGTGTGGAAGGGGGATTCCTACAGGCAGTCGGCTCTGATACCAACTTGTGATGCCCCCGATTGAATCGTATACTAATCATACACGCAAATGTGTATGATTAAGATCAGGGACTCACAGGAAGATATCACAACACAACTCTAAAAATAAAATAAGTCATACAAGCATCATATTACAAGCCAGTGGCCTCGAGGGCTTGAATACATAAGCTCGAATACACAAGAGTCACCGGAAGCAACAATATCTGAGTACAGACATAAGTTAAACAAGTTTGCCTTAATAAAGCTAGCACAAAAGTAGCAACGACCGAAAAGACAAGGCCTCCTGCCTGGGACCTCCTAACTACTCCTCTAAGTCGAACTCCACGTAGAATCAACCTCGGGATCCTCTGGCTCCTGGACTCCATCATCTGGTCGCAACAACTGGGTATAGAAAATGGGAAAAGGGGGAAAAGAGGGAGCAAAGCAACCGTGAGTACTCATCCAAAGTACACGCAAGCAAGGATCTACACTACATATGCATTGGTATCAATGAAATGGATAGTATTTGTGGACTGAACTGCAGAATGCCAGAATAAGAGGGGGATAGCTAGTCCTATCGAGGACTACGCTTCTGGCAGCCTCCATCTTGAAGCAGTAGAAGAGAGTAGATGGTAACCAAGTATCATCGCATAGCATAATCCTACCCAGCGATCCTCTCCTCGTCGCCCTGCAAGAGAGCAATCACCTGGTTGTATCTGACACTTGAAAGGGTGTGTTTTATTAAGTATCCGGTTCTAGTTCTCATAAGGTCAAGGTACAACTATGGGTCGTCCTTTTACTGAGGGACACGGCTATTCGAATAGATAAGCTTCCCTGCAGGGGTGCACCACATAACCCAACATGCTCGACCCCCTTTGGACGAACACACTTTCCTGGGTCATGCCTGGCCTCGGAAGATCAGCACGTCGCAGCCCTACCTAGGCACAACAGAGAGGTCAGCACGCCGGTCTAAATCCTATGGCGCAGGGTTCTGGGCCCATTGCACACCTCCACGTTGCGTACGCGGCCGGTGAGCAGACCTAGCAACCTCCATTACAAAGGAAGTTGTGTTACGCAAACCAACCCGGTGCACACCACTCAGTCGTTGATGTCAAGAAGGCTTCGGTTGATACCACGACGTCGAGTGCCCTTAACTGTTCCCGTGTAGTTGGTTAGTGCGTATAGGCCAGTGGCCAGACTCAGATCAAATACCAAGATCTCGTTAAGCGTGTTAATTGATGTAACCGCGGACATTGACCAGGGCCAGGCCCAACTCTCACCTAGGTGGTCTCCACCTGCCCTGTCGCCCCACCGCAAAGTAACAGTCAGGGGCCGTCGGGAACCCAGGCCCACCACTACCTGGATGGAACCACATGCCCCTTCAGCCCCCACATTAGAATCACTTGTAGGTACTCTACGAGCCGACTCAACTTTAGTCACCACATGTATCACATATTATATATACTAGTAAAAGGGCCCGTGCGTTGCAACGGGGACACCCAAATTTTAGTGGCTTCACGCTTTTTAAAAGCCAAAAAGTCATGGATTCCAGTTATACAGAATATATAAGTACTTCCTCCGTTCCTAAATATAAGTCTTTGTAGAAATTTCACCATGAACCACATACAGATGTTTATAGATACATTTTAAGTGTAGATTCATTCATTTTGTTCCGTATGTAGTCCACCTAGTGGAATCTCTACAAAGACTTATATTTAGGAACGTAGGGAGTATGTGTTTAGAAACCTTGGGCCAAAAAAAAGTTTAGAAACCTGAAAAGTAATTTACCACTAAAAAACTTTACTTGCATTAGTTGCTTGAAAATGTGTTTGTCTAGCAGATACTGATCACAATAATATTGAGATGAGGTGAAAATCACGACTCCTATATATGTGATAGGAACCTTGTGCACTCCATGGCTCATCATATAGACGCCAATCTTGAGAACCATTTCAAAACTAAAGAACGCACGCATCATTGCATACATGATTCTTCCCAGTATATTTTTTCCACTGGTCATACAAAATACAACCACAAATTTCCATATATCTATGGTAGCAGTACTCCTTGTCCTACTTGCTATCATGATGTGCTACTTAACAAAATATAGCTATCAGTAGTTGGACGATTTAGGCATACTTACTGGTTCAAACATATCAGCAGACTTGGAAAGCATGCACATACTTATATATCACCCTATAAGTAACCGGAAAGAAACAACATCACCTCAATTCCTTAACTTCTTTGTTCAATGTTGGGTTGGTACCGACCCATCTAGCAAATAACAGCTAGAGTTTTACTGTCTACATAAACAACTAAAATCTCAAGTCGAAACTATAATCCTTTCAGAAGTATTTTCATGTTTCATTAGAAATAACCAACAAATCTGAGTAGAAAATAGCCAATGCATTTTATTGGTTCATTGAAAACAGTACATAGCACCTACACTTGCCATCTCAAACTTGATGACCACCTCCCAGGTTAAGCAGATTAACCATAGAACCTAAGGGCCGGACATGATTGTCCTCCACATCCAACTTGCATCTCTCAGGTAGCACAGAACAAATTGTTTGCTCGGATGGGCATTTTATCAAGCACCTAGCGAGCAAATCAGAATACAGACAGTCTGAGAAGTAAGAATACAACATCTCATACAACATATGCCTCTCGGTGAAGCTGTGTGTAACGCCCTCGATGCGGCTATATCTCCTACGTGTCAAAGCACGACTTAGAGGCATAACCGCATTGAAAGCAATGTCGCAAGTAAGGTAATCTTCACAACAATCCATGTAAATATATAAAAGGGGAAAGGATACATAGTTGGCTTACACTCGCCACGTCACACAAATACATGAATAACATTACAATCATCCAATACACTCATGGTCCGACTATGGTACCAAAATAAAGATCAACCCCAACATGCGACACGGTCCCTGATCGCCCCAACTGGGCACCACTACTGATCATCTGGGAAAGACACATAGTAACGACAACAGTCTTCATCGAACTCCCACTTGAGCTCAAGCGCATCATCTGGAACGGTATCATCGGTCCCTGCATCTGGTTTTGGAAGTAAACTGTGAGTCACGGGGACTCAGCAATCTCGCACCCTCGCGATCAAGACTATTTAAGCTTATAGGTAAGGCAAGGTAATATGTGGAGCTGCAACAAGCGACTAGCATATATGGTGGCTAACCTATTCGCAAAAGAGAGCGAGAAGAGAAGGCAAAGCACGAACGAAGAACTATGATCAAGAAGTGATCCTAGAACAACCTACGTCAAGCATTACTCCAACACCGTGTTCACTTCCTGGACTCCGCCGAGAAGAGACCATCACGGTTACACACGCGGTTGATTCATTTTAATTAAGTTAAGTTTCATGTTATCTACAACCGGACATTAAAAAATTCCCATCTTCCCATAACCGCGGGCACGGCTTTCGAAAGTTATATCCCTGCAGGGGAGTCCCAACTTAGCCCATCACAAGCTCTCACGGTCAACGAAGGATATTCCTTCTCCCGAGACATTCCGATCAGACTCGGCATCCCGGTTTTACAAGACATCCTTGACAATGGTAAAACAAGTCCAGCAACACCGCCCGAATGTGCCGACAAATCCCGATAGGAGTTGCACATATCTCGTTCTCAGGGCACACTCAGATGAGACTAGCTACGAGTAAAACCAACCCTCAAGTTTCCCCGAGGTGGCCCCACAGGCAGCTCAGTTGGACCAACACTCAAAGGAGCACTGGCCTGGGGGGGTTTAAATAAGATGACCCTTGGGCTCCGGAAACCCAAGGGAAAAAGAGGCTAGGTGGCAAATGGTAAAACCAAGGTTGGGCATTGCTGGAGGAGTTTTATTCAAAGTGAACTATCAAGGGGTTCCCATTATAACCCAACCGCGTAAGGAACGCAAAATCCGGGAACATAACACCGATATGACGGAAACTAGGGCGGCAAGAGTGGAACAAAACACTAGGAAAAAGGCCAAGTCTTCCACCCTTTACCAGGTATATAGATGCATTAAGATAACAAGATAATATAGTGATATCCCAACAATAAACAATGTTCCAACAAGGAACGATCTCCAATCTTCACCTGCAACTAGCAACGCTATAAGAGGGGCTGAGCAAAGCGGTAACATAACCAATCAACGGTTTGCTAGGACATGGTGGGTTAGAGGCTTGACATGGCAATTTGGGGGGCATGATAAGCAAGTGGTAGGTATCGTAGCATAGGCATAGCAAAAGAGCGAGCATCTAGCAAGCAAAGATAGAAGTGATTTCGAGGGTATGATAATCTTGCCTGCAAAGTTGTCAGAGTTGACTTGATCCTCGTAAGCAAACTCAACGGGCTCCTCGTTCGCGAACTCGTCTCCCGGCTCTACCCAAACAAGACAAACAAGCAAAAGTAACACAATCAACCACGTGCAATGCTCAAACAACATGATGCAAACATGGTATGCTATGCGGGATGCGGTATGTGATGCATATGCAAGATTTGACAAGGAATGATTGAACCTGGCCTCAACGTGGAAATCCAAGAGTGCCACTGGAAAGGTGAGGTGATTTCGGTTGAAAACGATATAAACATCACCGGAATCGGATGCACGGTTTGAAAATGGCAAGCAAAACAAATATGGCACCAGTTTGCGATAATCAGCAAGTAGCTATCTAAATGCATCAAGATAAATATGCTACAGAACTCAAACATGACAACAAAATACATGGAAGGGATCCATTAATGATTCTTGACAAAAGATGAACACTGATCTACGGCTAATTCATCCATTAACATCTTCAAAAAAGCATGGCAAAAATGCAAATGATAACAGGTTTCAGACTTAGTGAAATTAACACAAGTCTGGAATATATCATCAGGAAGCACACTTTGGAGAATGAAAACTACATGCTACAGGAACTTAACATGGCAAAGCAAGGCATGAAATGAAGCTACTCAAATCACTTAACAAAAGTCCCTTAGTGACCTTGAGCCAAAAGGGATCAGAAAATATAATTGCAAGCATGTGAACATGGCAAAAACATAAATAGATCTCAGACTTAGAGAAAAACTGGAGCATGCAAATCAGTTAACGAGTAGGCATGTTTACGAGCTCGATGCACTCACTACAGAGCATGCATGACAAACTAAGCATACAAACATCAATAATACATGTCATAGAAGCTAGGCATGGCAATAACAACAACATAGCATGCACGGATCAATAGCAACATCCTCGGCAAAATCGCTAACAAGTCAACAATCTGCCGGGATTCACGAAATAGCAAAAGTAGAGCTCGATTGACTCAAGCTAGGTTGCTCCATAAATTCAAACAAAGACATGGCTGGATATAGCACCACAAGGTTAACAAATCATCCTTACTGATCATCCTCAAAATAGGCACGGATCACTAGTAAACAACATGAACATATGGCATACCGACAAAAACAGAATAAGGACTTAGTGAAATTCGAAGTCCCTGAAATCAGCATTACCGATTACGCTACTTTGCAAGCTTGTGCTAGTCACCACACATATCACAAAAATACATGGTAAGCACCTCTGTAAAGATGGCATGGCATATAACAAAACTCATGTAGAGCTCAGGAGCATATCATGCACTCATTAATCATGGCAAAAATGACAAATATCTATTTGATGAAACATATCTGCCAAGTTTATCACGTAGCCCTCTTCCAACAGAATTTCTGGCATCAAGATGAGCTCAAATAAAAATGATGCAATGAGATGAAATTATGTACTCGTTGAGACGAACATTTTGATATGCTACATGTGCAAATCGGAGCTACGGATGCAGAGATACAACATGGTGAAAATCGCCAAAAAATAAGGGGAGAGGGGGAAAGTCAACCCTCTCTCAGGTCCAGATCTGGATTGGGCTCATGCACGGAAATAGAGGTTCGTCGACGTTCCACCGGAGTTGACGTCGGGGTCGGCCGGACCGGAGGAAGACGAGCGGGGAGGAGGCCGGAGTCGTCGCCGGGGCGGGGCGGCGAGGCGACGGTGGTCGCGGCAGGACGGCGAGGCGACGGTCGCCGGCGCGGTGGAGCGGCGGTCGCTGGCGAGGAAGTGGCGAGGCGGCGGCGCGAAGGCGAATCGAGGCGGCGCGAGTGAGGAGCCGGGCGGCGGGGCAGACGAGCGGCGGCGCGCGCGCGATGGGCCACTGGGGGCCGGCCGTGGGCTCACGGGCCCACGATGGAGGCGGCGATGTGGGGCGCCGCGGGGCTGACTTGGCGGCGTCCCGTTGGTCGGCGGCGGCGCGCGGACGTGTCCGGCCCAATTCGGACACGTCTGGCGGCGAGGGGAGCAGGAAATCTAGGGTTTGAAAAGAGGGGATCCGGGATTTAGAATGGGGATCTATTTATAGGCGTAGAGTGAGCTAGGAAGCTCCAAATGGAGTGCGGTCTTCGGCCACGCGATCGTGATCAAATGACCGAGACGATGGAGAGGGTTTAGGTGGGTTTTGGGCCAAATTGGAGGGGTGTTGGGCTGCAACACACACGAGGCCTTTTCGGTCCCTCGGTTAACCGTTGGAGTATCAAACGAAGTCCAAATGATACGAAACTTGACAGGCGGTCTACCGGTAGTAAACCAAGGCTGCATGGCAAGTCTTGGCCCAATCCGGAAATGTCTAACCCCCACACACGAAAGAGGTAGAAAGGGGCACCGGAGGAGATAGGAGCGCCGGAATGCAAAACGAACAACGGGGAAAATGCTCGGATGCATGAGACGAACATGTATGCGAATGCAATGCACATGATGACATGATATGAGATGCATGACAAAGGCAACAACACACAGAGACAAAACCCGAACCCGAGGAAAATAAAATAACTTAGGCCGGAAACGGCAAGAGTTGGGATACATATAAGGTAAATTACATCCGGGGTGTTACAACACTCCACCACTACGAAAGGATCTCGTCCCGAGATCTAGGACTGGAAAAACGCCGGGTACTCGGAACAGAGGTGATCCTCGTGTTCCCAGGTGGCTTCACGATCGGAATGGTGTGACCACTTGACTTTGAGGAATTTGATTGACTTATTGCGAGTCTTGCATTCAGTTTCTTCAAGAATGGCAACTGGGTGCTCACGATAAGAGAGGTCTTCTTGGAGATCAATGTCTTCGAAGTTGACGGTGCGGTCAGGGGTCTTGAAGCACTTGCGGAGCTGAGAGACATGGAACACGTCGTGCATGTTTGCAAAGTTGGAGGGAAGCTCGAGTTGATAGGAGAGATCGCCTCTCTTGTTGACAATCTTGAAAGGACCCACGTATCTAGGGGCAAGCTTCCCTTTGATACCGAAGCGACGAGTACCTTTCATTGGAGAGACGCGGAGGTAAACATGGTCTCCGATCTCGAAAGCCAAATCATGATGCTTACTATCATAGTAGCTCTTCTGGCGCGATTGCGCTACTTTGAGGTTATCAAGAATGACTTTGCACATCTCCTCTGCCTCTGTGATCAAGTCATTTCCAAGAAGTTGACGTTCACCGGTCTCTGACCAGTTAAGAGGAGTACGACACTTCCTGCCATAGAGAATTTCAAATGGGGCCTTGCCCGAACTCGCTTGAAAGCTGTTATTGTAGGAGAACTCGGCATATGGAAGACAATCTTCCCACTTCATACCGAAAGAGATAACGCAAGCCCTGAGCATATCTTCGAGAATCTGATTGACACGCTCGACTTGACCGCTAGTTTGAGGATGAAAAGCTGTGCTGAAACGGATATTGGCGCCCATGGCCTTCTGAAAAGAATCCCAAAACTTGGAGGTAAAGATGCTGCCACGATATGAAGAAATCAACTGTGGAATGCCGTGCAGAGAGACAATCCGAGAGGTATGAAGCTCTGCCAATTGAGCTGCAGTGATGACTCTTTGATAGGCAGGAAATGAGCCACTTTAGTGAGTTTGTCGATGACAATGAATATAGCATCATTGCCACGCTTAGACTTTGGAAACCCAGTCACGAAGTCCATCTCAATGTGGTCAAACTTCCATTCTGGAATGGCAAGAGGTTGGAGGAGACCAGCTGGTCGTTGGTGTTCTGCCTTCACTCTTCTGCAGACATCACATTCATTCACGAACTGAGCAATCTCGCGCTTCATTCGAGTCCAACAATAAGCCTGCTTGAGGTCCTGGTACATCTTCGTACTCCCAGGGTGGATAGAGAGGAGTGAATTGTGAGCCTCATTCATAATGACTTTACGAAGGTCACCTTTAGGCACAACAATGCGATCCTCGAAGAAGAGAGTATCCTTGTCATCAAGGCGATAGCACTTGTACTTGGATTGACTCTTGGCAATCCCAATCTTCACCTTCTTCACCATAGCATCAAGAAGTTGAGCCTCACGAATCTGATCTTCCAAAGTAGGAGAGACTTGAAGGTTGGCGAGGAAACCTTGAGGAACAACTTGCAGATTGAGTTTGCGGAAAGCTTCACAAAGCTCGGGTTGGTAAGGCTTGAGAATCAAACTGTTGCAGTAAGCCTTCCTACTCAATGCGTCAGCAATCACATTGGCCTTGCCTGGAGTATATTCGATGCTCGGATTATACTCTTGAATCATTTCGACCCAACGAGTCTGCCTGAGGTTGATATTAGGCTGAGTGAAGATGTACTTGAGACTCTTGTGGTCAGTGAAGATGTCCACTTTTCGTCCCAGTAAGAGATGTCTCCAAGTCAAAAGAGCATGCACAACTGCCGCCAACTCGAGGTCATGAGTGGGGTAGTTCTTCTTGTTGGGCTTCAACTGGCGAGAGGTATAAGCCACAACTTTCTTCTCTTGCATCAACACTGCACCAAGACCTTGGAGAGAGGCATCACAGAAGACCTCGAACGGTTTGGATTCATCAGGAGGAGTCAGAACTGGAGCAGTGACTAATTTCTCTTTCAAGGTGTTGAAAGCGATGTCACATTCAGGAGACCAAATGTACTTCACGTGCTTTTGGAGAAGGTTTGAAAGAGGATTCGCGATCTTTGAAAAGTTCTCAACGAACCTTCGACAATAGCTTGCGAGACCAAGGAAGCTGCGGAGTTGCTTCACGTTCTGAGGTGGTTCCCAATTCACAATTGCAGACACCTTCTCAGGATTCATCGCTATGCCCTTGGCAGAGATGATATGCCCAAGATAGAGAACCTCATTGAGCCAAAACTCGCACTTTGAGAACTTGGCATAGAACTGGTGTTCTCTGAGCTTATCGAGCACCGCAAGTGCTTGGCATGATCTTCCTTGTTCTTCGAAAAGATCAGAATGTCATCGAGGTAGACCAAGATGAATTCATTTGTGTAGGGGTTGAAGATGAAGTTCATCATGCGAGAGAAAGTCGGAGGAGCGTTGACGAGGCCAAAAGACATGACAGTGTATTCATATGAGCCATAGCTTGTTCTAAAAGCCGTCTTGGGGATATCTTGCTCACGAATTCGAATCTGGTGATAGCCCATACGGAGATCAAGCTTGGAGAATACTTGAGCACCTTTGAGTTGTTCAAACAGCTCGTTGATGTTGGGAAGTGGGTACTTATTCTTTATAGTCTTCTTGTTCAATGGACGGTAGTCAACACAAAGTCGGTCCGTTCCATCCTTCTTCTTCACAAAAAGAACTCCACAACCCCACGGAGAAGAACTAGGTCAGATGAGACCCATTCGCTCTTGAATATCGAGTTGCTTCTTCAGCTCCTTCAACTCTTCAGGTCCAAGCTTGTAAGGACGTTTGCAAATAGGTTTCGTGCCAGGCTCAAGATCGATGACGAATTCAACTAGCTGGTGCGGAGGCATTCCTGGAAGCTCTTCTGGAAAGACGTCTTGATATTCGCAAACGACTGGAATTTGAGAGATGGCATCCAGTTCACCCTTCTCATTGAGAGAAAACAGACAGATGGTATTATCCCTAGCGGCAAAGACAATTACATCCTCAGACGAATGAGTCGATTGAATCTGCCTGGCTGCACAATCAAGCTGAGCCTTGTGCTTAGAAAGCCAGTCCATCCCAAGAATAAGATCAATATCCGAGTTACCAAGGACCATTGGAGAAGCCAAAAACTTGAAATCACCCATCATGATAGCAATATCCGGAACCATCATTCTAGAACTCAGACGCTTAGCCGGGGAACAACTTGCAATGCTCTAGGTAATGCCTTAGTACCAAAATTGTTCTCCGATGCAAAAGGGAATGACATGAAGGAATGTGATGCACCAGAGTCAAAAAGTACTTTAGTTAGAATATCGTTAACACGAAGGTTACCCATGATGACATCTGACGAGTCCTCTGCCTGAGCTGCTTTCATCAAGTTGACCTTGGCGTGCTTGGGGTTATGCTTGACCACAGCTGTACTTGCCGATCTCACAGGAGGAGGAGGAGGAGGGAGACGCCTCTGATTGAAGCATTTGTTGGCATAGTGACCCTTCTGTTGGCACTTTTTGCATGTGTCCTCTTAAAGCGGACGGTGATACGGAGCACTCGATCTTGGAGCTTGAGACGAAGTCTTGTTCTGAAAGCCAGGGTTGGGTGGGTGGGAAGATCCACTGCCACCTTTGCTCTTCTGCTGATAAGGCTGACGGAACGGAGGAGGAGGAAGCCAATACTTCTGCTGCTTAGCCACTTGAGTTGAGGAAGAAGGAGTAGCATCTCTGACTCGCTTCATGGAAGCATCACACTTCAGTTGAGCAGTCTCTTGCTTCATTGCCATGTTGTAAAACTCATCGTACCTCTTGGGCTCAAAGAGAACGAGAGCTAGCTGGATTTCTTCTCTGAGACCACCCCTGAACTGGTATATCATGCTCTTCTCATCAGGAACATCCTGCTTAGCAAAACGGGCGAGCTTCTGAAACATCTTGTTGTACACGTAAACAGACATAGAGCCTTGCTTCAGGTCGCGGAATTCCTCGCGCTTGCTTTCAACCACGCTCTGAGGAATATTATGAGCTTTGAAGTCTTGACGGAATTCATCCCAGGTAATCACACGGCCTCCTCTGGAATCTTTGTACTGCTGAAACCATTCTGCGGCCTGGTCTTTGAGTTGGAAGGAAGCGAACTTGACAAAGTCCTCAGGCCTGACGTTACTACACTCGAAATGCTTGCATATGTCCACGAGCCAATCATCAGCGTCTGTTGCCTCAACACAATTGCTGAAGGTCTTTGGCTAGTTAGCAAGGAACTGGTTGAGTGTAGCAAAGTGATTCTGATTGTTGCCTTGACCCTGGTTCCCTTGATTGCGCTCTTGAAGAAGTTGCATGATCAGCTACGTGTTTGCATTGGTAGCGGCCATCACAGCTTGCCATGCCTCCGGAGGTGGACGTGGTGGTGGCGGATTAGGATTCGGAGTCGTGCGCATTGGAGGAGCCATCCTGAAGAGGTTGACATCCATTAGCACATTGACGGACAAATATTGAAGCTGAATCAAACGGGTTGAAATTGCAACATATAGTCTTCACATCCAAACAAAATGAACGAATGTATTCCAATTGAAATGGTCACATATCCATAAATTGAGAAGCCACTTAGAATTTGAGGTAGAAGAAAAACAACAAGGTACGGAACAAGAACGAATACTCGGTAAGGATCACCCAATCTCAAACCAAATATCCGTGGAAGAAGAACTAGAGCTACAAGAATTCCCACCTATGAAACTCCCGAACCTTCTCGGTTATGCAATCATGTGTTGGGGGTACAGGGGAAGCATAATATCTCACCCAAATCTAGCAAATCCTACATCCAGCTGTATCCATCCTTCAACACATAACCGAGAAAAACTTTGGAAATCGTCTACCTCAACCTTCGAAAAGCATCCGTTATACAAGTTATCGCAATACTCCCGAACTCCCGCCCCAGTACTGGGTGGCGTCGAGGTTATCTCACCAACAACTGCATAAAAGAGATTTTCGATGTCGGCGAAACTCAGGTATTCCAGAATCTCAACGATAAAATTGTGACGACAACACCTCGGAGCTCAACTCCCCGGGACACTGCCACAACCCCTAAATGACAGGAGGCACCAAGAACAATGTTGTCGTCACAAATCAATCGGAACGACTACAAGATACCCGCGTGATCCTAAAAAAAATTTAGTGAAATTTGAGAAGAGAAGAGTCAAAACTCTACGTCAGGATGCCTTACCAGAGCGATCAAGGGACTAGGGAGTAAAAAGAATTCCTAAACTCTCCCATATATATAATCCTAAATGACTCAAAACATTTTTTTCTAGACTCAACAACGCCAACGATTCGATCAAGCAGGGGGTTCCTAAGGTCGGGGAAGGCTCTGATTACCAACTTGTAACGCCCTCGATGCGGCTATATCTCCTATGTGTCGAAGCACGACTTAGAGGCATAACCGCATTGTAAGCAATGTCGCAAGTAAGGTAATCTTCACAACAACCCATGTAAATATATAAAAGGGGAAAGGATACATAGTTGGCTTACACTCGCCACGTCACACAAATACATGAATAACATTACAATCATCCAATACACTCATGGTCCGACTACGGTACCAAAATAAAGATCAACCCCAACATGCGACACGGTCCCCGATCGCCCCAACTGGGCACCACTACTGATTATCTGGGAAAGACACATAGTAATGGCGTGAGTCTTCATCGAACTCCCACCTGAGCTCAAGCGTATCACCTGGAACTGTATCATCGGTCCCTGCATCTGGTTTTGGAAGTAAACTGTGAGTCACGGGGGCTCAACAATCTCGCACCCTCGCGATCAAGACTATTTAAGCTTATAGGTAAGGCAAGGTAATATGTGGAGCTGTAGCAAGCGACTAGCATATATGGTGGCTAACCTGTTCGCGAAAAAGAGCGAGAAGAGATGGCAAAGCACGAACGAAGAACTATGATCAAGAAGTGATCCTAGAACAACCTACGTCAAGCATTACTCCAACACCGTGTTCACTTCCCGGACTCCACCGAGAAGAGACCATCATGGTTACACACGCGGTTGATTCATTTTAATTAAGTTAAGTTTCATGTTATCTACAACCGGATATTAACAAATTCTCATCTGCCCATAACCGCGGGCACGGCTTTCGAAAGTTCAAATCCCTGCAGGGGAGTCACAACTTAGCCCATCACAAGCTCTCACGGTCAACGAAGGATATTCCTTCTCCCGAGACATTCCGATCAGATTCGGCATCCCGGTTTTACAAGACATCCTCGACAATGGTAAAACAAGTCCAGCAACACCGCCCGAATGTGCCGACAAATCCTGATAGGAGCTGCACATATCTCGTTCTCAGGGCACACTCAGATGAGACTAGCTACGAGTAAAACCAACCCTCAAGTTTCCCCGAGGTGGCCCCGCAGGCAGCTCAGTCGGACCAACACTCAGAGGAGCACTGGCCTGGAGGGGGGGTTAAATAAGATGACCCTTGGGCTCCGAAAACCCAAGGGAAAAAGAGGCTAGGTGGAAAATGGTAAAAACAAGGTTAAGCATTGCTGGAGGAGTTTTATTCAAAGCGAACTGTTAAGGGGTTCCCATTATAACCCAACCGCGTAAGGAACGCAAAATCCGGGAACATAACACCGATATGACGGAAACTAGGGCAGCAAGAGTGGAACAAAACACTAGGCAAAAGGCCAAATCTTCCACCCTTTACCAGGTATATAGATGCATTAAGATAACAAGATAATATAGTGATATCCCAACAATAAACAATGTTCCAACAAGGAACGATCTCCAATCTTCACCTGCAACTAGCAACGCTATAAGAGGGGCTGAGCAAAGCGGTAACATAGCCAATCAACGGTTTGCTAGGACATGGTGGGTTAGAGGTTTGACTTGGCAATTTGGGGGGCATGATAAGCAAGTGATAGGTATCGTAGCATAGGCATAGCAAAAGAGCGAGCATCTAGGAAGCAAAGATAGAAGTGATTTCGAGGGTGTGATCATCTTGCCTGCAAAGTTGTCAGAGTTGACTTGATCCTCGTAAGCAAACTCAACGGGCTCCTTGTTCGCGAACTCGTCCCCCGGCTCTACCCAAACAAGACAAACTAGCAAAAGTAACACAATCAACCACGTGCAATGCTCAAACAACATGATGCAAACATGGTATGCTATGCGGGATGCGGTATGTGATGCATATGCAAGATTTGACAAGGAATGATTGAATCTGGCCTTAACTTGGAAATCCAAGAGTGCCACTGGAAAGATGAGGTGATTTCGGTTGAAAACGATATAAACATCATCGGAATCGGATGCACGGTTTGGAAATGGCAAGCAAAACAAATATGGCACCGGTCTGCGATAATCAGCAAGTAGCCATCTAAATGCATCAAGATAAATATGCTACATAACTCAAACATGACAACAAAATACATGGCAGTGATCCATTCATGATGCTTGACAAAAGATGAACACTGAGCTATGGCTAATTCATCCAATAACAGGTTCAAAAAAGCATGGCAAAAATGCAAATGATAACAGGTTTCAGACTTAGTGAAATTAACACAAGTCTGGAATATATCATCAGGAAGCACACTTTGGAGCATGAAAACTACATGCTACAGGAACTTAACATGGCAAAGCAAGGCATGGCATGAAGTTACTCAAAGCACTTAACAAAAGTCCCTTAGTGACCTTGAGCCAAAAGAGATCAGAAAATACAATTGCAAGCATGTGAACATGGCAAAAACATAAACAGATCTCAGACTTAGAGAAAAACTGGAGCATGCAAATCAGTTAACGAGTAGGCATGTTTACGAGATCGATGCACTCACTACAGAGCATGACATCACAAACTAAGCATACAACCATCAAGAATACATGGCATAGAAGCTAGACATGGCAAGAACAACAACATAGGATGTACGGATCAATAGCAACATCCTCGGCAAAATCGCTAACAAGTCAACAATCTGCCAGGATTCACGAAATAGCAAAAGTAGAGCTCGACTGTCTCAAGCTAGGGTGCTCCATAAATTCAAACAAAGACATGGATGGATAGAGCACCACAAGGTTAACAAATCATCCTTACTGATCATCCTCAAAATAGGCACGGATCACTAGGAAACAACATGAACATATGGCATACCGACAAAAACAGAACAATGACTTAGTGAAATTCTAAGTTCCTGAAATCAGCATTACCGATTACGCTACTTTGCAAGTTTGTGCTAGTTACCACACATATCACAAAAATACATGGTAAGCACCTCTGTAAAGATGGCATGGCATATAACAAAACTCATGTAGAGCTCAGGAGCATATCATGCACTCATTAATCATGGAAAAAATGACAAATATCTATTTGATGAAATAGATCTGCCAAGTTTATCACATAGCCCTCTTCCAACAGTATTTCAGGCATCAAGATGAGCTCAAATGAAAATGATTCAATGAGATGAAATTATGTACTCGTTGAGACGAACATTTTCATATGCTACACGTGCAAATCGGAGGTACGGATGCAGAGATACAACATGGTGAAAATCGCTAAAAAAAATAAGGGGAGAGGGGGAAAGTCAACCCTCTCTCAGATCCAGATCTGGATTGGGCTCATGCACGGAAATCGAGGTTCGTCGCCGTTCCACCGGAGTTGACGTCGGGGTCGGCTGGACTGGAGGAAGACGAGCGGGGAGGAGGCCGGAGTCGTCGTCGGGGCGGGGCGGCGCGGCGAGGGACGCCGAGGCGACGGTCGCCGGCACGGTGGAGCGGCGGTCGCCGGCGAGGAGGTGGCGAGGCGGCGGCGGCGCGAAGGCGGATCGAGGCGGTGCGAGTGAGGAGCCGGGCGGCGGGGCAGACGAGCGGCGGCGCGCGCGCGATGGGCCGCGGGGGCCGGCCGTGGGCTCACGGGCCCGCGGTGGAGGCGGCGATGTGGGGCGCCGCAGGGCTGACGTGGCGGCGTCCCATTGGTCAGCGGCGGCAGGCGGTCGTGCCCGGCCCAATTCGCACACGTCGGCGGCGAGGGGAGCAGGAAATCTAGGGTTTGAAAAGAGGGGATCCGGGATTTAGAATGGGGATCTATTTATAGGCGTAGAGGGAGCTAGGAAGCTCCAAATGGAGTGCGGTTTTCGGCCACGCGATCGTGATCGAACGACCGAGACGATGGAGAGGGTTTAAGTGGGTTTTAGGCCAAATTGAAGGGGTGTTGGCAACACACACGAGGACTTTTCGGTCCCTCGGTTAACCATTGGAGTATCAAACAAAGTCCAAATGACACGAAACTTGACAGGCGGTCTACCGGTAGTAAACCAAGGCCGCATGGCAAGCCTCAGCCCAATCCAGAAATGTCTAACCCCCACACACGAAAGAGGTAGAAAGGGGCACCGAAGGAGATAGGAGCACCGGAATGCAAAACGGACAACGGGGAAAATGCTCGGATGCATGAGACGAACACGTATGCGGATGCAATGCACATAATGACGTGATATGAGATGCATGACAAAAGAAACAAAACACGGAGACAAAACCCGAACCCGAGGAAAATAAAATAACTTAGGCCGGAAACGGCAAGAGTTGGGATACATATACGGTAAATTACATCTGGGGTGTTACACTGTGCAGGAACCGAGCCATCATTGGAACCGCCTCCCTCCAATATGTTCACACACATCAAGCATATATGATCTTTTGGGGAATTTTAGTTCTCGACTCCTAGTTCTATAAGATTATATATGTGGTGATAAAAAGTCCCGAAAGAGACTGTTGGGCCTCTTCTTTGATTGAGAACCATACAGTCATACCGCAAACAGATAAAATGTAGCGGTTGAAAATAATGTAGAATAATATTCTCTAGTACTTTTGTTTCGCAAAAAACAGTAAATTAAAAAATGTAAAATAAACTGAAGCAACATAATTTTTGAAGAGCACAACAGAAGCAAGCCACTAATTTCATGCAAGCGGTCTTGCATGACCAATGCCAACTATCATTATTACAAATTATTAGAATGTCGAGGTAAGTAGTAGTTTATCCACCAAACTGTACTACAGTACTAAGTTTTATTTTGTTCCAAACTGTGTGTCAGTTCACATGGACTCAAGCTTATATGTGGTAACTTCGAATCGACAAACAAAAGGGATATCTTTGAACAGTTAAGTAGGCGTATAAATTCCTATACCATAGAAAGAGATGTAAATATAAGAAAACTTGTCAGCAAAAAAATCATGGAACTATATTCAAATTCATGCTTGAATTTTTACTCTCAGAAAATTGTAAAATTTCCTACATGTAACTTTCTACCTGCAGACCCATAATTTTTGCAAAATTTGACCTACACCTGTATCTCAAATCTTGTTTCCAATCCTAATGAAAAGCTGCCACACACTGAGCAGTGCTTACCACGGTTGGCAAACCATGTTATAGAAACCAGATGCACTAGAATTCTAGAACTCCTGCTGGGCAGTAGGATTTCTGACATTAGCAGGTTTTGAACAACATCATTGCTATTTAATAAAGGCTAGAATCTAAAGCTTGACTGAAGAACATAGCATAAATGAACTTGACTAAGTAAATAGATCAACAACTCGTTTGCTGGTAAGTACCCAGATTTTGATATTAACAAAATCTAGACCCCAAGAGCAATGATACTGACAGCAGTGTAAGAAATCTTTAGGGAGAAAGGTAAATTGGCTATTTGAAATTCCATAGCTGAGGTGATGTTTCCCGTTCCCATGCTCTAGCATCACCAGATCCAAGCATCCCCAAACAGAATGGCGCCGCTGCCGGCTGTCCCGCCTCCCGGACTCCCCTCCTGAAAAACATAAAGTCGAATAAAGTAACTCAATCGCTGAAAGTTCTTTCTTATCAAAGGTGTCATGTATGAATTTGTTGAGAATGATAACGATGTACTACTAAATCGTAACTGCTTCAGTAAAATAAAAACAACATAATCTCTTGGTGTGCAGAATGGAATATAGATGCACAACTACCCAAAAAGTGTGTATGAGGAAGGGAGATGTGATGTCAGCTCTGATTGCCATGGTTCAATCACTCCACCAACACACACAAAATGGTGTGGATGTCATCCCCGGTAGCAAGGTTTTTTCTTCTTCTCCTTTCTGACATTCTCACTTCCTCTATAATGACTCAGGGGATCAAACTCACCAGGAGCTGCTGGTGTAAAAAATTTCAGCAGAAGCCACACCCGCTAGGCCTCATCAGACTGCAACATCAACCATCTAACCATCAGTCAATCAGAGTGTAGCAAAGGAGGAAACACGCCACATCAGCGCGCACGCTGCTTCCGGTTTTGAAGCGATTCACATCCAACGATAGTGCTACAGCGCCGTCCTGCATGACCGAACGAGCATGAGCTGCTTGAGGGGTTCCGGGAGTGCGTCAACGAGGCTGGCGCCAACGGCGAGCCGCGAGCACTGTGCATTGTAGGTGACGTGAAAGCTCCGGCCCGGTGGATGGGATATGGCTGGAACAAAGAATCGTTGTAGTTCCTCAAGTTGGCAAGTCTCACGATGATGGCAACTGCCCGGTTAAATTGAAACTGCAGGCAGTACACCTGTGATCCTCCGTTGCATCAAGCATCGACCATCATGAGATCGATTCCTTATTTGATCTGAAAACAGTGATTATATTCGCTATAGTTGTTATGATAACCTCTTAATATTTTAGTCCAAGGTATAAGCCGATACTGGTGGACAAGATTGAGAATCTCGGTGGAGCATACTACATGTTTTTGACCCACATGTATGTTCAGACTTACACGGTTCTATATTTATCTTTGTTATTCTTTCAAAAGGCAAGATGGTTGTATTATTCTTAAACTTTAGAGAACGAAGCTCGTATGTTGTTCTTTGGAAAGACAAGATGGCTGGATGGTAATGATGTCATTAATTAACGATCATTTTACCAATAGTTATGTGGTTCCATACTGATCTTCTCCTAATCATCTAAGGTAAGATTCACTCATGAAAATGAAACCATTTTATGTTGGGCTCGGTCTACTTGTTGACCAAACTGCTAAAGGCACTATTCACTGGCGACCATGTCGCAAAATCAGAATATTCAAACGAACTGAATCTCTTTCAGATGTACAGCAAGCGATCAGGTAGTACAATCCACCCTCTTCTCCCTAGTCTTTCAATTGTACCACAGACTTAAACGGTTAAACCTAAATCCTAGTTGATGTATATATATTTGTTACACAAACTTGCAGTGAATTTGCAACTGGATAGTTACTGGACCTAGATTTTCAGTGGTACATACCTGGTAAGCATCCCTTCAAACTATTGCATACATAATATATATTACCAAAATTATGTTTGATATCTGGATTTGCAAGCCATCTCGTAAGATCTTCGTCAATTGCTTCTTGTTAACTGCACTAATTTGCGTCTCTCCAGGGCATGGCTATGATGTACAGGCAAAAAATGCTACTATTGAGTCTCTGCTAGCTAACTATACAAAAACTAAGGTACCATTGGATAGTACTCCGTATGAGGAAGATGGAGAAGAAAGAGACAGGGAGAGGTTCCAATGGGTTGGTGATCTGTTTTAGATCGATACCTGGAGAGGTCATGGCCTCGGCGAAGCTACGCCCAGCCTTATGAGGCGCAAAGGCGGGGCGCCATCTCCGCCGCACACAACCAGGCTCTCCGCCTGTGCTCCAGATTGGAAGGGGAATAGGGAGAGGCGATCTTCAGCCGAAATCTGAAGTGGAGAAGGAGGGGCGTAGGATGGAGAGGGAGAGGCGGCCCGTAGGCACTATGGGGAACCAAAATTTATGGAGGAGCTCGTCGAGGGCCGACAACCTTGGCCAGGCGGCTGCAATCCCGTCGATATCGGGGATGTAGGACTTCGAAGGCGGCTGGCGAGACCTCCATGGCCACGACGGCGGCCACCTCCATCGCCAGATCCAGGGCGGCTTGGGAAGGGAAAGGAGCAGCGTGCTTTAGGGCTGCGCGGACGGCGTGGTGGTTGCAGAAGAGGGGGGCGGCGGCGGCGGCGCTGGAGGGAGTTGGGGTCATAGGTATTGGGGAGATGCCCGTGTCCGTGTGGCATGCGCCTGTGTTTTTTTCTAAGTCTACTCGTGCAGAACGAAACGTTTTTGACTTAAAAAGTACTGTGGGTTAAATTAGCCAGAATACAGGGACCTTTGTGTAAAAACGCCGTGACGGTGAACCTGAAGACTCAATCCGTGCTTTATTATTAGGGAAAGATAAGTACAAACCCGTGATCACCTCTCAAGTGATCACGGCCCGATAGTATAGCTGTTGGGGAACGTAGTAATTTCAAAAAAAAATCCTACGCACACGCAAGATCATGGTGATGCATAGCAACGAGAGGGGAGAGTGTGATCTACGTACCCTTGTAGATCAACAACGGAAGCGTTTGGTTGATGTAGTCGTACGTCTCCACGGCCCGACCGATCAAGCACCGAAACTACGGCACCTCCGAGTTCTAGCACACGTTCAGCTCGATGACGATCCCCGGGCTCCGATCCAGCAAAGCGTCAGGGAGGAGTTCCGTCAGCACGACGGCGTGGTGACGATCTTGATGTTCTACCGTCGCAGGGCTTCGCCTAAGCACCGCTACAATATGACCGAGGTGGAATATGGTGAAGGGAGGCACCGCACACGGCTAAGGAACGATCACGAAGATCAACTTGTGTATCTAGGGGTGCCCCCTGCCCCCGTATATAAAGGAGCAAGGGGAGGAGGCCGGCCGGCCCCTATAGGCGCGCCAGGAGGAGTCCTCCTCCTAGTAGGAGTCCTCCTCCTAGTAGGAGTAGGACTCCTACTAGGAGGGGGAAAGAAGTGGGGAGGGAGAGGGAAAGGGGGGCGCCGCCCCCCCCCCCTCTCCTAGTCCAATTCGGACCAGGGGGGAGGAGGCGCGCGGCCCACCTCTGGCAGCCCCTCTCTCTCCACTAAGGCCCATATGGCCCATTACTTCTTCCAGGAGGGTTCCGGTAACCCTCCGGCTCTCCGGTTTTCTCCAAAATCACCCGGAACACTTCCGGTGTCCGAATATTGCCGTCCAATATATCAATCTTTATGTCTCGACCATTTCGAGACTCCTCGTCATGTCCGTGATCACATCCGGGACTCCGAACTAACTTCGGTACATCACAACTCATAAACTCATAATATAACTGTCATCGAAACCTTAAGCGTGCAGACCCTACGGGTTCGAGAACAATGTAGACATGACCGAGACACATCTCCGGTCAATAACCAATAGCGGAACCTGGATGCTCATACTGGCTCCTACATATTCTACGAAGATCTTTATCGGTCAGACCGCATAACAACATACATTGTTCCCTTTGTCATCGGTATGTTACTTGCCCGAGATTCGATCGTCGATATCTCAATACCTAGTTCAATCTCATTACTGGCAAGTCTCTTTACTCGTTTCGTAATACATCATCTCGCAACTAACTCATTAGTTGCAATGCTTGCAAGGCTTATGTGATGTGCATTACCGAGAGGGCCCAGAGATACCTCTCCGACAATCGGAGTGACAAATCCTAATCTCGAAATACGCCAACCCAACATGTACCTTTGGAGACACCTGTAGAGCACCTTTATAATCACCCATTTACGTTGTGACGTTTGGTAGCACACAAAGTGTTCCTCCGGCAAACGGGAGTTGCATAATCTCATAGTCAGAGGAACATGTATAAGTCATGAAGAAAGCAATAGCAACATACTAAACGATCGGGTGCTAAGCTAATGGAATGGGTCATGTCAATCAGATCATTCACCTAATGATGTGATCTTGTTAATCAAATAACAACTCCTTGTTCATGGTTAGGAAACATAACCATCTTTGATTAACGAGCTAGTCAAGTAGAGGCATACTAGTGACACTCTGTTTGTCTATGTATTCACACATGTATTATGTTTCCGGTTAATACAATTCTAGCATGAATAATAAACATTTATCATGATATAAGGAAATAAATAATAACTTTATTATTGCCTCTTGGGCATATTTCCTTCAGTCTCCCACTTGCACTAGAGTCAATAATCTAGATTACACAGTAATGATTCTAACACCCATGGAGCCTTGGTGCTGATCATGTTTTGCTCGTGGAAGAGGCTTAGTCAACGGGTCTGCAACATTCAGATCCGTATGTATCTTGCAAATCTCTATGTCTCCCACCTGGACTAGATCCTGGATGGAATTGAAGCGTCTTTTGATGTGCTTGGTTCTCTTGTGAAATCTGGATTCCTTTGCCAAGGCAATTGCACCAGTATTGTCACAAAAGATTTTCATTGGACCCGATGCACTAGGTATGACACCTAGATCGGATATGAACTCCTTCATCCAGACTCCTTCATTTGCTACTTCCGAAGCAGCTATGTACTCCGCTTCACATGTAGATCCCGCTACAACGCTTTGTTTAGAACTGCACCAACTGACAGCTCCACCGTTTAATGTAAACATGTATCCGGTTTGCAATTAGAATCGTCCGGATCAGTGTCAAAGCTTGCATCAACGTAACCTTTTACGATGAGCTCTTTGTCACCTCCATATATGAGAAACATATCCTTAGTCCTTTTCAGGTATTTCAGGATGTTCTTGACCGCTGTCCAGTGATCCACTCCTGGATTACTTTGGTACCTCCCTGCTAGACTTATAGCAAGGCACACATCAGGTCTGGTACATAGCATTGCATACATGATAGAGCCTATGGCTGAAGCATAGGGAACATCTTTCATATTGTCTCTATCTTCTGCAGTGGTCGGGCATTGAGTCTTACTCAACTTCACACCTTGTAACACAGGCAAGAACCCTTTCTTTGCTTGATCCATTTTGAACTTCTTCAAAACTTTGTCAAGGTATGTGCTTTGTGAAAGTCCAATTAAGCGTCTTGATCTATCTCTATAGATCTTAATGCCTAATATGTAAGCAGCTTCACCGAGGTCTTTCATTGAAAAACTCTTATTCAAGTATCCCTTTATGCTATCCAGAAATTCTATATCATTTCTAATTAGTAATATGTCATCCACATATAATATCAGAAATGCTACAGAGCTCCCACTCACTTTCTTGTAAATACAGGCTTCTCCAAAAGTCTGTATAAAACCAAATGCTTTGATCACACTATCAAAGCGTTTATTCCAACTCCGAGAGGCTTGCACCAGTCCATAAATGGATCGCTGGAGCTTGCACACTTTGTTAGCTCCCTTTGGATCGACAAAACCTTCTGGTTGCATCATATACAACTCTACTTCCAGAAATCCATTCAGGAATGCAGTTTTGACATCCATCTGCCAAATTTCATAATCATAAAATGCGGCAATTGCTAACATGATTCGGACAGACTTAAGCATCGCTACGGGTGAGAAGGTCTCATCGTAGTCAATCCCTTGAACTTGCCGAAAACCTTTTGCGACAAGTCGAGCTTTGTAGACAGTAATATTACTATCAGCGTCAGTCTTCTTCTTGAAGATCCATTTATTCTCAATTGCTTGCCGATCATCGGGCAAGTCAACCAAAGTCCATACTTTGTTCTCATACATGGATCCCATCTCAGATTTCATGGCTTCAAGCCATTTTGCGGAATCTGGGCTCACCATCGCTTCTTCATAGTTCTTAGGTTCATCATGATCTAGTAGCATGACTTCCAGAACAGGATTACCGTACCACTCTGGCGCAGATCTCACTCTGGTTGATCTACGAGGTTCAGTAGTATCTTGTTCTGAAGTTTCATGATCATCATCATTAGCTTCCTCACTAACTGGTGTAGGTGTCACAGAAACATTTTTCTGTGATGCACTACTTTCCAATAAGGGAGCAGGTACAGTTACCTCGTCAAGTTCTACTTTCCTCCCACTCACTTCTTTCGAGGGAAACTCCTTCTCTAGAAAGTTTCCGAACTTAGCAACAAAAGTCTTGCCTTCGGATCTGTGATAGAAGGTGTATCCAATAGTTTCCTTTGGATATCCTATGAAGACACATTTCTTCGATTTGGGTTCGAGCTTATCAGGTTGAAGCTTTTTCACATAAGCATCGCAGCCCCAAACTTTCAGAAACGACAACTTTGGTTTCTTGCCAAACCACAGTTCATAAGGCGTCGTCTCAACGGATTTTGATGGTGCCCTATTTAATGTGAATGCGGCCGTCTCTAGAGCGTATCCCCAAAACGACAGTAGTAAATCAGTAAGAGACATCATAGATCGCACCATATCTAGTAAAGTACGATTACGACGTTCGGACACACCATTACGCTGTGGTGTTCCGGGTGGCGTGAGTTGCGAAACTATTCCACAATTTTTCAAATGTACACCAAACTCGTAACTCAAATATTCTCCTCCACGATCAGATCGTAGGAATTTTATTTTCTTGTTACGATGATTTTCTACTTCACTCTGAAATTCTTTGAATTTTTCAAATGTTTCAGACTTGTGTTCATTAAGTAGATATACCCATATCTGCTTAAGTCATCTGTGAAGGTGAGAAAATAACGATATCCGCCACGAGCCTCAATATTCATCGGACCACATACATCTGTATGTATGATTTCCAACAAATCTGTTGCTCTCTCCATAGTACCGGAGAACGGTGTTTTAGTCATCTTGCCCATGAGGCACGGTTCGCAAGTACCAAGTGATTCATAATCAAGTGGTTCCAAAAGTCCATCAGTATGGAGTTTCTTCATGCGCTTTACACCGATATGACCTAAACGGCAGTGCCACAAATAAGTTGCACTATCATTATTAACTCTGCATCTTTTGGCTTCAACACTATGAATATGTGTGTAACTACTATCGAGATTCATCCAAAATAGACCACTCTTTAAGGGTGCATGACCATAAAAGATATTACTCATATAAATAGAACAACCATTATTCTCAGATTTAAATGAATAACCGTCTCGCATCAAACAAGATCCAGATATAATGTGCATGCTTAACGCTGGCACCAAATAACAATTATTTAGGTCTAATATTAATCCCGAAGGTAGATGTAGAGGTAGCGTGCCGACTGCGATCACATCGACTTTGGAACCGTTTCCCACGCGCATCGTCACCTCGTCCTTAGCCAATCTTCGCTTAATCCGTAGTCCCTGTTTCGAGTTGCAAATATTAGCAACAGAACCAATATCAAATACCCAGGTGCTACTGCGAGCATTAGTAAGGTACACATCAATAACATGTATATCACATATACCTTTGTTCACCTTGCCATCCTTCTTATCCGCCAAATACTTGGGGCAGTTCCGCTTCCAGTGACCAGTCTGCTTGCAGTAGAAGCACTCAGTTTCAGGCTTAGGTCCAGGTTTGGGTTTCTTCTCTTGAGTAGCAACTTGCTTGCCGTTCTTTTTGAAGTTCCCCTTCTTCTTCCCTTTGCCCTTTTTCTTGAAACTAGTGGTCTTGTTGACCATCAACACTTGATGCTCCTTCTTGATTTCTACCTCCGCAGCTTTCAGCATTGCGAAGAGTTCGGGAATAGTCTTATTCATCCCTTGCATATTATAGTTCATCACGAAGCTCTTGTAGCTTGGTGGCAGTGATTGGAGAATTCTGTCAATGACGCAATCATCTGGAAGATTAACTCCCAATTGAATCAAGTGATTATTATACCCAGACATTTTGAGTATATGCTCACTGACAGAACTGTTCTCCTCCATCTTGCAGCTATAGAACTTATTGGAGACTTCATATCTCTCAATCCGGGCATTTGCTTGAAATATTAACTTCAACTCCTGGAACATCTCATATGCTCCATGACGTTCAAAACGTCGTTGAAGTCCTGATTCTAAGCCGTAAAGCATGGCACACTGAACTATCGAGTAGTCATCAGCTTTGCTCTGCCAGACGTTCATAACATCTGGTGTTGCTCCAGCAGCAGGCCTGGCACCCAGCGGTGCTTCCAGGACGTAATTCTTCTGTGCAGCAATGAGGATAGTCCTCAAGTTACGGACCCAGTCCGTGTAATTGCTACCATCATCTTTCAACTTTGCTTTCTCAAGGAACGCATTAAAATTCAACGGAACAACAGCACGAGCCATCTATCTACAATCAAGCATAAACAAGCAAGATACTATCAGGTACTAAGTTTCATGATAAATTTAGGTTCAATTAATTTACTTAAAGAACTCCCACTTAGATAGACATCCCTCTAATCCTCTAAGTGATTACGTGACCCAAATCAACTAAACCATGTCCGATCATCACGTGAGATGGAGTAGTTTCATTGGTGAACATCACTATGTTGATCATATCTACTATATGATTCACGCTCGACCTTTCGGTCTCCGTGTTCCGAGGCCATATCTGTATATGCTTGGCTCGTCAAGTATAACCTGAGTATTCCGCGTGTGCAACTGTTTTGCACCCGTTGTATTTGAACGTAGAGCCTATCACACCCGATCATCACGTGGTGTCTCAGCACGAAGAACTTTCGCAACGATGCATACTCAGGGAGAACACTTCTTGATAATTAGTGAGAGATCATCTTATAATGCTACCGTCAATCAAAGCAAGATAAGATGCATAAAAGATAAACATCACATGCAATCAATATAAGTGATATGATATGGCCATCATCATCTTGTGCTTGTGATCTCCATCGAAGCACCGTCATGATCACCATCGTCACCGGCGCGACACCTTGATCTCCATCGTAGCGTCGTTGTCGTCACGCCAATCTTATGCTTCCACGACTATCGCTACCGTTTAGTGATAAAGTAAAGCATTACAGCGCGATTGCATTGCATACAATAAAGCGACAACCATATGGCTCCTGCCAGTTGCCGATAACTCGGTTACAAAACATGATCATCTCATACAATAAAATTTAGCATCATGTCTTGACCATATCACATCACAACATGCCCTGCAAAAACAAGTTAGACGTCCTCTACTTTGTTGTTGCAAGTTTTACGTGGCTGCTACGGGCTTAAGCAAGAACCAATCTTACCTACGTATCAAAACCAGAATGATAGTTTGTCAAGTTGGTGCTGTTTTAACCTTCGCAAGGACCGGGCGTAGCCACACTCGGTTCAACTAAAGTTGGAGAAATTGTCACCCGCAAGCCACCTATGTGCAAAGCACGTCGGGAGAACCGGTCTCGCGTAAGCGTACGCGTAATGTCGGTCCGGGCCACTTCGTCCAACAATACGCCGAACCAAAGTATGACATGCCGGTAAGCAGTATGACTTATATCGTCCACAACTCACTTGTGTTCTACTCGTGCATATAACATCAACATATAAAACCTAGGCTCGGATGCCACTGTTGGGGAACGTAGTAATTTCAAAAAAATTCCTACGCACACGCAAGATCATGGTGATGCGTAGCAACAAGAGGGGAGAGTGTGATCTACGTACCCTTGTAGATCAACAACGGAAGCATTTGGTTGATGTAGTCGTACGTCTCCATGGCCCGACCGATCAAGCACCGAAACTACGGCACCTCCGAGTTCTAGCACACGTTCAGCTCGATGACGATCCCCGGGCTCCGATCCAGCAAAGCGTCGGGGAGGAGTTCCGTCAGCACGACAACGTGGTGACGATCTTGATGTTCTACCGTCGCAGGGCTTCGCCTAAGCACCGCTACAATATGACCGAGGTGGAATATGGTGGAGGGGGGCAACGCACACGGCTAAGGAACGATCACGAAGATCAACTTGTGTTTCTAGGGGTGCCCCCTGCCCCCGTATATAAAGGAGCAAGGGGAGGAGGCCGGCCGGCCCCTATAGGCGTGCCAGGAGGAGTCCTCCTCCTAGTAGGAGTCCTCCTCCTAGTAGGAGTAGGACTCCTACTAGGAGGGGGAAAGAAGTGGGGAGGGAGAGGGAAAGGGGGGCGCCGCCCCCCCTCTCCTAGTCCAATTCGGACCAGGGGGGAGGAGGCGCGCGGCCCACCTCTGGCAGCCCCTCTCTCTCTCTCTCCACTAAGGCCCATATGGCCCATTACTTCTCCCGGGGGGGTTCCGGTAACCCTCCGGCTCTCCGGTTTTCTCCGAAATCACCCGGAACACTTCCAGTGTCCGAATATAGCCGTCCAATATATCAATCTTTATGTCTCGACCATTTCGAGACTCCTCGTCATGTCCGTGATCACATCCGGGACTCCGAACTAACTGCGGTACATCAAAACTCATAAACTCATAATATAACTGTCATCGAAACCTTAAGCGTGCGGACCCTACGGGTTCGAGAACAATGTAGACATGACCGAGACACGTCTCCGGTCAATAACCAATAGCGGAACCTGGATGCTCATATTGGCTCCTACATATTCTACGAAGATCTTTATCGGTCAGACCGCATAACAACATACATTGTTCCCTTTGTCATCGGTATGTTACTTGCCCAAGATTCGATCGTCGGTATCTCAATACCTAGTTCAATCTCGTTACCGGCAAGTCTCTTTACTCATTTCGTAATACATCATCTCGCAACTAACTCATTAGTTGCAATGCTTGCAAGGCTTATGTGATGTGCATTACCGAGAGGGCCCAGAGATACCTCTCCGACAATCGGAGTGACAAATCCTAATCTCGAAATACGCCAACCCAACATGTACCTTTGGAGACACCTGTAGAGCACCTTTATAATCACCCATTTACGTTGTGACGTTTGGTAGCACACAAAGTGTTCCTCCGGCAAATGGGAGTTGCATAATCTCATAGTCAGAGGAACATGTATAAGTCATGAAGAAAGCAATAGCAACATACTAAACGATCGGGTGCTAAGCTAATGGAATGGGTCATGTCAATCAGATCATTCACCTAATGATGTGATCTCATTAATCAAATAACAACTCCTTTTTCATGGTTAGGAAACATAACCATCTTTGATTAACGAGCTAGTCAAGTAGAGGCATACTAGTGACACTCTGTTTGTCTATGTATTCACACATGTATTATGTTTCCGGTTAATACAATTCTAGCATGAATAATAAACATTTATCATGATATAAGGAAATAAATAATAACTTTATTATTGCCTCTAGGGCATATTTCCTTCAATAGCATGGCAGACGGACAAGAATGTAGGGCCACTAATGGAATAACTAGCATCCTATACTAAGCATTTAGGATTGTAGGTAAAGGTAACAATATTAGTAGCAAAGACAGGCTATGCATTAGAATAGGATTATCGGAAAGCAGTAACACGCTACTCTACTCTAATGCAAGCAGTAGAGAGAAGAATAGGCGATATCGGGTTGATCAAGGGGGGGCTTGCCTGGTTGCTCTGGCAAGAAGGAGGGGTCGTCAACACCGTAGGCGAACTGGGGGTCGCCGACAGTCTCGGGGTTTACCGGATATAAGTAACGGAGGGGGAACACAACAAATAACAGAACAATCAAAGCATCACAAAGCATAACATGGCAATACACGGTGCTAGGGGTGACCTAACGCGGTACTAGGTGTTACCGGCGAGGGGGGGTAACATCCAGGAAAGATTTCCCAGTGTTAGGCATTTTCAGGCAGATGGACCGGAGGGGAATGTTGTATGTTCGCTATGTTAGGGACGTGTGGTGGACGAACGGACTGCGTATCCGGATTTGTCTCGTCGTTCTGAGCAACTTTCATGTACAAAGTTTTTACATCCGAGCTATGGTTTATTTTATATTAATTTTAAAAGATTTAATCAATTTTCTGAATTTATTTATCTAATTAATTCTAACATTATCCAGAATAGTGTCCATTCATGTCAACATGATGCAATGATGAGGTCATCTGTCAACAGTGCGGTTGACTTGGTCAACTAACGTGTGGGTCCCAGTTGTCATAGACTGTTAGCTACTTAACCTAGTTAATTAGTTTAATCTAAACAGATTAATTAGGTTAAGCTAAATAATTGAGTTAATTAATTCATTTATTAATTAATTTAATTAGTATTTCCTTATTTAATTCTTCTTTTCTTCCTTTTTTAACAGGGGCTAGGCCCCTGCAGACAGTGGCCCAGAGGGCCAAAGCGGGCGCGCGGGTGGCCGGTGCGGGCGAAGGGGTGCCTGCACGCTCGTGGCGACCAGGGAAGGGGGCGCGGCCGTGGTGGCTGCCAGAGCAGGGCAGCGCAACGAGGCCAGGCGGGACGGCGCGGGTAGAGCCGCAGCAGGCCAGCACAGCGCATGGTGTGTGCGGCGGGGCGACGAGGGAGTTGCGCAGGGGCACTGTCCGGCGTGGGGTCCTGCGGAGGCGACGCGAGGCGAGTGCGGGAAGAGGAGTCTGGAGGCGGGCAGCGTGCAAGTGGTAGCGGGGGCCGCGTGGGTGGCATGGTGGAGCGGACGGCAAGGGCAACAGCAGCAGACAACAGCGCAACAGCAGCAGGAGCAGTAGCAGGCAACGGCGATGACGAGCGCGACGGAGGCGTGGCCACGGGGAGGAGCAAGCGGGCCAGCGGGGGTGCGGCCTCATGTGCGCGGTAGCGCAGCACGCGTAGGCGGGCATGGCTGATGGCGTTGACCTACTGGGGGCGTGCTGAGCACGACGCGAGGCTCGGACGTGAGCCGCGCGTGTGGTGGCCACGGTGGTGAGGTAAACAACAGCGACAAGCACGACCGTGACGGGGGCACGTTCGATAAACATGAAGAGATGAGAGGTGCGCGAGCTCACAGTGAAGGTCGGAGGGGAGCTCGGGGGAGCCTGGGTGGTCGGAGGGCGACGGATCGAAGCGATGGTCGTGGCTGATTCGGTGAGGGGAACGGTTGCGGGCGACGTCCCGGGTGCTCGCCGGCCTCGATCTAGTGGTGCAGTTGATGATGCGGAGGGCGACATAGCTGCTGGACGACCCGGTGCAGCTCGGGGTGGCGCTGGAGCATGTAGACGCGACAGCGAGGCGACGACCACACGGTGAGAGGTGGGATCGGGAAAACGGGGGCCCAAGCGGGGGTCTCAGGGGGACGAAGGGGAATCGAGGCGGAACTGGACGAGAGGGGTCTAGGATTTTCCGTGGACTCCTTTATAGTTAAGGGGGGCACGGATGGCCGCCACGCATGCCAAGGCGCGGCCATGGCTGTGGATGGCTGCCACGCCTCTGTTCAGTGAATGGAGGTAGAAGGAGAGGGGGAGTTGGGCTGGCCTAGCTTCTGTTGCTAAATGCGCCAAAGTGCATAGTGCCATATCCAATCTTCTTATTCTACTACTATTTTGCATTTCTCCTCTATTTCTATTTTTAAGTTTGAACCAAATGAATTTTGTTGTAGATGAAAATTTTCTCATAATTACTTCGCAATGTTTTGGATCTACCCACAAAGTTTAGAGGCATTTTGAAGTCATCTGAATTATGTTTTGAGTTTAAATGGCTCTCATAAGTGGTGTTGATCCTATGTTTTAATTGCTAGGGACATTTTGGGCAACCAAAAGGAGTTGGCATTATTTTTACCAATACTTGGGGATTAGTTAGAAAATGGTAAACATTTTGTTTTATATTTTGAAGAAATATTAGTTTGACTTTGATTTAAATTTTGAATTTTGAACTTGGTTTGGATCAAAGTGATGTTTAGCAATTAATTGCGCTGACATGGCACCATTAGCATGTGATGACTGTAGCTGAACTACCGGGGTGTTACACGTAGCATGTTGATTTGTTGCTTGCAATATGCCTAGTTGTTATTTTGGGCAGATTATCATTATAACTTGTGTTGATTGTAATTGTTGAATTGTTGCTCCGTTTTGATCATGTCCTGTATGAAACTTGCTTAGAATTACATGTAGTTTCATCATCTCATGTTGCATCCTTGATTTGAGTCTTTGTGGTCGATGTTTGCATGCATTTTGCACCAGTGCCATCTTAAATTAGTTTTGCTCATATCTTTTAGACTATAGTTCCGAATTAAATTATCTACATATGTTACTTGACTAGAAAAACGTGTATGTCATCATGGTGCCCTTTAGCTTGCTGTTTAATGACTAACATTGTGTTCAATTCATATCAGTATCAAATTTGAAATTTGCATATGGGGACTTTCGAGAATTGTTATGTGTTGTTTTCAGCGTCCTTTAAACTTGCTTTGATGTGAGGCTCTTTCATGCATCATCTCTTTCCATGAGTAACAACATTTAACCTTGTCATGCATCATAGTTGGTTGTGCAACATGCCATGTTTATGTGTGTGTTTACCGTGTTGCTTGCTTCTTTCCGGTTGTACTTCTTCTCGATAGTTCCTGGTTTTGTTGCGATTTTGAGAATACTTTCGACTATGTTGGCTAATCTACTTCATGGACTCGATCTTCTTCCGAGCGGGATTTTAGGCAAGATGACCATTACATTGGATATCACTAATATCTTTGCTTTGTTAGTTGTCTTGATGCTATTGCTATGTCGCGCTACCTACCACTTGCTTGTCAAGCCTCCCAAATTGCCATGAAATAGCCTATAAGCTTTTCCACCATCCCAGTAAATCATTGATTGGTTATGTTACTACTTTTCTCATCCCCTCTTATAGCGTTGCTAGTTGCAGGTGTAGTGCAGGTTGTTCCATGTTGATACATGGACATTATTGGATATCACAATCTCTCTTATTTTGTTAATGTATCTATATACTTGGTAAATGGTGGAAAGCTCGGCCTTTTGCCTAGTGTTTTGTTCTACCCTTGCCGCCATAGTTTCCGTCATACTGGTGTTATGTTCCTTGATGAGTGCTCCTAACACATGTGGGTGTATGGGAACCCCCTGACCAATCGCTTAGGAAAGAACTCTTCTA
This sequence comes from Triticum urartu, assembly GCF_003073215.2. Lineage (NCBI taxonomy): Eukaryota > Viridiplantae > Streptophyta > Magnoliopsida > Poales > Poaceae > Triticum > Triticum urartu. The sequence continues at coordinate 294,072,633 of NC_053023.1, read as the reverse complement.
GCAAGGTCCAACTTGGTTTTAAAATTTGCCAACATAATAATACTAATTTGTAATAAATTCACACGTAGGGATTTAGTGCTACCCAAGGATTCTTAATTCCACCTAATACAGGTGGGCCAATGCTGACGGTGTTGGTCCCCAAAAAGGAAACCTGCAGAGCCACTACGGGGAATCTCGAGGATTGGTTTTTACTCGTAGCTTGTCCCATCCGGTTGTGCCCTTAGAACGAGATACGTGGCTCCTATCGGGATTGTCGTCACATCGGGCGACCTTGTTGGTTTAGTTTTTACCATTGACGAGAGGCGGGTCCACTGGTATTCCTTATCGTAAGCATCGTATTCTTCATGGTGTGAGGATGTTCCATCGGATGCACATGGTAATTTATGGACCACTTGGAGCACCCCTGCAGGGTTGAATCTTTTCGAAAGCAGTGCACGCGGTTATGTGGCGACTTGGAAATTTATAATATCCGGCTGTAGAGAACTTGAAACTAAACTCGAATTAAAATACACCAGCCGCCTGCGTAACCGTGACTATCTCTTTTTGAGGGAGGTCTGGAACATAATACGGTAGGGTTATGCTTGACTCGTAAGTAGTTCAAGATCAATTATTGATCATTACCAGTTTGTGACCGTTATGCTAGTTTACTCTTCTTACTCTTGTACTCATAAGTTAGCCACCATGCAATGCTTAATGCTTGCTGCAATCTCACTTATCCATTCCATACCCATTAAGCTTTGCTAGTCTTGATACCGATTGTAATGGGATTGCCGAGTCCTAGCGGCTCACAGATTACTACAACAACAGTTGCAGGTACACGTAATGCAATGATTTGACGGGAGAGCGATGCTTGTTCTATTTGGAGTTCCCCTTCTACTTCCTCTTCTTCATCGATCTTGGTATAGGTTCTTGGTCGGCAGCCTGGGCTAGCAGGGTGGATGTCATTTTTGTTTTACATTTGTTTTCATCCATAGTCGGATGCTGCTCTTCTGTATGATGTTTGATGTATCCGTGTGGCAATTGTACGCCTTTGTATGTATTCCCATCTATTATGTACATGGTATGATGTAATGATATCCACCTTGCAAAGCATCTTCAATATGCGCTTCTATCCTTGGTGGGACCTTTGAGTACCTCGAGGATAGGGACGCATATTGGGAGTTACAATAACATCGGGTGTAAGGACAAAAAATTGAGCATGGCATCAATAGGTTACAAAAATTTGAGCATCTTCTCTGCTTTGACAAAGCATCAGGAGACACAAATTTGAGTGAATACTCCACTATTTTTAGTGAGCACTGCGGTTTGACAGTACTCCACTAGTCAGTTTGATCTGGTATTATTGTCAGCTTGATCTTTTCATTATCTCTGAATTTCTAAATAGAGTCTACATGCTGCAAAAATTTGAGAAAACTACTGAATTATTGTTGTCATTGGGAGATACTAACAGTAGCCAAAATCTTGTGTATTATTAACCAATCCAAACAGCAACAAAATGGTGGCAAGGATAATCCTAATGCTTTATTCTACTTGAAAACTTAATGAAATTGAAATGTTTTCCTTTGGTATGCAAATAGCCGATGAGTAGAATGTCTTATTTAGGCACTGTAGTTTTCAGTATTCTGTACAAACTGAAAACTGATTGTGTTAGACTAGGAGTACTTGCTTGTGTTAGACTAGGAGTACTTGCTTAAGTCATCTACAGATTGGCCATACTAGGAGTACTTGCTTCTTAATTTTGGCATTTTCTCATTTTGTTACTAGGACTAGTTTCTTATCTGAATGAGTATGAGTTAATACTAATTTCTAATTGTGCTCACACCAAAGAGTTTCTTTGACGGTAGCAAACAATAATAATAACAACATAGAAAATTAGTGTCAATGGAATGTTAACACTAAATAAAACGGTTTCAACAAGATAGCTTCAAAATACAGTGCCTATCCCAAAAACCACTGTATATTGAATCTATACAAAATTCAGATTGTCTAGATGATGCAGCAAGAACATTTAGTCTCTAATGTGTTCACCAAAATTCAGTTTTGTATAGATGATGCATCAGGAGCATTCAATGTTCAATTTTGACCAAAACTTAAACATTTAACTTGTGAGTAAATCTCTGATTACCAAAACTCTGTCAATGTGAGTAATTCAACATTCACAGTGACCAAAACATTCTATCTCAGCCTTTTCTAGAAATGGTGCCATGGTAGCCATTTCTAGTTTGGATGCCATGGCAGCCATTCATCTTTTGTCATTATGGTACTAAACACACTCATCTTTTGTCATTTGTCATTGAACCAGGGAATGGATATAAACTTGACACCAACTGAGGAAGAATACAAAGGTCTTAATCTGAACTTGACTCCTCCTGATGAAGAAGACAAAAGTCTTGAATTGAATTGGCTTCCTAAAGAGGAAGAAGCTCAAGAGGCTCAAAAAGATGTAGAAGTGGAAGAAGCTCAACAGGCTCAAGAAGATGCAGAAGTGGAAGAAGCTCAAGAAGTTAATGCACAAGGTATTTAAAAAGGAGGGAGGTGTCAAACAAGGAGATGTTTGGTATTTATTTTTCTTTGCGATTAATTGAGCTTAGAGATGGACAGGTTCACCTGTATGACAGGGTGATCATTGCGACTATGTTGGATGTTCACCTGCGAAAAATTACAAGAATATGGAACCTAGCCAAAGAACAACTTTCCTTAGGCCAAGAAGTTGATGTTTCAAGCAAGAAGAAGAACAATGGTAGGAAGAGGAAAGAGGTAGATCTATCAACAATTCAACAAAAGCAGAACAATTCGTTCCCTCTCAAGGTGTTTAGGTGTTCCCTGATCAACCCTGCACAAGAGATTTCAATTACAAGAGTTGAAACGCATTACGAGCACCATCAAACCCACCCTCAAGCTACAAAACAACACTACTAGTGAAAAGCCTGGCAGTAGCGCGGGGAGCCGCGCTACTCCTATGACGCAACAGCTAACTTTTAGAAGTAGTGCGGGTTGACCTGTGCTACTGTTATATATGGGTAGCAATAGCGAGCTGTTCTAAACGGTGCTACTGCTAAGTACACGATGCTGCTAAGTACATGAGGCGGTGGTTCTGATTCCTCTCTCGCACTAGCGTGAACCTCAAGTAACTAGCTTCTGCTTCTTGTCTACTTTTGAACCCTTTAGGGCTGGAGCTCCCGAACAGCTCCACTTGCGCCTAACACTTAGGCCACTCGTTGTACACTCCCGGAACGTTCCCTATGTACACTACATAGCACTGCTTCTTCGCCTCAAGGATCTAGGTACCTGTTAGAGATGCATCTTCATCAAGAGAATCTACAATCACATGCAACAAAATACACTTGAGCAGCATGAAAAGAAAGGGTTAGCAAATAGATGCAACATATAGTAAACATAAATAATCAACACAGTTTCATCGTACGCAAACTAATTAACTAGAGGTACGCAGGTCATCGTACCCAAACTAACAAAGTATTGTTAAATAAGTTCGCTATGGACCATGGACATCACAAACTTTCATCGCTACAGAAAGTATACAAGTTCAAATGACACATCATCATCATCGACATCGACAATCACTAGAAGTCCCATCCATCCATATCATCGAGGATGCACCCTAGCTTCTTGAACGGCGTCAGGTCCTGACATTACATGCCTATGTGAGTTCGCACGTCAGCTCATGATATAGGGCCGTGGTGGAACATCCCCTTCTCTTCAATGATTTCTTTCATGATGATCGTCGCAATGTCCCTCTAGATGCGAGAGAAGTCATCTCTAAGTTTATAATCCGCTTCTCCTTGGGATTCTACCCATTTGCCGGTATGATCATCGCTTCTAGTTGTCATCTGAAGCTGTTGGTGATCCCTTATGAACTCCATCATGAGATGGAGGAGGTAGAATCCATCGCTCCTGCTTGGTTTCGGTTAATGGATGCCGCAGAAGTTAGTTTTATGCGAGAAACCCGGCTTGTGGTTCCTTTGTTTCCTGATCTGCAGGTGGCCACCCCTCAAGCTGAAGCCATGGAAAGCATCATCTAGAATATTCATTACGTGGGTGTAGTCCTTCTTATAGTTTCTTGCAGGGTCTAAATACACGACATGGGAGGCTCGCGGGTAAAGAACAATAAGGATGGCGCACCCGTTGCTGCGGGGAAAAACACCTTAAATTATTCTCCATATGAACGACAAGGAATGATGCTGTGTTGAGGCAGCATCTTATGGCGTGTCATGTGAGGATTGCATGAAGAGAGACTTCTTGCAATCAACCCTAGGACGTTCCTGTCCGGGCGCATCATCCATCTCCTCATTAGCATGCTGATTGCCCGAGTCATCATATGGCTGACTCATCATGTGTACGTCGTTGCCATAGGCGCCTATATTGAGGAACCAAAGAGGGTCATCCTCGTCCATCTCATCATCCTTCTTTGTTCTACGGGGGCGATTACATCATCCACTATTGGACCCCCTTCCTCGCATCGTCCGCCGCTTTCAATCGGCACTACATGCGCTGGTAATTGCGTAGGCGGGGTGGTGGTGTTCATACCTGCTTGCTGATGTGTGGTTATTGGTGTGCTCTCAGCCACCTCCAGACGAAGAAGATACTTCGGCCATAGCAGCACCCTTGAAGTTTCCAAGCTGCGTCGGGGTCTCGTCCTCCTCTCGCCCAAGCCGTACCGGAGGAGGCAAATCCTCGTGCCCCGATTTCACACTCGACAAGTTAACCCTGAAGTGGCCATCGGGGATCGGTTGGTCGTGGAACCTGAGTTCCAAGGGCTTCATTAACACCGCCTTCCACGTCCACCTTCTGGCCTTTAATCACGTAGAGTGTGGTGTACAGGGTGTCGTTGGCCTGCAAAGACATGTCTATGGCATAAAACATCTGAAACGCAACGAAAACGGAATATTCTAGATATATGTTGGTGCGACATGTAATTACCATGAGGGCATCGAGCTCAGTTTAAAACGAAGGCCCGCCTAGCGCTCCGGAGACAGAGGATGGGCCACTATGAGCGGGTGCGGGTGCGGGTGGGGGAGCAGGCGCGGTTGCGTGAGCAGGTGATGGTGTGCTTGTGATGTTCACCGAGTTGCTCCAGACGAAGCTGGGCATGGGAATATCATGTGTCTTCTTGTCTGGATTTTCCTTCATCCTGTTGATAATAGCCGGGATCAAGTTAGTAGCAAAATCATTTCTGCAGGTAGCAAAAGCTGCAGTGGCTGATTGCTGGACCGTCTCACTTTTCTCCTGAGCTGGTTTTTTCTCGTCCTCGGCTTCTTTTTCTTCAAACGCAAGCTTCACCTTCACCTTCTCGTCTATGCATGCCTGACTGAACTTCTTTTTCTACTTCTTGGCCTCCAGGCCCTCGTTGTAATAGACCTTCCACGTGGCGCCGTCTTCGACACCGTGCACATGTCCATATTGCGGCCGCTGGTCGATAGGGAGTCCCTTCAGTTTGTTCAAGGCCCGGTTGAGAGGGGTGACCCACTTGGGCCTCATCGATGAAGACTCACTTTCCGCTGCAAGCTTGTGTTTCTTCTCCTGCAAAAGGAATGTGAACCATTTACGAATGTGTAGTCAACTTGATTAGAAGCTAAATGTAAGGTGGTAAAAGAATAATTACTAGTATTCTAATCAATTTCCTCATGATCGAGTCCGTGTAAAAAATCTTCTTTCCCATGTCCCACTTGTACCGAGCCCTGATGAAATCATTGTCGGTGGAAACGACACCTACGGGATCACGAGGAATCCCTTTTTCTATGGTTGGCGGCGCGGGGCTGTGGAAAGAGCGGGATTGAGAGATCAACACAGGGGGATTATCCAGGTTTGGGCCGCAAGTGATGCGTAATACCCTAATCCTGCTGGTTTATGTTTATCTGGTGTTCTTGGACTAGCTACAAAGCGTGCAGGGTCCAAAAAATCGGAATCCTCTCTCAGTACGCCGCGGGTCTCTTTTTATAGTCAAAGGGGCCGCCACAGTGGCATACAGGAGGTGGAAAGCTATACAGTGGTCGAGTCTATCTCCAGGCACCGTAGGGCAAACGCATTTAATGCGCTGCCGACGTGCCCTTCTTGCTTTATCGGGGATGGCCAGGATGCTCGTCCCAGCTGTCGCCACCTCGCCTGGCTTCGACGTGCGTCTGAACTAATGAGGCGTGTAGCGCCACACTGGCTGGCTGGCTGCTGAGTTGGTGCGGTGGCAGAGTCTTCACGGAGATCTGCATGCCACCACGTAGGTGCTTGCTGATTTGGCCTAGAGGCCAAACGTCTCCACACATGTGCTCGCCTAGCTGGTGGGCTGGTAGCCGCATGGGAACGGCGGTGGAGGCTTGGCAGACGTGGGCCTGGTTGCGGCCCCGCGGATGTCTTCGGCAAGAGTCTTGCCGGGGCCCTGGCAAGGGTTTTGCCGCGGCATCGTGGTCGTCCCCGGCAAGGGTCTTGCCGGGGGTCTCATGGGTATCCTTGGAAAGGGTCTTGCCGAGGATCATCGTCTTCTGGTTATCATCTAGTCTTGTGTGCTTCTGGTCTCCACAAAGATCTGCATGCCACCATGGAGGTGCCTCCCGAGCCTCGGTTCCAAAGTGGTTGATGCTGTTGGAACTCTTGGGCTCAAGGGTGGCGGCTCTGCTAGTGTTGGTCAAGTTGTCCCGGCAAGGGCCGTGGAGGCCGCCCTAGCAAGGGCGTTGCCGGGGGAGTTCACCTCGCCCTTCTGCTCTTCGTGTTTCTGGCTTGGCATTGCTCTGGTTGTCTTGTGGCTTTGCTTCCTTCCTCTGCCCCACTAGGTGTGGCTGCAAGCGCGGCTCCAACTACCCGCGCACAAGTAAAGGGGTACAAAATAGGGACCCTCCTTTTGTGCACTGATAGGAGCCCCGGGCCTAGGCCATACATACGCGTGACGTGTTGTTGGGCTAGGCCCAAAACGGTGCGCGGGCATGCGGGGCCGAGTTGTACCGCTGTAACTCCCTCGACAGTTGCACTTCCCCATGACCCGCGTTGAATGCGTAACATGGGGTCATGCATGGGGCAGTTGCTTCCCTCATGTGTCACATCGTGGTAAATGGTAAAGAGGCAGCCCACGCCTTCCCCAAAAGAAGGGAGGAAAACGCAGGGGCGCGGCTCATTTACTAGGTGGACTCGGGTCGCGGCCTTCAAGGTGCCCGCGCCCCACGGTCATGGGGTGAAATGTGGTCGCTTCAGTCATCCTCTTAATTCCGGTGTGCTTTCCACGTGTCCTCCATGCCCCGAGGAGGGTAGGTGGTGGACGCGGAGGGCACGGGCCATAATGTGGAGGCGGGAAACTGGGTCGTCGCTGATTGGAGCAGCGGGTCGGTTCCGATTCCCTGTGCCCCTTGGGGGCGGATTGGTTGAGCGGGGCGGCCGAGCTGCAGCCCCGCCCCTTTATAAGAAGAAGGGGAGGGGGACGGTGTCCTTCGATCCTGCAACTCTCATCTCTCGTTGAGAGGTGCAGCAATGGTGCTGAAATCTCTCACAAAACGCCTAATGAAACCAGCGAGGCCAAGGAAACTCCTCACTTGTGTGACCATTTTGGGCTGCGGCCAACTCTCAATAGCTTTAATCTTGGCTTTATCAACTTCAATTCCCTGTGGAGTAACAACATAGCCAAGAAAAGATACTTGGTCGGTGCAAAAGGTGCACTTTCCAAGGTTACCAAACAAACGTGCATCACGTAGAGCAATAAAAACAACACGTAAATGTTCCAAATGTTCCTCCAAAGATTTGCTATAAATCAATATGTCATCAAAGTAAACTACCACAAATCGTCCAATGAAAGCACGTAAAACCTCATACATTAATCTCATCAAAGTACTAGGTGCATTAGTTAACCCAAAAGGCATGACTAACCACTCATATAATCCAAACTTAGTTTTAAATGCTGTTTTCCATTCATCTCCCAATTTCATACGAATTTGATGGTATCCACTACGCAAATAAACTATGGAGAATATTGTAGAGCCACTCAATTCATCAAGCATATCATCTAGCCGAGGAATAGGATGAAGATAACGAATAGTAATATTATTAATGCCTCGACAATCAACGCACATACGCGACGTACCATCCTTTTTCGGCACTAAAATGATAGGAACAGCACAAGGACTAAGGGATTCGCGTATATAACCTTTGTCAAGCAGTTCTTGTACTTGACGCATAATCTCCTTCGTCTCCTCTAGATTGGTACGGTATGGTGCACGGTTGGGTAATGATGCACCGGGATTAAGTCAATTTGATGCTCAATCCCTCGAATAGGTGGTAATCCCGGTGGCACGTCTTGTGGAAAGACGTCAGCGAACTCCTGGAAAATGTTAGTGACAGCAAGAGGCAAAGAGGAAGGCACGTCCTCGACTGAAAATAATGCCTCTTTGCAGACAAAAGCATATCAAACAGATTTGCTAAAATCTAGATCATCAATATCAGATTTGGTGGCAAGTAAACATGCACTTTTCAATTTAATTTCAGAAGGAGCACGAGATGGTTTATTATTAGGCTTCATTTGTTGCTCAAATTCTTTTGCCACAATCTGATTTTCACTCTTATTTTTCTCCTTTTTTGCTTTATTAGCTCTATTAATATCATCTTTCAAAATGGAATCAGGAGTCATAGGAAGCAAAGTAATATTTTTATCCTTATGAACAAGAGTATACTGATTATTTCTACCATGGTGTACAGAATTTTTATCAAATTGCCATGGTCTACCAAGTAATAAGGAACATTCTTGCATAGGTACCACATCACAATCAACATAATCAGCATATGTAGAGATACTAAAATGCACACGAACAGTACGTGTTACCTTAACCTTGCCGCTGTTGTTGAACCATTGGATGTAGTAAGGATGTGGATGTGGTCTTGTGGTGAGAGATAGCTTCTCCACCATCTCCATGCTAGCCAAGTTATTGCAGCTCCCTCCATCTATGATGACGCGAACAGGACATTCCTTCACAACTCCCTTTGTATGGAACAAATTATGCCTCTGATTTTGCTCAGCTTGTGTAACCTGCACACTCAAAACACGTTGAGCAACTAAACATTCATACATGTCAGCATCTTTACCAGCCATGTATTGCGTCTCATGATCAGAATCATCTCCACCGTGTTCCTCATGTGTAGTAAGAGCCAAAGTCTCCTCATCATAGTCACTAGCGGACTCATACCCACCATCCTCAGTAACAAACATCACACGCTGAGATTTGCATTCTCTCGCAGAATGTCCTCTTCCCTTACAACGACGACAAATAATATCACTTGTGTGCCCTGTTGATGCCATGGAAGAAGAAGAGCTTTGCGTAGGCCCAGCAGGTGTGCTCTTGGTAGATAGTGGTGGTTGTGCTTGCTTTCTAGTATCACAGCTGGAGGTGGCACCTGATGGAGGTGCTGGTCCAGTGGAAGTAGAGGATGCACGTGGTGTCCATGATGAAGATCGACCTGCAGAAAAGTTAGTTCGCGCCAATGCCTGTGGATCCTGCACTTCAAGTTCAGCTTTACAAGCAAGATGGAATAAACGAGTGATATTAGTATACTCTTTATACTCTAGAATGGTCTGAATCTCTCTATTTAATCCACCCATAAAACATGCAAGCATAGCTTCATTCTCCTCAACAATACCACATCTAATCATGCCAGTTTTGTAATTCCTAATAATATTCTTCTACAAAAGAATTCCTTGTCTTAAATGATGCAATTTTTGAAGTAATTCACGTTGATAATATGGTGGAACCCAACGAGTATGCATAGTAGTTTTCAAAGCAGCCCAAGTAGCTGGAATAGGATATAATCTACGATGTTCAGACCACCAAACACATGCAAAGCTAGTGAAAGCACAAACAACAGCAGGAACACGTCTCTCCTCAGGATATTGTAAACATGTAAATCGTTGTTCAGTTTCTAACTCCCAAGTAAGATATATATCAGGAACATATCTACCCTCAAATGGTGGAATATTCAATTTCAGTTTAGGGAGATGGTCATGATCTCATACCTGAGGGGGAGCCCTACCATTGCCATTATTTGCATGTGGATGACCTGGTGGTTGTGGTGCTGGTGGTTGCACGTAGTTTCGATTTTGATCAAACTCATCCTCGAATCTCCCACATAATCATCCTCCGCCGCATCAATAGCAGGAGCCACAGAAGAATCAACAGCAGCACCAACAGTTTGACCAGGCGCAAGAGGGACACGGTTCGCTCGGCGGAGGGCTATTTCACGACGTGGAGGTAGTCGTCGTCGTCGTTGTTTTTGTTGTTTTTGTTGTTGTTGTTGTTGTTGTTGTTGTTGTAGAGGTGCATTAGGTGCAGCCGGTGGAGTAACATCCCAAATTTTCAATTTGGAATGTTATACATTAGATCATCATTGCATATCATATTTTATTTTGCATTTTGGTTGATCCTAGAAATTCTACGCAACTCAAGGACCCACAGAGAGAGTTGGGGATTTCGTTATTTTCATATTTGAGTTCTCTCAAATTTTGAGAATAGGATCATTTGATTTTATTTATTTTATCATCAATTATTTCTATTACAAAAATATGAGAGAGGGAATAAAATGACTTCCCAAAATAAAGAAATATTGAGGATTTAATAATAAAATCAAATAATATTTTATTTCGGAGTTTTTCGGTATTTTATTTGAATTTGGGAAAAAATGCGTTTTTCAAAATTGCATTTAGGTCCCAAATAAATGTTCACCTTGTGCGGCTTGATTTTAGAAGCCCGTGAAAATTTATTTCGGAATTTTTGGAGTCCGTTTAGTATTTCTTTTTATTTTTCTTCCGAGCGTAATTATTTAAAAAAACGAACCGACCTAACGGGCCGTGTCCGACTAGGACTCTCGCCCGACTAGGCAATATAAGCCGGCCCAGCCCCCCTCGGGAGAAAACCCTAGCCAGAGCCGCTGCCCGCGCCGCCACCCGCGCCGCCCCGCCGGCGCCGCCGCCCCACGCCGCCGCCGCCCCACGCCGCCGCCGAGGTTCGCCGCCGCCTCGACTTCCGTGCCATCGTTTTTTTAAAAAAAAAAATCTTAGATCGGTTTTTTTAGATTCAGTTTTTTTAAATAGATCGGTTTTTCCGGTTTATTTAAATAGCAAGCGTTCGTCCGTTCGTTCGTTCTAGCGAGCGTTTGTCGTTTTTTTTCTTTTTCTCGGATTAAATCCGCGATTTTTCTGATCGCGATTCCTGATCCGATTTTCTTTTTAGTATAACTTTTCGCTCGTTTATCGGAATCAGGCGATTCAAGCGCCTAGAGTTTCATCTCGAAACCCTCTATCCGTTTAACCAACTTAAACAAGTTTTTGCTACTGTAAAATTTGCCCTAGATCCAGATTTGTAGAATGAAGTTGTTTTCTTTCGCCGTTTGACTTTCGTTGCTTTGTTCGATTTGATTCTTTTTGCCAACCGGAGTTCTTAAGGTGAACCTTCTGGTTAGATCTCTTATTTGAGTTTTACCTGTGCATTAGATGAGTACTTATTGTATGCTTGTTTGTTTATCTGCGATAGAATACCCGGAGTGCGCCGCCTGTTACTTCGAATCTCTAGGTTTCGCGGATCATCAGCAAGGCAAGTAACACTTTGATCATACCTTTCCTACTACCCAGTTTTATTGCATTAGATCAATCCTCACACATTGCATGGTTAGGATCTAATTAAATTGTGGGATGGGAAGTAGTTGAGGTAGAACCTATAACCTGTTTATTATCAAACCTTTGGGAGTTAATTCTACGTTTGCTTATTATGCCATGCTATGCTAGTAGACGTCGATTGGGTGAGTGATATCCGTGACAGATGTGAGTTTTGTTAATTAATGGTTTATCTAAGGTGGCAACTTAAACACACATCTGGGTGGATTGAGGCACCTGGGTATTCCAGGACTTGCCTGTTTTATTTTGGACCGCCACCCAGGCTCAAAGGGATCATGAGACTATTCATACTAGAAACTTCCGTGTGCAGCCACAAGCTATTATGGGCTCTAGCATAGTTGACTAAGTTGTGCAAACTCTTACAGTGGTAGACTAGCAGATGTAGGGGATATAGGTGGTACGGTCTACCCGATCGTAAGGTGCTAGCGCTTCTGAAAGACTATGTCTCGGTCATCTGTCTTCTCAAACACCATGTAGTGCGAGAAACCAAACGGAGGCGATCGAGTCTTGTGGGGAAAAGTGTGCAAACCTCTGCAGAGTGTAATAAACTAATCATGGTTAGCCGTGTCCCCGGTTATGGACATCTTGAGTATCTAGTACTTGGATTATCATGTGAATCTCAACATGTTACTCTAAATTAACTTTGTTGGGTTATGTTTAATGATGATGAGTAATTGGGATTGAGAATGCTGTCAACCATTCTCAATGTTTAACAACTACCATGATAGTTAAATAAATTTTATTCCTTTGAAGTAGGGAAAAATTGGCTTTATGCAAAACTATAAACATAGAGCTTTCCACCATCCAAATATGCATATAGTATAGCTGTTTCATTCCATTACTCTCTGTGTGTTACCTTGCCAGCATATTCCATGTGCTGACCCATTTCGGGCTGCAACGTTAATGTTGCAGACTTTTCAGACGATGATTAAGGAGTTTTAGGTCGTGGTTCTATACTCAGTGATGCCGTTGGAGTTGATGGACTCACTTATCTTCCAAGCCTTCCGCCGTTATCGTTATTAGATGGCCTTAAGCCATATTTATTGTAATAAGTTCTCTTTTGAGACACTCGATGTAATAAGTGTGTGATTGCTACTCTGCTATAAAGCCTCCGAGTACTATGTGGTGTCAGCATTACTGATCCAAGGATGACACCGGAGCACCGAGATCAGACTGTTTGAGGTCTGGTCGCTACAGAGATGGTATCAAAGCACACGCTGACTGTAGGACACGACCACTAAGCTAAAAGACCTAGATCACTATTCACTCTCTTCTCTTCTGACCTCTCATCTTTTCTACTCTTTAGGATGGCGGATGCAAGGAACAAGTTCACGCAACCGGATGAAGATACACCCTTTGGACGTCACTTGAAGGAAGTCACTAGATACCTGAACATAGGAGTACCAAGCTTCACCGGAACCTACAACGCCACTTTACCTGAAGAGGAGCGCTGGATGATTCAAGTTCAAGTTCCAGGAAGGACGTTCATGCCAGTCACTGAACCCATAGAGTTTTCTTTTGACACACCAACTTGGAGTCTAGGACAGAGCATGGCAGCTCACATCGCCATGGGACGCATTGGAGAAGTCTACCGCAAGGATCTCAAGGATACTATCTACCAGATTTGTGGGCGCCGAGATGAACACTGGGAGATGATCAGCACCAGGAAAGATAGATCAATCGCAGCCTTTATCCAGGAGCTAAACCAGCACATTCGACGACAGGAGAACCAGATGTGCGCCGACATGATAGATCTAAAGAAGGCTAAGACTAGAATCAAGGAACTGGAGGAAGAACTCAAGGCTACACGTGAAGATTATGAAGAAAAAATTGAAGTATTGGTGGAGAAGAATGACGACCTGATCAAGAAGATTGGAATATTTATGGGAGGCCCTACGCCAGTAGATGAAGACGAAGAACCCAAGGAGATTAGCCCGGAAGACTACATCATCATCGACGGCACCGATTCGGAACCAGATAGTAGCGATGATGACTATGTTGATGAAGCTGGAGCAGATATCATGGAGTCTGCAACAGAAGAATATTTCTAGTAGACCACCTCATCAGTAGTAGTAGTCCACCATGTAAATATAGTAGTCCGAGCACTTTTGCGATAGATAGATCGATTGTATGCCCTTGTTTGATTGAATGAAGTGAATTGTTTGATTTTGCCTCATGTGCATATGGGTAGTGTTTTCTCTTTAGACCCCCTCTATTCTTACATCTCATCTTTTCTAAACCCGCAGATGCCTCCGAGACGTGACCCCGGATTTGCCTTTCCACCGGAGCTCACCCAGTTGATCCAGCAGCAGAACACATTGATGCAGTTGCTAGTCCAGAATCAGAATCAAGGGAACAACAACAACAACCCACCACCACCACCTGTTGATCACTTAGCCCGTTTTCTTAGGCTAAATCCGCCGGTGTTTTCCAGTAGCACCGAGCCGATAGTAGCAGATGATTGGCTCCGCAAGACCGCTAGGGAGTTGACCACAGCAGGATGCACAGATGCGGAGAAGGTGAAGTTTGCCGCACATCAGTTAGAAGGACCCGCAGCATCATGGTGGGAGAATTTCACAGCCACTTTCCCAGTCGACACTGTCACATGGGACCAGTTTCAGCAAGCTTTTCGTACTGCACATGTTTCAGCAGGAGCTATGGCCATGAAGAAGCGTGAGTTTCGCAACTTACGCCAAGGAGGACGGACAGTTGGCCAGTATGTGGAGGAATTTAGTAAGTTAGCACGTTATGCCCCAGATGACGTCGCTACGGATGCAGCTAAGCAGGAGAAGTTTCTGGAAGGACTGAATGATGAGTTGAGCATGCAGTTGATGGTAGCAACCTGCAACAACTACCAGGAGTTGGTAGATCGTGCTCTTATGATTGAAGGGAAGCAGCAGCAAATTGAGAATCGCAAGAGGAAGTATGGACAAGGGAAGTACAATTCTGGAGCTCAGCAGAAGCCACGTTTTACCCCTAGACCGGGAGGACATTTTCAGCATACCCATGGAGGAGGTAGCACGCACAATCACAATGGCACTAAAATGGTAATGGCAATGGAGGAAGCAACGGCCAGAACCGCACCAACCCATCAACCCCAGCCAAGAAGGACCTGAGCCAAGTCACTTGCTTTAAGTGTTCGAAGACCGGACATTGTGCCAATGAATGTCCTGAAAGCCAAATGGCAATGGAAGTTCTGGGAAGAAGTCGAACCCTTTCAACAGGGGACAGGTGAACCACGTTAGCGTGGAGGAGGTTGAAGCTCAGCCCGATGCAGTAATAGGTAAGTTTTTGGTTAAGTCATTTACAGCACTCGTTCTTTTTGATACTGGTGCATCGCATTCATACATCTCAAGGGGATTTGTGGATAAGTATAACCTATCAACCCAAGCCCTTAGGTCACCCATGTTAGTAACCTCGCCTGGAGTAGAGTATGTGGCTAGTCTATGGTGTGATCGGTTACCATTAAGGATTGGTAACTATGTTTTTCCCTCAGACCTAATAGTATTGGAATCCCAAGGATTGGATGTGATATTAGGCATGGATTGGTTATCAAAGTATGAAGGGAATATTGAATGCGCTAGTAAGTCAATTTTGCTTACCACCCGAGAAGGGAGAAGGATCAAGTATGTATCCCGACATGTGCCGAAGAGGACTCAAGTAAATTTCTTAACAGGAGTTGTCGTGGAATTGTCACGGCAGATGTCCTTAGTGTCAGGACTTAGTCGCGAGGCCAACGCATCTATGTGGTAGCTTGAGAGGGGTTGAGCGGGACGAGAGACGCGATGTTTTACCCAGGTTCGGCCCCTCACGGTGGAGGTAAAAGCCTACATCCTGCTTCATTGATATTGATGATGATGACCACGGTTACAAGAGTGCTCTATCTCGAGAGCTATTGTCTAAACCTAACTTGTCCAACTTGTGAAACTTGTCTCCCTTTGAGGAGCCCTGCCCCTCCTTATATATGTTGAAGGGGCGGTTTACATGTGGAGTCCTATTAGGATTAGGACTAGTCTATCTCTAATACAAACCGGACACAAGTCCTGGTCGTAACTCCTTGTAAGGTAAATATTCCTCATGCCTTTCCTCTTAAACCGGCCCACCATAGTATGAACCGGCCTTCTGAGCCTTGGGCCTTGTCATCCGTCTGACCCGCCTGCCGGGTTACCAGTGAGTCATAATGACCAGGAGGGTTGCTTGTAAACCGCCAGGTCAGGGCGGGTCGCCAGTAACTCGCGAAGTGTCAGCGGGGTCTTCAGATAAACCGCCAAGTCCTGGCCGGGTTAACTTCTGGCCAGTTTACGCCGCGAGGTATATCCACGACATTAGCCCCCAAGTTTAGCTTGGATTTATTCATGGTAAACTTATGCTGCAAAATAAACACAAGAACAAATTTGACAGGTTATGCTCCGGGTTAAGAATTTTTGTAAACTGGTACCTAATCATCCTTAAGTCCTTGTTATTTCCTCCTTCTGAGAAATCCGGGTCAACAGACCAGCTTCATAATCAATTTGCCGACATTGGTTTGTCACAGAGAAATATTGTGAAGAATAACTCCTTTGACTCAGCTCCCAAAGCGCCGGTTTAAGAAATATGGGTCTGAAAATACTTATCTGATATTCAGCCGGTTTGAAGATGTAAAACATGCCGGTTTAATATTACCAAAATAGCCGGTTTATAAGTACTGATGGCGCCGGGTCATAATTGTTGTCGACACCGGGTCATGTAATTGATCTTCCTGATTTACTCAAAACTGATAAAATGAAGATGTTCGTCCTTTATATGCATAATACCTGTAGCCCCCAAGTCTTAAGAGGAGAACATAGTGATAACTTAAGACTTGCTCCAATAAGTGTTTCAACCTTGAAGAAATCCGGTTTGTTCATCTCAATCATTTAAACTGAATACTCCATATATGTAGCCCCCAAGTACCGGGTTGACATGCTTGCAGCAACCTGGGACTTGTAATTGCTTATAAAAACTTCAATCAGTGTAACCCCCAAGGGTCGGGTCATTATGCAATAATGAGCAGGGACTTTTTAAATATAGGCATGTAGATTTTAGCAGTGATGTGTAGCCCCCAAGGGCCGGCTTAGTAAGATAATACTGAACCGGGACTTGATATATACTTCAATGAAAATAACATCTTATAATGTAGCTTCCATCGTACGGCTTGAACCCACGTCCACAAGGTTAAGAGCTTTGTGCTTTACCAACTGAGCAATGGATCCTTCAATATTATGGACAAAAACTTGTGTACCTTGAATTGTTGACAGGAGCAATTGGTAGCCCCCAAGGGCCGGCTCATTATAATATGATGAGTCGAGTCTTCAATAAGACATAAAAATGACTTTGCATTAGCCCCCAAGTGTCATGATGCATGCTTGCAGCGACATGAGACTTGCATGTAATCTCAATTTGAATAATGTAGCCCCCAAGTGCCGGGTTGTAAGCTTGCAGCGACTCGGGACTATTCCTTCCATTGTAGAATAAATCATATCTTTTGATAAAATAATAGCCATTGCGCTAAAGCGACTTTGAAAACTTAATAATACCGGTTATTAATAACCATAAAAATCCAGCCATGTTGGCTATTCAAGATATATAATCCGGTATGAAAACCTTATTCATTCAATATCATAATGAAAATTCAGCCAAGTTTGGCTATTTGAATAATATGACCCAATGATTTATAAGCGCATGATTCCAATGGCACAATCCAAATATATATACTGGCGACTTATAGTCCAAAGCCAGGCCGGTTTAACAAACATGTTTCTGCATACAACAAGTTTAAAGTGTCATGGTGGTTTACCGCCGGACGGGTCATAATGCCCAACATATAACCCGGGTTTATAACCAAGGCTGTACTTAAGAATAATCAAATATGAAATAGATCATACCTGTGACATTGAATCACATTGTTGGTTTTACCAACTTTTTGTAGTAAAGGTGATAACCCCAATCTTGAGTACTGATAACTCCTTCCATATTGTGCCGGTTTATGATAAAACCGTGCCGGGTTGTGATAAACACCGGTTTACTCCATAATAGGATGGTAACAGAAAATCAAACCGGGCAGATAGTCTCCGGATTAAGATTTGACCGTGTTCCGTCAATTTGTAATTGACAGTTTGGGCCGGTTTAAAATTTTGTCGGTTTAAAAACGCAACAAAAATAAAAGAAACAGCTATCAAGGAAAATATTGAAGCAAAGGCAATGATCAAACCATTTGCAAAAAGAGGCTTATTTGAGCTGATCAGATGGCGTTACCATGGTCGGACACGACCAAGCTCCCGATAGGTGTAGCTATGGTTCAAGTCAGCCAGGTCCCCAAATGAAACCGTGGCATTTATGCCGATCAAGTGGCATGGCAATGGTTCGGGTTTGACCATGCCCCCAAGTGATTCTGTGGCCTTAGGCCGATCAAGAGGCATGACTGGTTCAGACGTGACCAAGTCCCCAAGTGATCTGGTGGCTCTCGCCTATCAAGAGGTATTGCATTGGTTCGGACACGACCAAGCCCCCAAGTGATATAACATGATGCTTTTGAAAAGCTAACTCAAGGGGTAAACCGGAGGCCGCTTTAGAACAACTCTGTGTAACCACACATGATGTAAAAGAACAGAGACCCCGCTTTATGAAGCAGAAGCCCCCATGTGATCAATAATATGTCAGGCCAGTAAGGCGGGATACCCATGTTCGAACCGCGCATCGTGGCAGCAGGTCCTCTTCGGCAATTTTTAACTTTTTGCAAGAGATAAATTCTTCTTGAACCGGGATCTTGAACCGGATATTGAGATCTTCAAAACTTTTTGGGAGACATCTTTCCCTTGAACCGGATTTTAAACCGGAATCTTCATTTTTAGCCGGAAATTTTCTGACGGCCTTTAAACTCGAACTTGCGAGAGGTTAATTCCTTTTTGAACCGGACATTGTTAAACCGGATTTGAGCGCTTCAGAGCTTTGTGGGAGAACAGATTTGCCTTGAACCGGACTGTAAACCGGATATTTGAGAGCTGCAGTCAGACTGACTTCCCCTGAGCCGGCTTTTAAACCGGAATCCTTTCTGATGACCCGGATCTTCTTCATTGAACCGGGATTTTGTAACTGTCATATACTTTCTAAACCGGAAATTTTCTGACGGCCTTTAAACTTTCATCCATATAACAGTAGCCTCCGGGACCGGGTTATCCTTTCCTCCATCGTCCTGGGGTTCTTAAACCGGGTGAAAACTGGCAAGAATTGCTGAGTCATGTCATCGTAGCCCCCGAGTCTCAGAGGTGACTCGAGGAGTTGGCTTGAGACTCTTCATATTTGACCATGATATAAACCGGCATAACTTGTATATCATTGGTGTTGATAGCACGATGTGAATCCATAGAAGGTTGAGGTGACTGCGGCGGGTTGTAAATGATGCCATATGAGCCGTGTCAGCAACTCGGCCAATGGTTCCTTCCAACTGGCGATTTGAAGTTAATCAAAACTATAGTGGCGGCAACTTGTGCGCCTGCCCATTGAACCATCCAGTGCAAACAGCGGTTGATGATAATTTGTCTCCAATTTGAAAGAAAACCGGGCTACCCAAGCTGTGACTTGCTCATACCCAATAAACAGCTCATGCAGACAGGTGCGGCCCGGTATGTTGATGTAGACCAGGCCGTGAGAGACGGACAGCAAAGACGACCGCGGCTTTCAAAGGCGGCACAGACAAATGAGTCGGCCGCGGCATTGTAAACCGGCGTGGACGGGCGACTTAGCCACGTCATATTGATGTAAACCGGTCTGCAGAATGGCGGTTTGCACATATATTCACTGAGCTTGATGGCCTGGTAAGATACTAGCGCATTCATAATGGTTGCGCGTGTTTATACATCCATGACACAGCCATAGCTTTTGCAATGAACAATTGTCCTGCATAAACAATATTCCAGACCAAGGCAAAGGTAAACTGTTCTTTGACAAAAATAATATGTGCTAATAAAATATATTTTAGATGGATATCACCTGATGTGCTAGGCCGGAAATTATCCGCCATCGAGTTGATGATCACCACAGTGATGCTAAAATTAATCACGGCCGAGTTAACCGTAGGAGCAGACAGATGAGTCGGCTCGGCGATGTAAGCCGGTGCGGCCGAGCAAGTTGTCCTCCGCATTGTAAGCCGGCATGGACGCATGAACCGGTGGCCATGGCGGACGGTCGAGTCGTCCGTGGTGTTGTAAGGTGGTGCAGACGGGCGAGTCAGCCGGTACGTTGACGTAAACTGGACCGCAACACCCTGTCCGTGAAGCCGCGCGATACAGCCGAACGTGCATCCGTGGTATAACACCACCCCTTTTTCTTTTAATAGTTGCCCTGCGTAAAAATATTACAGGCCAGAGTAATTGTTGTCGGATGAATTAACATGTACTGATAAAATACATAGAAACGATAGCACCTGGTATTTTTTGCCGGACGCTGGCGCCGGATAATGCATAGTGCTGCTTTTGTTTTGACAAAAGAGTTGACTGGTTCTGTGTCTTGTAATGCCTGAGGTCTCCACATAACCTGGCCGGAATTTTTTGAACCGGAATTTCTGGAACCGGAGTTTCTTGATAATCCGGCCGGAACTTTTGATAATCCGGAACTTTTGAACCGGAACCTCTTGATAATCCAACTGGAATTTTTGACAATCCGGAACCTTTTGAGCTGGAACCTCTGTATAACCCGGCCGAAACTTTTTGCTAATCCGGAAGTTTTGATAATTCAGAACTTTTCTGTAGCTAAAGTCGAAACTCTTTGACGACTCGGACAGAACCTTTCGGCAATGCGGCTGGAACCCTTCGGCGATTCGGACTGAACTTTTCGTCGAGGCGATCGGAACTTTTTGATGATTCAGACAGAACCTTTCATCGAGATGGTCGGAACTTTTTGATGATCCAGCTGGAAATTTCCGACGAACCGGCGGAACGTTTCGATGAGCGGCGAGCCGGCTGGAACTCTCCGACAAACCGACCGGAACTTTTTCATTGAGCTGGACGGAGCTTCTCAATCCCTGGAATATTCAGTTTATATGATTGAGATGAACTAATCAGATTTCTTCAAGGTTAAAACACTTATTGGAGCAAGTCTTAAGTTATCACTATGTTCTCCTCTTAAGACTTGGGGGCTACAGGTATTATGTATATAAAGGAGGACATCTTCATTTTATCAGTTTTGAGCAAATCAGGAAGATCAATTACATGACCCGGTGTCGACAACAATTATGACCCGGCGCCATCAATATTTATATACCGGCCATTTTGGTAATATTAAACCGGCAAGTTTTATATCTTCAAACCAGCTGAATATCGGATAAGTATTTCCAGACCCATATTTCTTAAACCGGCGCTTTGGGAGCTGAGTCAAAGGAGTTATTCTTCACAATATTTCTCTGTGACAAACCAATGTCGGAAAATTGATTATGAAGCTGGTCTGTTGATCCGGATTTCTCAGAAGGAGGAAATAACAAGGACTTAAGGATGATCAAGTACCGGTTTACAAAAATTCTTAACCCGGAGCATAACCTGTCAAATTTGTTCTTGTGTTTATTTTGCAGCATAAGTTTACCATGAATAAGTCCAAGCTAAACATGGGGGCTAATGTCGGGGATATACCCCGCGGTGTAAACCAGCCGGAAGTTAACTCGGCCGGACTTGGCGGTTTATCTGAAGACCCCGCTGACACTTGGAGAGTTACTGGTGACCCACCCTGACCTGGCGGTTTACCAGTAACCCACCTGATCATTATGACTCACTTGTGATCCGGCGTGCGGGACAGTCAGATGACAAGGCCCAAGGCCCAGAAGGCCGGTTCACGTTTAACGGTTAACGGTGGGCCGGTTTAAGAGGAAAGGCATGAGGAATATTTGTCCTACAAGGAGTTAAGACCTGGACTTATATCCGGTTTGTATTAGAGATAGACTAGTCCTAATCCTAATAGGACTCTACATGTAACCCGCCCCTCCAACATATATAAGGAGGGGCAAGGCTCCCCAAGAGGGGAGACCAGATTCACAAGTTCCACAAGTTGGACAAGTTAGGTTTAGACAATAGCTCTCGAGATAGAGCACTCTTGTAACCGTGATCACCATCATCAATATCAATGAAGCAGGATGTAGGCTTTTACCTCCACCGTGAGGGGCCGAACCTGGGTAAAACATCGTGCCTCTCGTCCCGCTCAACCCCTCTCAAGCTACCACATAGATGCGTTGGCCTCGCGACTAAGTCCTGAAACTAAGGACATTTGCCGTGACAATTCCACAACAGGAGTTGTGCAGGAGGAAGTACCAGTGGTAAGGGATTTCCCTGAAGTATTTCCAGAGGAGTTGCCAGGCATGCCACCGGATAGAGATATTGAGTTTTTGATTGAGCTATTTCCAGGCACAGGGCCAATATCAAAGAGACCATATAGGATGCCAGCAAAGGATTTGGTGGAAATTAAGAAGCAGATTAAGGAGTTACTGGATAAGGGATATATTCGCCCAAGTTCTTCGCCTTGGGGATCACCAGTACTTCTAGTGGAGAAGAAGGATGGATCGTTAAGGATGGTTGTAGATTATCGGGGATTGAATGAAGTAACGATCAAGAACAAGTACCCACTACCATTGATCAATGATCTGTTTGATCGATTGCAAGGAGCTAAGGTATTTTCCAAGATCGATCTGCGATCAGGATACCACCAGTTGAAGATTCGAGAACAGGATATTCCGAAGACAACTTTTACCACCAGGTATGGGCTGTACGAGTATACCGTTATGTCATTTGGTCTGACTAACGCACCAGCCTATTTTATGAACATGATGAACAAAGTGTTTATGGAGTTTCTGGATAAGTTCGTCGTAGTGTTCATTGATGATATCCTGGTTTATTCGAAGAATGAGGAGGAGCATAAGGAGCATTTGCGTTTGGTACTTGGAAAGCTCAGAGAACATCAATTATATGCCAAGTTCAGCAAATGTGAGTTTTGGTTGAAAGAAATAGGATTCCTCGGACACGTTATATCTGGAGAAGGTATAGCAGTTGATCCCGCTAAAGTTGATACCGTGACCAAGTGGGAAGCCCCAACCACAGTTGGAGAGATCCGGAGTTTTCTTGGACTCGCAGGATACTACCGGAGATTTATTGAGAATTTCTCAAAGATTGCGAAGCCTATGACTGAGTTGTTGAAGAAGGATACCAAGTTCATATGGATGGGGGAATGTGAGGCTAGTTTCCAGGAGTTGAAGAAACGCTTGGTTACTTCACCAGTGTTGATTTTGCCAGATCAGACCAAAGATTATGAGGTGTGTTGCGACGCTTCACGTCGAGGACTTGGAGCAGTGCTTATGCAGGAAGGGAGAGTTGTTTCATATGCCTCAAGACAACTGAAGCCCCATGAGTTGAATTATGCTACGCATGATTTGGAGTTAGCAGCCGTAGTGCATGCTTTGAAAACATGGAGGCATTTCCTCATCGGAAACCATTGTGAGGTGTACACGGATCATAAGAGCTTGAAATACATTTTCACACAGAAGGAGTTGAATCTCAGACAAAGGAGATGGTTGGAGCTTATCAAGGATTATGATATGAAATTGCATTATCACCCCGAAAAGGCTAATGTAGTAGCTGACGCATTAAGCCGTAAGAGCCATGTCAATACGTTAATGACGGGAGAAATACCCAAGGAGTTAGCAGAAAATCTTCGTGAACTATGTTTAGAAATAGTTCTGAGAGGCTATGTAGCAGCATTGGAGATTCAGTCAACTTCGATGGATAGAATCAGGCAAGCTCAGAAAACTGACAAAGAGATTACCGCTATAAAGGAGAAACTGAGCAAAGGAAAAGCTAAAGGATTTCGTGAGGATGAGCACGACACCCTATGGTTTGAAGACCGTGTTTATGTGCCCAATGACCCGGAGATCAGGAAATTGATTCTGCAAGAGGCACATGATTCACCATATTCAATTCACCCAGGAAATACCAATATGTATTTGGATTTGAAGGATATTTTCTGGTGGACTGGAATGAAGAAGGATATTGCGGAGTATGTAGCAGTTTGTGATGTATGTCAGAGTGTAAAGGCAGAGCATCAGAAGCCAGCAGGATTGTTACAACCATTGCCGATACCCGAATGGAAGTGGGATAATCTAGGCATGGATTTCATCACGGGATTACCCATGACTCATTCAGTCTATGACTCGATTTGGGTTGTAGTTGATCGATTGACGAAGGTAGCTCATTTCATCCCGGTAAAGACCACTTACACCAGTGCTAAGTTGGCCAAGATATACATGACAAGGATCGTATGTTTGCATGGAGTTCCGAGGAGTATCATATCAGATAGAGGAACCCAGTTTACCTCAAAGTTCTGGAAGCAGTTGCACGAAACTTTGGGAACCAGGCTAGAATTCAGTACAGCTTTTCAGCCACAGACAGAATGACAAACCGAGAGAGTCAATCAGATTTTGGAGGATATGCTGAGAGCTTGTGCGCTAGATTACGGATCTAGTTGGGACGACAATTTGCCATATGCAGAGTTCTCTTACAATAACAGTTACCAAACCAGTTTAAAGGTGGACCCTTTCGAAGCCTTGTACGGAAGGAGGTGCAGGACACCGTTGTCATGGGACGAAGTTGGAGACCGCCAGTTGTTTGGACCTGACTTGATTAAAGAGTCTGAATAGAAGGTGAAGTTGATTCGCGATAAGCTCAAGGTAGCCCAGTCCAGACAGAAAAGTTATGCAGATTCTAAACGCAAGGAGACAGTTTACAAAGTTGGAGATAGAGCTTATCTTCGAGTATCTCCACTTCGGGGAACAAAGCGTTTTGGAGTAAAAGAGAAGTTAGAACCACAATTTGTAGGACCGTATCGAGTTTTGGAGCGTATGGGAGAAGTGGCCTACAAGTTGGAATTGCCTGAAGGATTGTCAGGAGTTCATGATGTGTTCCACGTTTCTCAGTTAAAGAAATGTCACGCGGAGATGGCTGACATACCGTTGAGAGATACAGTGCCTTTGGAAACTATTCAGTTGGATAACAATTTGACGTACGAGGAGAAACCAATTAAGATTCTCGAGTTTGCCATTCGAGTTACCCGCAGCAAGGTTATCAAGTTTTGCAAAGTTCAGTGGAGCCACCACACGGAGGATGAAGCCACCTGGGAACGAGAGGAAGATTTGCTCAAGGACCACCCTCACCTATTTTCTAGCCAACCCGAATCTCGAGGGCGAGATTCATCTTAAGGGGGGTAGGTTTGTAACATCCCAAATTTTCAATTTGGAATGTTATACATTAGATCATCATTGCATATCATATTTTATTTTGCATTTTGGTTGATCCTAGAAATTCTACGCAACTCAAGGACCCACGGAGAGACTTGGGGATTTCGTTATTTTCATATTTGAGTTCTCTCAAATTTTGAGAATAGGATCATTTGATTTTATTTATTTTATCATCAATTATTTCTATTACAAAAATATGAGAGAGGGAATAAAATGACTTTCCCAAAATAAAGAAATATTGAGGATTTAATAATAAAATCAAATAATATTTTATTTCAGAGTTTTTCGGTATTTTATTTGAATTTAGGAAAAAAGTGCGTTTTTCAAAATTGCATTTAGGTCCCAAATAAATGTTCACCTTGTGCGGCTTGATTTTAGAAGCCCGTGAAAATTTATTTCGGAATTTTTGGAGTCCGTTTAGTATTTCTTTTTATTTTTCTTCCGAGCGTAATTATTAAAAAAACGAACCGACCTAACGGGCCGTGTCCGACTAGGACTCTGGCCCGACTAGGCAATATAAGCCGGCCCAGCCCCCCCGGGAGAAAACCCTAGCCAGCGCCGCCGCCCCGCGCCGCCACCCGCGCCGCCCTGCCCGCGCCGCCGCCCGCCGTGCCGCCACCCGCGCCGCCGCCCCACCGCGCCGCCGCCGCCGAGGTTCGCCGCCGCCTCGACTTCCGTGCCATCAGTTTTTTTAAAAAAATTTCTTAGATCGGTTTTTTTAGATTCGGTTGTTTTTTAAATAGATCGGTTTTTCCGGTTTATTTAAATAGTGAGCGTTTTATCCGTTCGTTCGTTCTAGCGAGCGTTCGTCGTTTTTTTCTTCTTCTCGGATTAAATCCGCTATTTTTCTGATCGCGATTCCTGATCTGATTTTCTTTTTAGTATAAATTTTCGCTCGTTTATCGGAGTCAGGCGATTCAAGCGCCTAGAGTTTCGTCTCGAAACCCTCTATCCGTTTAACCAACTTAAACAAGTTTTTGCTACTGTAAAATTTGCCCTAGATCCAGATTTGTAGAACGAAGTTGTTTTCTTTCGCCGTTTGACTTTCGTTGCTTTGTTCGATTTGATTCTTTTTGCCAACCGGAGTTCTTAAGTTGAACCTTCTGGTTAGATCTCTTATTTGAGTTTTACCTGTGTATTAGATGAGTACTTATTGTATGCTTGTTTGTTTGTCTGCGATAGAATACCCGGAGTGTGCCGCCTGTTACTTCGAATCTCTAGGTTTCGCGGATCATCAGCAAGGCAAGTAACACTTTGATCATACCTTTCCTACTACCAAGTTTTATTGCATTAGATCAATCCTCACACATTGCATGGTTAGGATCTAATTAAATTGTGGGATGGGAAGTAGTTGAGGTAGAACATATTACCTGTTTATTATCAAACCTTTGGGAGTTACTTCTACGTTTGCTTATTATGCCATGCTATACTAGTAGACGTGGATTGGGTGAGTGATATCCATGACAGATGTGAGTTTTGTTAATTAATGGTTTATCTAAGGTGGCAACTTAAACACACATCTGGGTGGATTGAGGCACCTGGGTATTCCAGGACTTGCCTGTTTTTTTTGGACCGCCACCCAGGCTCAAAGGGATCATGAGACTATTCATACTAGAAACTTCCGTGTGCAGCCACAAGCTATTATGGGCTCTAGCATAGTTGACTAAGTTGTGCGAACTCTTACAGTGGTAGACTAGCAGATGTAGGGGATGTAGGTGGTACGATCTACCCGATCGTAAGGTGCTAGCGCTTCTGAAAGACTATGTCTCGGTCATCCGTCTTCTCAAACACCATGTAGTGCGAGAAACCAAGCGGAGGCGATCGAGTCTTGTGGGGAAAAGTGTGCAAACCTCTGCAGAGTGTAATAAACTAATCATGGTTTGCCGTGTCCCCGATTATGGACATCTTGAGTATCTAGTACTTGGATTATCATGTGAATCTCAACATGTTACTCTAAATTAACTTTGTTGGGTTATGTTTAATGATGATGAGTAATTGGGATTGAGAATGCTGTCAACCATTCTCAATGTTTAACAACTACCATGATAGTTAAATAAATTTTATTCCTTTGAAGTAGGGTAAAATTGGCTTTACGCAAAACTATAACCATAGAGCTTTCCACCATCCAAATATGCATATAGTATAGCTGTTTCATTCCATTACTCTTTGTGTGTTACCTTGCCAGCATATTCCATGTTCTGACCCATTTCGGGCGGCAACGTTAATGTTGCAGACTTTTCAGATGACGATTAAGGAGTTTTAGGTCGTGGTTCTATACTCAGTGATGCTGTTGGAGTTGATGGACTCACTTATCTTCCAAGCCTTCCGCTGTTATCGTTATTAGATGGCCTTAAGCCATATTTATTGTAATAAGTTCTCTTTTGAGACACTCGATGTAATAAGTGTGTGATTGCTACTCTGCTATAAATCCTCCGAGTACTGTGTGGTGTCAGCATTACTGATCCAGGGATGACACCGGAGCACAGAGATCAGACTGTTTGAGGTCTGGTCGCTACAGGTGGTGGTGGTGGAAGACGCGCGAGCAATTCATTAAAATTGTTATCGAGCTTTGTTTCGAACGTCTTCTCCATGCCATCTATCTTTTCCATGGCCTCTTAAAATCTGTTTAGCACATCTTGCACCTATCCACTCATCATTTGCTGAAATTTATCATGCAACTCCTTATTCGTCATGTTCTCCTAGTCAGTCTCATCGGCTTGTAATCCTGCCATGGTTAGCAGCAATAGAAACACACAAGAATATGATCCTACAGACTACTAACAAGAGGTGGTGGTGGGTTTCACAAATCCGTCAAGCCAATCTCAAATTCTTACCAGTTCTCACCCAGCAGCAGGCGGTGATCGGCAACCATCGTAGTCAAAACTCTCAAAGCTTGGATATAGTGATTACCAAGGAGAGTCAAACGCATGATGTAGATGTATGTGGAGCTGGGAAGGCTTATAATATGGTACCAAAAAGGGTCAGCAATAATCAATTCAGAGATGCAAAGTTGAATAAATGCTCAACGACAGTACTGTGCTGGTCCTAGGCTAGACCGTGCTAGAGACGCGAGCCTAGAACACTAACAAAATCATGGCGCTGCATGTAAACAAGGGAGGAGCACGCTCTGATTTTTTTTCCTTTTTTCACTTTTTATTGCACTTTTTTCCTCTTTTTTTTGCTCCGCAACAATTTTTTTGAAAAAGTCTACAAAAGGTCTAAAAACTGCCTAGCTAGAATTTTCCAGACTTAGTTTTTTTTGAGTTTGGAACTATTTTTCTACTGTGGGTAGCACGGAAGTTGGGGACTCCGACTCTATCACGACTCGGAGTATAACGTGATATGGAAATCCAAAAGAAAGCAACAAATACTGGACTCGGACTAGGACTGGTGGTGGAGATGAATCTGGTGGAAACTCGAACTGATGGCGGATATATGTATGGCGGTGGAACTCGGACTGGTGGCGAATCAGTGATGGAGGTGGACTCGGATTATCGTGATGGCGGTGGATATGTGGTAAAGGCAGCGGTGATGACGATGGTGGTATATGGCAGCGGTGATGACGATGGTGGTATATGGTAGCGGTGATGACGATGGTGGTATATGGTAGCGGTGATGACAATGGCGCAGCGGCGGCGTGACAACTTGTGAACAGAACTCGAAACTCTAAAGGACTAGACACTAAGGCCAGCAACTAGACACGACGATGCAACCGCAAATTCAACAATGCAAAACCCAAAAAAGATTATGCAAAGGCTCAGATTGGTTTGTATATGATGAACTAACCCTAATTTGTTTTTGCTTTTTCATGGACTGTAAAATCTCACCGAGCAACTTGGAAATCTGATACCACTTGATAGAGGCGAGGATCCCGATCTTCCGATGAGACGGTGGCTATCGTTTTGGAGGAAGTCGACTTTGACGATTCGACTATGAACATGTGAGGACGTCGCGCCTTAGCAATGGCTAAACCAACTCCGAAAGGTTATTGACCACGCCGGAGCACGATCAACCTGACCACGAAGGTCTATTTCCTGCAGGCAAACGAAGAACAAGCAAGAAACTGAGATTGCAATCTGGATATTGCGAATATAAGAGGAAAGCTTTATTGATCAAGGTGGGGTTCTGTGACATCTTGGTCTGGTCGTTGGACACAAACGAAGTACGCGAAGTTGCAGCTATGGCGAACTTTTAATCTAAACAAAACCCAAAGTCTAAACGACGCCCTAAGGGTTGTATATATGGAGGAAGAGGGGGGAATTTTGTAGCCCTTGGAGGAGGGGTCCGAAACCACCCCTAACTCTTGTTTCCCCACACATACGGACTCTAAAAACAACCTATACTTAAGTATTTCGAAAATACATGGGCCTGGCCCAATAATAAGGTGACGCAGCACCTAGAATAGCCTCTGGACGAAATTTATGAAGTGGCATCTTGTATATTTTGTCCAAGGCTTCATGCATTCCATATGGTGGCATCAAAGTCCTAAAATCATCACTTGTAACTCCGTTCTTGATCCCCTTGTGCATGTCATCATCTCCATGCTTGAACTTGCTCCAAGGTTCATCTTTCTTGTCCAAGCTAGGCCCTTCATTTGTAAGCAAAACAAATGTATCCAATTTAGGCAACATCATATTCTCGTGAACATTAGAATCGTTACCAAGAAATGAAAGTACCTCATAATTCAATTGACGTGCGCGAGCTCTAGTAATTGGTCCAGTATGTATTGCAGTAGTGGTTTTGGGTGTAACAATGGTATTGATGTCCTCATCAGAAGCATATACCTAAACCTACCCCAAATGGGACAAAAAATTTACCACGGCATGTTGATGCCACTCCATGATAGCATGCCAAGTTTTATGAATTTCAGACGAGATTTGGATTTACTAGAATTTAAAAACCAGACATCTCAATGTTTTGCCGGCTATCAATGGTGCCCTGGTGTTTGAAATTCATTCCCATTTCTTGCATGAGACTTAAGCATGCACCCAAGGACACATATTTGATTCTTTAACCAATTTATATGCACTGGAGCATGTGCATGTAGTTCAAATTTGAATTATGGACATAAATGCATTGAAAACTCACTTAATGCATACAAATGTCCAAATGAACCCTGAAAAATCACAAAAAGTAACACAACACACGTGTTGTTCTATGTTGACACGAGAAAAATTTTGAAAGCAATAAGAGGCAATGGATATCGTTTCGTCCCCAAAGGTGGGGCGTTTCCTACCGAAACCATCATGCTTGTTTTGAGAAGCTCTGGTTTGTGAGAAGCATATATACCCAAACCTGCCCCAAATGGGACAAAAAATTTGCTACGGCATGTTGATGCCGCTCCATGATAGCATGCCAAGTTTCATGAATTTCAGACGATTTTTGGATTTACTAGAATTTAAAAGCCAGGTATCTCAATGTTTTGCCAGCAATCAACGATGCCCTGGTGTTTGAAATTCATTCCCATTTCTTGTATGTGATGTAAGCATGCACCCAAGGACAACTATTTGATTTTTCAACCAATTTATATGCACTGGAGTATGTGCATGTAGTTCAAATTTGAACTACATGCACATGCTCTAGTGCATATAAATTGGCAGCTATACTAATACGAATTTAAAAATAAATTAGTACTATGTCATGTTAAATCCAATGAAATAAAAAATATCAGTGAAGAACAAAAACAAAAAAGGAAACTGATTTCCCGTTTGCTATAATGTTTTTGGAATTTTCAACCCCTTTGATATTACTTTTAACAGACATTGACCATACTCTTTGGCCAGGATGGAATGCATCCCTCCTCATCTTGAAAGATTTACAACCTAGTAAGTCGGAGAAAACAAATAGGCCTAGCTTGGGTATTCTTCAAAAAGAAATATTGGGCTACCTATTTTCCCAAAGAAAAAACTGCTGGGCTGGTCATGTTGTTAGACGGGCCGCAGAGACCGCACAACCCAGTTTATAGCCTGCTCCTCCAAATTACTACTCAAAAAAAAAGTTGTGCAATTCTGTCATTAATTGACTATACGTTGAAAATAATGTGGGTCCCAGATATCAGCAGGGTGGATTAGAGTAAAAAATGAAGAGTGCATCTGAGTAGTAAAAGAGGTGCTTGCTTGTGTTCGGGAGTGGACATGGTCGGTCTGTACTGTCATACTCACAACTACAGTCCTCTCCTGATTCACTATGTTGACAGGGCCAGACCGTGGCGCCGCGGCGAGCACACCAAGGCGGACGATAAAGTGCTGTCGCCATTGTGTTGGGCTGGGTTGGACATTCTTATTGAAAAATAAAAATGGACCGGAACTATTTACGACGTTGACTATGATTTGCATGGGTCCGCTGGTTGCAGGAAGAAAATGGTGGGAGAAAGAAGACTGGTCGCTATCTTTTCCTAAGAATAATATCGACTGAATGTAACGACACTATCATAGGAAATAATATCCTCCTGTTAAATCATGAATTTAAAGAACTGGTGCATGAGCATTTAGCTTTATTTATTTATTTACTTATTTATGTTTACAGGAACATGAGCATGTACTCCTCTATTGGGCCTTCATCAGTGGGCTGTATGTTATCAACAAGTGGAAAATGTGTTCCGTACCAAAAATAGTATGCGCTACATATGGTACGCGGCACTAAAGGATCCGACCGTGCAATGACTTCCAAAACACTGTGTTTGTCGTTCTAACAACACATTTATTCAACCAACAGACGAAATATACTATTGATTGTACATTGAAAACAGCAATAGCAGCAACCAGGGATGGGGGTGCAACTGAAGCAGTAAGCAGGCCAGAAGAGTAAATACGCAACTCTCTCTTCCAAACCAAACATCAGCCATCATTACAAAAGGGCTACCAAAAAAGAACAAGTGTATGCATTAAACTAAATAAAGATCCTACTACACCAAGTGTACACATCTAACTAATTGGCTCAGTTAGACGTTACTATTTATTAAGCTGTAGACATTGGCTGACGGCTTGAACGAGATGGGTGCCTGACGGGGGAAACTCCAGCCAGCAGGTCGAAGTCTGATACTTGTGACCCTCTCTCCTACTTTGGGCTGCAAAGCGTGGCAGCACATATCAGGGTATGGTGCATGCAGAGACGCATGGTACGTTGTGTACACACAGTTTTGCCTAATGAACGAAACCTCGCTGCCATCATGATCATTGCCGTCGGTTATCTCCTGGTTAATCGGATAATTCAGTCCGAGAAACAGAGAGCGTGTACCAAGGCTACTTATCAACCTCCAGTCAAAAATTCCTGAAGGCCCAGAGAAGCTGGGATCCTGCTCAAAGATCTTGCAGTGACTGTGGTTGTATTCCGCGAAACAACACGTCCGGTACGTCCGAACGATCATCAATCATTCGCCGTCGTCTGATCGAGCCAGGAACCACCTACAACTACCATGCAGCTTTTCTTTGAAAGGTTCTGGGATTAGGAAGGGTAGGGACACCAGGCAGCCTACAACATCATAATATCAAGTTGGAGTCAAATAAAAAAGGGCTCTTAATGTAGTCAATCTTAAGAAGAAATGTTATGAGCATGAATATTTTTTCAGTAAATGTTGACAGTAATATAAGCAAGCCATCATGATATCATAGGAAAGTAACATACTGTTGTAACAGCCGTTTGTAGCGATGACTGGAGTAGGCTAGCAGTACGTCCAGTCATAGAAGGAGTCGACAGCGTAAATGAAGCCCTTGTGTTCAATGGCATCAGAGAACCATGGAGGATGTATGATCCTGTGATGGACGTGCATATTTATCCACTTACCGCGGTGACCTGTCAGATAGGCGAGACCGCGGTTGAAGAATGCAATTAGCCTGAAGTTTTTGTAATTTGCAGATCTTGTGGGCATTTGGCATATTACAACCTTGAGCAAATTAAACTTGGTATCATGTTGGCTACTGTAAGATTCCGAGTATTCTGGGCCGCGGTGCCAAAGTAGTGCAGTGTTAATTGAAGGAAGGGGGATCAATCGCCAGGTGTAGACCTCCATGAGCATCCAGCTGCCGCGACCGTCGACGAGCACCATCCAAGACATGTTCACGCCGACCTAGTACATACCATTAATGTAGTTGAGCGTGACGGGGATCGGATCGCAGTCAAGGGGGTTGATGCTCGCCACCCTACGATCGTTATGCTGCGTGACACGCTGTTTTTGAAGATCCGGCGGCATCAGCAAGCAAGGAGCTGGCTTAAAAAGCTCCGGCCTGAGGGCTTTGAGTAAATGGTATAGCCCCGATGAGCACGCGGCGAGCGGCATGGTACTGATATTGTCCACACGCGAACCAATGAGCTTGATTACCTCTGTGGGGAGCGAATTCCAGCCACTCTTTCGGCGGATGCTGCTCAGCTCTGCCATTGTTAGTGCTTGGGTTTCGGACGAGGGGGGAGGTGCCTTAGCGGGGACGGAAGATTGGACGAGATTATGCGCGGACAAAGATGGAGAAGAAAATATGTGCTGCGGGAAGTGGACAGGTGATGATGACTATAGCACACCGCTTGACTAACGAGACACATACCAGCAGCGTAGGGTCATATCAATGCCAGACAACTTGCTTGAATGACCATAGTACTGGTACTCCCTACAGTACCTACTACTATGCCCTAACTTGCTTGAGTAGAGTAGTAGTGGAGTAGGACTGGAGGACGAGTATATTCTAATCTAAAATAGTTACAAAGTTCAATGCCCGAGCATGGAACGACTACGAACCGCCATCGGTGCTAACTCTAATCCCCAACAAACGTTCGCTGGGAGACATGGCAGTTGCAAACGTCCGTGACACAGTTATAGTACGTGTGTAAGGGTGGTGGTTTTGTCAAATACTATGGCTTAAAAACATGCCACCGCTAGATGGAAATTTGACGGTTATGTGGGATTTGCCAGGATTGAGCTCGTGGCGAACAATCGCCAGATATCATTACTAAAAAAGGTTAAAACACCCAGGGCTATAACTTGCACCAGCTGACCACTAACAATGATACTAACATAGTTGTAAAATGGTCAAAGACCGTGTCTACGTGGCAGTTTTTTTACAAAACACATGTTGTGATTGACCCATGCAGGAGTAATCCCATGTGTAAAAACTAATGATATCTTGAGAACTTTATCAGAAAATGGTATGTCGACCATTTCATCGAAAAAATGATATCTCGAGAAAGATGATAGATAAGGTGAGGAGGAGTGGGGCGTGGTGGTGACTGGTGGTCGGACTGGGCGGTTTGGGAATTTGCATGCCTTTCCGACCAGTGAGATACTCCGTACAAAGTACGACAGAGAAATAACCATAGAGAAGGAAGCTAAAAGTAAACAATCAAACGAGCATTTTTGCATTTATTTTGCATTGAATCGTTTCACAAGCTTGACTAGTGTTGTTTTCTACTTTTACAAAAGGCAGCTGCCAGGTATCAGCCGGATGATTTCTCTAGGAGATCATCCCCCTTTGAGAAATCATCCACCTTGCCAACCGCTTGATTAGACGCATCTGGCCCATCCGATCAGACCAACTCGGCTCCCACGTCCTATTCCTCTCATCTTTGCATCCACATGGCCATCAGATGCTGCGACACTCGCCTCTTTAGCAACGACGACGATGGGAAAGAAAACCAGTGACTACAACACCAATGCACCTACCATCACAACCACGCCGACAAGCTCACGTAGCTCCCTGTTGACGACTGCTGCATCGCAGCTCCAAGAGCCACCAGGGCTGCTCCATGGCAACACATGGCTCGCCGCCGCCGCGCAAAGCTTCATTGCAACTCCAGCAAGAGCTTCATTGCAATGCCGACGAGCTTCAACGGCCTCCCCGGTGCTTCATTGCAACTCCAGTGGTGCTTCACTGCAGCTCCGGTGGCGCTTCATTGCAGCCTGGGCAGAGCTTCAACAACCCTCGCGCGCTTCACTGTACCTCCAGCGGCCCCGGCGACGCTTCATCATGATGTCGCGCATGCTCCCTCTGTTTCACCGACTGCTGCATCTGTGCCCGCATCGCAGCACCGGTGACCTGATGATGTCACACCCCATCCGGCATACAACATGGTGGATGCTGCAACGCAGCGGGCCAGGCGCCCCGCTCCGCGGCACCGTCGACACTCTGTCACGCGCACTGGCAGACAACACCTCAACTATGAGATGCCGACCACTGCATCCCCGCCGGCATCGCAGCACCGATGAACCGGCGGCGTCGCACCCCATCTGCACGCTGCAGCCCACGGAGTTCATGCAACAAGAAAGCACCGGCGATGTGTGCACTAGTAGAAAACAGGGCTTTGGTCTAGGCCGAGGTGGCCCATTAGTCCCGATTCAGTCCAGAACCGGGACCCATGGGGCCATCTGTCCCGGTTCGTGAGGCCAGGGGCCTGCCGGGCCTCGTGGGGGAATTGGTCCCGGTTCGTCATGCCCCTTTGGTCCCGGTTGGTGGGACCTACCGGGACCAATGGGCCTCGCTCCTGGCCCACCACCATTGGTCCCGGTTGGTGGCTTGAACCGGGACCACAGGCTTACCTTTAGTCCCGGTTCATGCCACGAACCGAGACCAATGAGGTGGCTATATATACCCCCCCCCACCGGTGAGGAGAGCACTCCACACTACTCTGTTTTTTCTGGCCGGCGAGGGGAGAGCTTTGTGGTGCTCTAGCTCACCTCCTATGCACATGAGGTGTTCGATGAAATGCCCGAGCCACACTAGTTAAGCTTTCTCCTCTCGAAGCTCGACCTCAAAGCTCCATTTTCCTCGAGATTTGTCTAGGTTTAGCGGCCCGTCACGTCCCACTCCCGTCTTCATCGCTGTGGATCGCCCGCACCGATCTCGTCGCCGGCACCACCGTGGTGAGCCTCTTGTTCTTATCTTCTTTCTGAAAGAAAAAAATCTTACTTTAGCTAGATAGATACTTGTCTAATTTTCTTACTTTTATTATTGCTTGTTATTATATAGTGCGATGGTTTTGGTATCCGCCCTTGTCGGCCCTCGTCCTGGTTATGATTCGGACGTGGTGGCTGGACGGTCGTGGGGGCACTAGCTCGCAGGTGGCGGAATTGATTGGAGATAAAAGGGAGAGAGAACGGGAGCAAGCAGAGGGGATCGAGCACCTGGAGCGATGCGCCCGAGAAGATAAGGAAGAGAGAAGTGGTTTGGTGGTCCTGCTTGGACACGTGGCGCATGACAAAGGCGACTTAAGGAGATGAAAAATCAACCGGCTGAACAGAAGAGTTTTCCTTTACAAAAACCACATCGTCATGTTAAAATGTGCATTTGCACGTACATAAGTAATAGTAGTACTCCCTCCACCTAGGTGTATAAGTCTTCCCTCCTTCTTGGTCATGGTGCACAACCACAGATGACTTATTCACTTGGACGGAGCGAGTAGCACATTCTACAAGCATATATAGAGAGAGACGTGTAGTGCGATAGTATATAGGAGTAGTAAAGTTTATGCTATATGCACGTACTTACAAAATGCGTATGGATACACAAGGTTTCCAAACTTTCCCTTTTACACACTTAATTAAGGACACTAATAATTCCTGAATGTTCAGAATTTATCATTTGCGTCCCAAAACTAATGAGATTGCATTAGGAAACTAAATTATACTCCTACTAAAAGCCACGACGCTCGCAGGAGCGCGTCGCGCCACGAGTGCCCTGGTTCACGGCCTTTCCCAGTGCGCCGACACAACGCCTCTTCCTCAGCCTCGCAACTCGCGAGGTGCTGATTGGCGGCTTGCCGGCGGCGAGCGCGATCTCACTGGTGTGGTGATCCGGCGCCAACAAGTACTCCTCCTCACTGGAAGCGTGCACCTGGTCCACGTACCGCCAAGCGTAGATGAGGCGCTTGGGCCCGACTGCACTCAGGTTTTTGGCACGAGCATCCGCCGCCACCCTCATGGCCCTCGCACGAGCCTTCTGCCAAAGAGCCAATTGCCTGACTCTCTCGGATGCGACATAGGCCTGCCAGGCAACTTGTCCCGCGGCGCGCTTCTCTTCCTCGGCCTTCTTCTTCGCCTCTATTTTTGGCGCGCTCTGCCGGAGGCAAAGCCTCCCACAAGGCAACATCCATTTCTTTCCAAAGCTCCTCATGGCTCGGGGGCTCGGCGGGCGGTGCGGCGTTCTCCTCGTAGCGGGGAGCCGACGCTTCCTCCGACGCGCGTGCAGGTGAGATTGGGAACGCCGACGCGTCCACCTCGACGCGTCGCGACGAGGAGTAGAACACCGACGCGTCCTCCTCGACTAGTGGCGGTGTGGAACAGAACGACGACGCGTGACCATCCGCGTGGTGCAGAGAGGGGCGCCTAGGGCTTGGGAGGGGCGATGCCATGGTGGTCGACGTGAGAGGGAGGGGGAGGAGATAGTGATGAACGTGAGCGTTCTTCCGAATGCCGTGGGAGGCGCAGTATGTATAGCGAGCAATGGCACACCTACGTAAGATATGGACTGAGTTGCATTGACTTAACTGCAGGTCCAATTGCGTCACTGACATGTGAGCCACACACCTGTTGGGCCCATATGCCAGTGACCCAATGCACCTGCAGTTAAGTAACTGAAGGAGCGTCCCGTAAGATATGTTGCGTGATTAACGTAACAGCTACGTGGGCATATTTGTTGGAGTAAATTACAGGGGAGGGAAGGGGTGGAAATATTGCTGGTCACAACGGATTGGACAAGCGCGGGGGGGGGGGGGAGAGTCATGCATGCAGATTTTTTTCCACACGGGGTGGAGTGGTGGGACCGCTGGAGAGAGAAGGAGAGTCAAGCAGGCATATTGTTTTCACACATGGAGAGGAAAAGATTTGGAGACGAACGGGCTTCCTGCAGGTATGGGGAACGCTGCATAATAAATCATCTTGCATGCCGGGCTAGGTATAGTCTCAAGTCATTAAAAACATACACGCCCCATACATGTTCTTATTTCAAGGTGCACTAAATTATTGCATGCGATGATTAAGGCTGGCCATAATGGTGGTATCTTAGCTGGTATCATGCACACGGGAATAGCGAACATGCTGATGTGGCAAAGAATTAAAGAAGAGAGGGGGGTTGGAGTAAAACTAGTGTTCATGCATGCAATGCGATAATGCATTGGTAAACACATATTTTTGGTGAAGAATGACAACATTAGTTGAGTACTTTTGCATACTACAAAAACTATTCCACCGCCTCTATCTTGGTAAGAGTAAGTGAAAATTTTGAATCGAGCCCTTTAAAGTAGAAGACAGGTAGTAGTACTCTAATAGCTAACCTTGTTGTGATGACTAGATAGGACATGGCACCCACCTAGATGGAGGAACTACTGCATTATGCATTTTAGTTTTGTCTGAAGTCAATGTACCTCTACTTTGACCAAACTTATAGAAAAATGTATCAACATTCACAATGTCAAATCAATATTTTTATACTCATTATGAAACATAGTTCTTATACTCATTATAATCAGTATTGTACATTGTTTAGGAAATCGTTAACTGGTAACTGCTCAGTTGGCTGGCGAGTAGGCGATTAATAGGCTAATTGGCAAGTTAATCGGCGATTTAATCAATTAATAGAACGATTTATCAGTTTATCGGCTACTCGGTGACCCTACGAGTAGGGATTAATCGGCAAGTTAACTGGTTAATCGGATGAATTCTTGAACAGGGGTATTGTAGATATTGATATTTTTAGTATAAATTTGGTCAAACACTTTGCAAACGGTTGGCGGAAGTAAAAAGGATCAGAGGGAGTATGATGCATGCGGACTAGGCAAAAAAATTGCTCATTTATAGCCGGTCGAAGTCTCAAAGGGCGCGACCACATGAGGGAGGCGAAGGTCATGGGAGGCGTGACGGTTGACGGAATTAAGTGAAGTTACATCCACGTGCCGGCATGGCGTGCGAACAGGTAGAAGCTATACCGTCAGGCCTACGATATGGGTCTAGTAGACATGACATCTAGTGGGTCCCGCATAGTACTCGAGAACTCTTTGGGAGCTTGCAGCCGTTTATCCACTAGGCAAGCCAACAACCCCACGTCGTTCACACACCCTACTCATCCCCGTCTTCTACTACTACCTTACAACAGTTCGCTCCCAGTCCTACCATCCTTTCACATTACACTAGTTCAACTTCTCCTAACCCTCCTCCAAAATCCATGGCCTCCCAAATCTCCATGGTCCCCACTAAGTAACAGGTTAGAGCCATCACCGGCGATGAGTTCATCGTCATTTACACACGTGGATCCACGACGGTGAAAGCATGCCTTGCTCGCTTCCTACTCATGTTCAACAGTTCAAAGGATGAGTGGGTCGCTGGGCCAAATGTTGAGTACACCACAGTCCTGGAAAGAGAGAAGATTCTAAAGGAGGCAGAGAAGAAGAAGCCCGTCGTGATCCAGGTTTGCATATATAACGTGTGCTTGGTCTAGCACATATGCCATGCCAACGTTGAGTGCTAGGATTTTAAGAACTTCCTCAAGGACGAAAGAGTGAAATTTGTTACTGCAGACTTTAGGAACGACAGGGATGTCCGGTGTC
The DNA here is from genome assembly GCF_003073215.2 of Triticum urartu. Classification (NCBI taxonomy): domain Eukaryota; kingdom Viridiplantae; phylum Streptophyta; class Magnoliopsida; order Poales; family Poaceae; genus Triticum; species Triticum urartu. The sequence continues at coordinate 294,033,184 of NC_053023.1, read as the reverse complement.
GGATAGGCCTCGTTGTAGGCCATCCCTTCGATCTCCAGAAGGCAAGCCTGGTGTCCTCCTCTCAGCCTTCAATGTTGACCCTGGCAGCAGCCATGATTGATCCATCGTACGCTAAACTGAAGAAACCTCACCACGAGTTTCATCATGCATGGGAGTCAAAGACATTAGATGAAGATCACATCCTGTACGCAGCAATGGATGCCTACCTTTGTTTAAATATCTACAAGTGTTGGATGAAGAAGCAGAGCCTAGTGTCCGGTTCAAGAAAAGAAGCATCGGCGAAGAATAAGAGGAAGAGGGATGAGGACGAAGTCAAGGACGTGGACTCGGACTCGGACTCCGAGTAAGGTGGCAGTGCCGTCGCTCATGCTGGTTCTACTGTAGTGTCAAGCAAACTAGTTGCTTGGTTTTATTTCAGGGGTGTGTTGTGCTGAGCCCCCAACAGAACTATGTTTATGTTCTTTCTTGTTATTTGAACTCTCGTACAATAGTACTAGTACTATGTCTTACTACTATTCTTCTTCCAATTGGTACTGCTTCTCATATCTTCGTGTTCCTACTGTACTTAATACGTTCGTACTAGTAGTATAATTTGGGTCAGTCGATTTGTTAAAGAAGTTCGATGGAGCGAAGGAAGAAGACGACAGAGAAGCTACCCCATTATCTATATTAGGGTGGCAGGGTACCCATGATCTATCTTATGATTGTTGGGTGTGGAATGCAGTTCGTCAGAAAAAATGAATCGTGCCCGGGGTTAAACGGATGGCGGGGCTGGGGGGAGCATGGCAGTGGCAGGCGCTTAGGCGTGTGGTGGACTGAGAAGATGAATAGTGCATCAGTTTCGGAGGTTGAAGAAGCTCTTCTAGCCATCCATGTTGCATCCAACGGCTCACAAGAGTCGACTGGCCCAAATTACTCCTTCAGATTGCAGGATCCACGTGTCATTCAAGGTCTCAAAGGTAGATTCCACGTCCGCACTCGGTTTGCGGGCTCGGCACGGGCGCGCCCGGCTTCCGCCGCGACAGCCACCATGCGCGCCTCCTCCACGCGGGCGAAGATGACAATGACACGCTAGTTCCTCCTCGCCAGCATGCGGGAGCACACACTCTTCCTCCTCCTCGTACGCTGCATGCATAGACGCGGCTCCACTAGCTGCTCGCGTGCTTGGCAGCAGGACATCATCACGAGGAGGTATTGCAGACAACGTGAGCGGGCGAGCCTTCGGCTTCATGGCACAGGGATGGCGGTGACATGGCGATGATGGGCGAGAAATTGTTGGCCGGAGCAGGCGGGCGCTACCATGCGGAACAGCGGCGGCGGCATATTGATGAGTGCGCGTATGGGAGCTTAGTTTAGTTTTATATATGGTTGGTCAAACTTAAAAGAAAACCTAACTAGTACACGTAAACATTAGACTGAGGCAACGTTTATATTAGTTACCACAACCACGATACGGAATCCTGTGCAAGTGCGTGAACCACGGCCGCGCAGTCGATCGAACGGTGCGTCATCGTGTCGCGCTCGAAGGACATCCACCGAACCTTTTTGTGTGTGTGAAAACAATCCCTGAATATTACTCAACTTTTTTTTCATGGAAAAGTTCTTGACGCGACAATATTTCCATTTATTTGAATTTAGCTCCAGTTCGTGTTTATTTGGATTTGGACGTTTTAGGTGCGCCCTAGTTTTTTTAATACTGATTTTGTGTGTGTGACTGAAAGAGAACGTGTGTATGTGTCCATATGTGTGTTGTGCCGGAAGGGCAATCTGGAGACCATGTGCGTGTGATAGAGACATAGAGAGGTGTGAATGTGCAAATGATCATGCATGAGTGAGACATAGACAGATGCTGATACGTTATGTATACATGAGAGAATGGTCTTCTATTTTACTTGTGTGTGTATGAGAGATAGAGAGGGGGGAGCATCCGTAACACAACAACCCTCTCTCTCGATTCGTCCATCCCTCGTACGATCGCATGTAACACATGCATCAACGCACACATTTTGACACCCTCACCCGGCCCCTGCCCACCTCAAGGCCCGCACATCGCTCTCTATCTCGCACGCACAATCTCTTCGTGAAACCCTTTTTAGCATGTAGCTTTCCGTCACATACACACACATTTCTCTCCATAGGTTTGATTTCTCTCAATATCTGACACACATACACATACACACACACACACCGCACACACACCCCCCTCCCCCGAGCACACAATTCATCCCCATCCAAGGTTATATGGCGACCACTCTCGCTTGTGCTTCTCTACACCCCAGCATGCACACCACCTCAATCTTCAAAGAGGGCATCGAGGAGATCGAAGACGTCGACCACACTGCACTAGAGAATGCGGGGCCATTTGGAAACAGGATGATGTGACGACGGCTGACTGACTCCTCCCCCCTTTCTCGCACAAAATTACCAATCCCTCTCTCCTCCGCACAAAATGATCAATCCCTCAACCCACGAGATACTTCCCCTCTCGTCCATGTTTTTCCAGCTCTCTCATCAAACATGTTGTCTCTTCTCCTTCCACAAGTATAGAATCCCGATGCACATGCATCTCAAGTATATTACATGTCTCGATCTTTCTCACAGACCTAACTTCTTCCTCTATCTTTCTCTCTCTATCTCTCTCTCTGTCTCCTTAGGTTTGTCTCCTACTCTCTCGTCCACATACATACAATCTTTCCCACCCTATCTGCTCCATCTTCGCAAGCTCTCTCTACATGTTTCATTCCCACATCGGGATGTGTTCAAAATGTTGCTTTTATAATGGATGATGTAGAGTTATGGTTGGTTTTGTTGCATCCTACAAAGTAATAACTATGAAACGCATTTAGATTCTCATTTGACTGGGATTATGTGAGTTTGAGCATATTGTGAAGTACTATAGACCCCGTATACATCTTGGAATTCAACAATGATTGCAACTATTGAATTGTATAGACCATTACATTCGAAGTCAGTGGCCTAATATATTTATTTCACAATTACAACAAATGATTAATTCAGTACAAACTAAGAAAACAAATGTGTACTCCCTCCGTTTTTATTTAAGTCCGCGTATTAGCATTGGTCAAAGTCAAGTTTGTAAACTCTCAGAAAGTTTATAACAAAAAATATTAACATATACAATACAGTAACAAATAAATACCATTAGATTCATTATTGAATGTACTTTCACATCATACATATTTGTAATGGTAAATGTTTATATTTTTCTATAAACTTGGTCAAACTTTGGGAAGTTTGACTTCGGTGGTAAATGTTTATATTTTTCTATAAACTTGGTCAAACTTTAGGAAGTTTGACTTCGGCCAAACCTAATATGCAAAGTTAATAAAAACGGAGGGAGTACTAGTACTACCATCTAGTTGCTTAGCCCAATCACCCAGCATGCCACACTAGGAGTTCACTGTCAAAATATTTTGAGGTCGGCGGGAAAATCTCCCACGACCCTGATTCTATCAGTGCGAAGTTACCATCATAGCCTTCAGAACAAGCCTATGGATGACGCTTGGTAGGGGGATGATTTCGTAACTTCGGGTTCACCCTACCCAGCCAACCCCACCCCGGCACCCAGAGTAGTACACCCAAATACTCCCCATTTTCTATACCCACCGCAAAATAGACTTCACCACGGCACCGCAGCCTTCGTGCTCCTCCCCTTCTACATCGGCGCACTCATCCACCGCAGCGCATCTGCCTCATCGACGACCTCGTATGCCGCACTGGAGCCGGTCCACTGTCGTCGTCGTACATGGAGCCTCTTCCCCGGCACTGTCTTCCATGGTCTCGGATCTGCTTCCCGGAAGCCGACGCCAAGCGCAGAAGCACCACCGTCATGGAAAATGAACTGACTCCCATTGCCGACCATGTTGCATAGAGGCCGCAGCGACCATCATTCTCCTCCTCGATTGGTAATGTGTGTATTGGATCACTTAGCAGTACATGTGCAGTTCCAATTTTGTTCATAGCTACCCTTCAAATTTCCTGGTTGCTATTGTTCTCGTAAAAGTAATTGGTTATTGCCTCCATTGTCCAGCAGAATATCAGCTTGTAATTGTGCGTCACTCCTGTATTGTGCTCTACTTGGGTAGGTTCTTCATCTGAAACTAGTAGTGTGGCAAATGATGATAAGTTTTTTAGAACTAGCAAGATGCCCATGTGTTGCACGTATCAAGATGCATTTGATGAGTAGTTTATCTTGTGGGAGAAATGGATCAACGAGAGAAGGTCTTATTTGCAAATCTGGAGAGGGATGTGAGTATGTTTCTGCAAAATTGTCATAGTTTCCTTCCTATCTGTCGAATATAAATCAGACGGCCTATATTGCAGGATGGCAGGCACACCATCATTCCCAACTCTGTTTTTTATAAGAGTAGAGAAAAAAAGAGTCGAGAGTAGAGAACTAGAGATAAATATTAAATATAAAATAAATATAATAGTACAGAAGAGAGTAGAGATAGCAGGGACATCGGGAAAGGATCATGCGCTGATGTCTACTACACAACCTTCTTCTTGTAGACGTTGTTGGGCCTCCAAGTGCAGAGGTTTGTAGGACAGTAGAAAATGTCCTTCAAGTGGATGACCTAAGGTTTATCAATCCGTGGGAGGCGTAGGATGAAGATGGTCTCTCTCAAACAACCTTGCAACCAAATAACAAAGAGCCTCTTGTGTCCCCAACACACACAATACAATGGTAAATTGTATAGGTGCACTAGTTCGGCGAAGAGATGGTGATACAAGTGCAATATGGATGGTAGATAAAGGTTTTTGTAATCTGAAAATATAAAAACAGCAAGGTAACTAATGATAAAAGTGAGCACAAACGGTATTGCAATGCTAGGAAACAAGGCCTAGGGTTCGTACTTTCACTAGTGCAAGTCCTCTCAACAATAATAACATAATTGGATCATATAACTATCCCTCAACATGCAACAAAGAGTCACTCCAAAGTCACTAATAGCGGAGAACAAACGAAGAGATTATGGTAGGGTACGAAACCACCTAAAAGTTATCCTTTCTGATCGATCTATTCAAGAGTCTGTAGTAAAATAACACGAAGCTATTCTTTCCGTTCTATCTATCATAGAGTTCGTACTAGAATAACACCTTAAGACACAAATAAACCAAAACCCTAATGTCACCTAGATACTCTAATGTCACCTAAAGTATCCATGGGTATGGTTATACGATATGCATCACACAATCTCAGATTCATCTATTCAACCAACACAAAGAACTTCAAAGAGTGCCCCAAAGTTTCTACCGGAGAGTCAAGACAAAAACGTGTGCCAACCCCTATGCATAAGTTCACGAGGTAACGGAACTCACAAGTTGATCACCAAAACATACATCAAGTGGATCACGTGATATCCCATTGTCACCACAGATAAGCACATGCAAGACATACATCAAGTGTTCTCAAATCCTTAGAGACTCAATACGATAAGATAACTTCAAAGGGAAAACTCAATCCATTACAAGAGAGTAGAGGGGGAGAAACATCATAAGATACTAACATAATAGCAAAGCTCACGATACATCAAGATCATGCCAACTAAAGAACATGAGAGAGAGAGAGATCAAACACATAGCTACTGGTACATACCCTCAGCCCCGAGGGTGAACTACTCCCTCCTCGTCATGGAGAGCACCGAGATGATGAAGATAGCCACCGGAGAGGGATTCCCCCCCTCCGGCAGGGTGCCGGAACGGGTCTAGATTGGTTTTCGGTGGCTATGGAGGCTTCTGGCAGCGGAACTCCCGATCTATTGTGTTCCTCGATGTTTTTAGGGTATATGGACATATATAGGCGAAAGAAGTCGGTTAGGGGAGCCACGAAGGGCCCACGAGGGTGGGGGGTGCGCCCAGGGGGTAGGGCGCCTCCCTGGCTCATGGCTTCCTCGAAGCTTCCCTGACATCTACTCCAAGTCTCCTGGATTGCTTCCATTCCAAAAATAACTCTCCCGAAGGTTTCATTCCGTTTGGACTCCATTTGATATTCCTTTTCTTCGAAACATTGAAATTGGCAAGAAAACAGCAATTTGGGATGGGCCCCGGATTAATAGGTTAGTCCCAAAAATAATAGAAAAGTGTATAATAAAGCCCATAAACATCTAAAATGGGTAATATATTAGCATGGAACAATCAAAAACTATAGATACGTTGGAGACGTATCAAGCATCCCCAAGCTTAATTCCTTCTCGTCCTCGAGTAGGTAAATGATAAAAACAGAATTTTTGATGTGGAATGGTACCTAACATATCTATCAATGTAATCTTCTTTATTGTGGCAAGAATATTCAGATCCATAAGATTCAAGACAAAAGTTTAATATTGACATAAAAATAATAATACTTCAAGCAAACTGACAAAGTAATCATGTCTCATCAAAATAACATGGCCAAAGAAAGTTATCCCTACAAAATCATATAGTCTGGCTATGCTCTATCTTCATCACACAAAATATTTAAATCATGCACAACCCCGTGACAAGCCAAGCAATTGTTTCATACTTTTGATGTTCTCAAACTTTTTCAACTTTCACGCAATACATGAGCATGGGCCATGGACATAGCACTATAGGTGGAATAGACTAGTGGTTGTGGAGAAGACAAAAAAGAGAAGATAGTCTCACATCAATCAGGCATATCAACAGGCTATGGAGATGCCCGTCAATAGATATCAATGTGAGTGAGTAGGGATTGCCATGCAACAGATGTACTAGAGGTATAAGTGTATGAAAGCTCAAAAAGAAACTAAATGGGTGTGCATCCAACTCGCTTGCTCGCGAAGACCTAGGGCATTTTGAGGAAGCCCATCATTGAATATACAAGCCAAGTTCTATAATGAAAGATTCCCACTATTATATGAAAGTGGCAACATAGGAGACTCTCTATCATGAAGATTATGGTGCTACTTTGAAGCACAAGTGTGGTAAAAGGATAGTAGCATTGCCCCTTCTCTCTTTTCTCTCATTTTTTTGTTTTTTTGTTTTTGTTTTTGTTTTTTGGGGGCCTTCTATTTTTTTATGGCCTCTTTTTTTCTTTTTTTCGTCCGGAGTCTCATCCCGACTTGTGGGGGAATGATAGTCTCCATCATCCTTTCCTCACATGGGACAATGCTCTAATAATGATGATCATCACACTTTTATTTACTTACAACTCAGGAATTACAACTCGATACTTAGAACCAAATATGACTCTACGTGGATGCCTCCGGTGGTGTACCGGGATGTGCAATGACTCATGAGTGACATGAATGAAATAATTATTAATGGTGGCTTTGCCACAAATACGATGTCAACTACATGATCATGCAAAGCACTATGATAATGATGGAGCGTGTCATAATAAACGGAACGGTGGAAAGTTGCATGGCAATATATCTCGGAATGGCTATGGAAATGCCATAATAGGTAAGTATGGTGGCTGTTTTGAGGAAGATATATGGTGGGTTTATGGTACCGGCGAAAGTTGCGCGGTACTAGAGAGGCTAGCAATGGTGGAAGGGTGAGAGTGCGTATAACCCATGGACTCAACATTAGTCATAAAGAACTCACATACTTATTGCAAAATCTATTAGTTATCGAAACAAAGTACTACGCGCATGCTCCTAGGGGGATAGATTGGTACGAAAAGACCATCGCTCAACCCCGACCGCCACTCATAAGGAAGACAATCAATAAATAAATCATTCTCCGACTTCATCACATAACTGTTCACCATACGTGCATGCTACGAGAATCACAAACTTTAACACAAGTATCTCTCAAATTCACAACTACTCAACTAGCATGACTCTAATATCACCATCTTCATATCTCAAAACAATCATCAAGTATCAAACTTCTCATAGTATTCAATGCACTTTATATGAAAGTTTTTATTATACCCATCTTGGATGCCCATCATATTAGGACTAGTTTCATAACCAAAGAAAATTACCATGCTGTTCTAAATACTCTCAAAATAATATAAGTGAAGAACGAGATTTCATCTATTTCTTCAAAATAAAACCACCGCCGTGCTCTAAAACGATATAAGTGAAGCACTAGAGAAAATGACAAACTACTCCAAAAGATATAAGTGAAGATCAATGAGTAGTCGAATAATTATGTAACTATATGAATACTCTGTAACATTTAATAATTTCAAATCTTGGTATTTTATTGAAACAGCAAGCAAAACAAAATAAAATAAAATGACGCTCCAAGCAAAACACACATCATGTGGTGAATAAAAATATAGCTCCAAGTAAAGTTACCGATGAACGAAGACGAAAGAGGGGATGCCTTCCGGGGCATCCCCAAGCTTAGGCTCTTGGTAGTCCTTGAATATTACCTTGGGGTGCCTTGGGAATCCCCAAGCTTAGGCTCTTGCCACTCCTTATTCCATAGTCCATCGAATCTTTACCCAAAACTTGAAAACTTCACAACACAAAACTTAACAGAAAACTCGTAAGCTCCGTTAGTATAAGAAAATAAATCACCACTTAGGTAATGTTGTGAACTCATTCTAAATTCATATTGGTATAATATCTACTGTATTCAAACTCATATATGGTTCATACCCTCCGATACTACTCATAGATTCATCAAAATAACCAAACAACACATAGAAAACAGAATCTGTCAAAAATAGAACAGTCTGTAGTAATCTGTAGGTTTCGACTACTTCTGTAACCCCAAAAATTATAAAATAAATTTCTGGAGTGAGGAATTTATATATTAATATTATCTGCAAAAATAATTAACTAAATAGCACTCTTCAATAGAAAATGGCAGCAATTCTCGTGAGCGCTAAATTTTCTGTTTTTTAGAGCAAGATCACAAAGACTTTCCCAAAGTCTTCCCAAAGGTTCTACTTGGCACAAACACTAATTAAAACATAAAACCACATCTAACCAGAGGCTAGATAGATTATTTATTGCTAAACAGGAGCAAAAAGCAAGGAACAAAAATAAAATTGGGTTGCCTCCCAACAAGCGCTAACGTTTAACGCCCCTAGCTAGGCATGATGATTTCAATGATGCTCACATAAAGGATAAGAATTGAATTATAAAGAGAGCATCATGAAGAATATGACTAGAACATTTAAGTAAGCCACTTCCTATGCATAGGGATTTTGTGAGCAAACAATTTATGGTAACAATAATCAACTTGCATAGGAAGGTAAAACAAGCATAACTTAAAAATTTTAAGCACATAGAGAGGAAACTTGATATTATTGCAATTCCTACAAGCATATGTTCCTCCCTCATAATAATTTTCAGTATCATCATGAATGAATTAAGCAATATAACTATCACATAAAGCATTCTTTTCATGATCTACAAGCATAGAAATTTTATTACTCTCCACATAAGCAAAATTCTTCTCATTCGGAATAGTGGGAGTATCATAAGAAACTCGAATTCTATAAATTGTTTCCATATTAAGAGAGTAATGTTCAGAAAAGGGGTAATCATAATCATGACAAGTTTTATAAATATAATCATCATTATTTTTTATAGCATAAGTATCATCACAATAATCATCATAAGTAGCAACTTTGTTCTCATCATAATCAATTAAAACCTCTTCCAAGATAGTGGAATCATTACTGAATAAAGTCATGACCTCTCCAAATCCACTTTCATAATTACCATAATAAGATTCAACATCCTCCAAAATAGTGGGATAATTACTTCCTAAAGTTGACACTCTTCCAAACCCACTTGCATCAATATAATCATCATAAGTAGGAGGCATGCTATCATCATAACAAATTTGCATATCAAAACTTGGGAGGCTAGAAATATCATCTTCATTAAACATAGCATCCCCAAGCTTGGGACAAACATTAATTGCAGCAAATATATTCTCAAACATGTCATTATCATCAAACATAGCATCCCCAAGCTTGGTCCTTTTCATAACATAAGCATAATCACTCTCATCATTAATAGTATGGATAGCACCAATAGTATAGCAATTATCATCATCACAATGAGTAATAGGGGCAACATCATTTGGGAGGGATACCTTTTCACCTTTACTTCACCGTATTTTCTTTTTCTTCTTCACATTATGTGTGGGTTCAATCCTCTTTTTGGAGCTCCTTATTAATGAGCTTGGTTGAATAGAAGGCTCCTCCTCATTACCTGATTCATCATAAGAAATAATAGGAGGATATTGGGAAGCCTCTTCCCTTTCATTCTTCATACTCTGTTTGTTTTGTTTTCTTTATGTAATTGGCAATATAAGGATTTTCGATGCAATTCACCGCACAATACATAAAAATTTCTTCTAGATCAATATCGTGGAATTTCTCAAGGTTATATTCTGGAGTATGCTTAGTTATATGTTTAATTTCTTCATAACCCAAAAGAAACTAAGTTCATTATGATGTACAAGGGAAATCAAATCATCACAATTTTTGGACACGATACGATCATGAAACAATTTGCATTGGAGATTTAAATGACCATGTTCATTGCAAAGTTCACAAGTATGGCGAAGAAATTTTAAATTTTCAGCACAAACATCTAGCCTCTCTTGCAACCATTTGGTTTCTAAATACTTATGCCTCTTGCAAAATCTATCTTCCCTATTTGGTGTGTACTTGCAAACTCTATGCACTCCACAAAAGTTGACATGCTTATAAGAGACATTTTCATCATGACTAGTGCAATCATCATTAGTACTGTGGATATTCAAGGAGTTCATACTAACAACATTGCAATCATGCTCATCATTCAAAGATTTAGTGCCGAACATTTTAGAGACTTCTTCTTCTAGCACTTGAGCACAATTTTCCTTTCCATCATTCTCACGAAAGATATTAAAAAGAGGAAGCGTATGAGGCAAACTCAATTCCTTTTTTTGTAATTTTCTTTTATAAACTAAACTAGTGGTAAAACAAGAAACTAAAAGATTCGATTGCAAGATATAAAGATATACCTTGAAGCGCCAACCTCCCCAGCAATGGCACCAGAAAAGAGCTTGATGTCTACTACGCAACCTTCTTCTTATAGACGTTGTTGGGCCTCCAAGTGCAGAGGTTTGTAGGACAGTAGCAAATTTCCCTCTAGTGGATGACCTAAGGTTTATCAACCCGTGGGAGGCGTAGGATGAAGATGGTCTCTCTCAAACAACCCTGCAACCAAATAACAAAGAGTCTCTTGTGTCCCCAACACACCCAATACAATGGTAAATTGTATAGGTGCACTAGTTCGGCGAAGAGATGGTGATACAAGTGCAATATGGATGGTAGATAAAGGTTTTTGTAATCTGAAAATATAAAAACAGTAAGGTAACTAATGATAAAAGTGAGCACAAACGGTATTGCAATGCTAGGAAACAAGGCCTAGGGTTCGTACTTTCACTAGTGCAAGTCCTCTCAACAATAATAACATAATTGGATCATATAACTATCCCTCAACATGCAACAAAGAGTCACTCCAAAGTCACTAATAGAGGAGAACAAACGAAGAGATTATGGTAGGGTACGAAACCACCTAAAAGTTATCCTTTTTGATCGATCTATTCAAGAGTCTGTAGTAAAATAACACGAAGCTATTCTTTCCGTTCTATCTATCATAGAGTTCGTACTAGAATAACACCTTAAGACACAAATAAACCAAAACCCTAATGTCACCTAGATACTCCAATGTCACCTCAAGTATCCGTGGGTATGGTTATACGATATGCATCACACAATCTCAGATTCATCTATTCAACCAACACAAAGAACTTCAAAGAGTGCCCCAAAGTTTCTACCGGAGAGTCAAGACGAAAACGTGTGCCAACCCGTATGCATAAGTTCATGAGGTAACGGAACTCACAAGTTGATCACCAAAACATACATCAAGTGGATCACGTGATATCCCATTGTCACCACAGATAAGCACATGCAAGACATACATCAAGTGTTCTCAAATCCTTAGAGACTCAATAAGATAAGATAACTTCAAAGGGAAAAATCAATCCATTACAGGGAGAAACATCATAAGATCCTAACATAATAGCAAAGCTCGCGATACATCAAGATCGTGCCAACTAAAGAACATGAGAGAGAGAGAGAGATCAAACACATAGCTACTGGTACATACCCTCAGCCCCGAGGGTGAACTACTCCCTCCTCGTCATGGAGAGCACCGGGATGATGAAGATAGCCACCGGAGAGGGATTCCCCCCCTCCGGCAGGGTGCCGGAACGGGTCTAGATTGGTTTTCGGTGGCTATGGAGGCTTCTGGCAGCGGAACTCCCGATCTATTGTGTTCCTCGATGTTTTTAGGGTATATGGACATATATAGGCGAAAGAAGTCGGTTAGGGGAGCCACGAGGGGCCCACGAGGGGCCCATGAGGGTGGGGGGTGCGCCTAGGGGGTAGGGCGCCTCCCTGGCTCTTGGCTTCCTCGAAGCTTCCCTGACGTCTACTCCAAGTCTCCTGGATTGCTTGCATTCCAAAAATAACTCTCCCGAAGGTTTCATTCCGTTTGGACTCCGTTTGATATTCCTTTTCTTCGAAACATTGAAATTGGCAAGAAAACAGCAATTTGGGATGGGCCCCGGATTAATAGGTTAGTCCCAAAAATAATAGAAAAGTGTATAATAAAGCCCATAAACATCTAAAATGGGTAATATATTAGCATGGAACAATCAAAAACTATAGATACGTTGGAGACGTACCACGCGCGAGCGGGAAAAATCGGTCGGGCACGCGCTAGTTTTGGCTCGCGGCGTCCGGCGCGCTTTATAAAATCCAATGCCCTCCCAATGCTCTATGCCTTGCCACCGCTCTCTCCTCGCTCTGTACCTTGCCACCGCTCTCTCCCCGCTCTTTCTCGCCTCGCCACCGCCGCACCACCATGCCGCCACGTCACCGAGAAACTTGGGGATACCGCGGCGTCCGCGCGCCCCCCTCCGGCGGCTTATCCACCGAGATCCGGTTCCACGGGATGCGCCTCGGCCTCGGCAATTTTGACACCACCAACGAGGCCGCCCGCGCGTACGATGCGGCGGCGTGGCGCCTCCGATGGCCTCATAGAACATTGAACTTCCCCAATGTGCCGACGCGGGAGCGGGCGTAGGAGCTCGCGCCTCTGCCGCGGCTTATCACCGACGAGGATCGTCGCGACAACCGGAGGCGGGAGCACCGTCTCGGCATCGCCGAGATGGACGAGGAAGCCATGGCGCCAACGCTTCCCACAGGACAAAATCAACGAGCATGAGTTCTACGTGCAGAGGAGGGCGGAGAGGGATAAGAGGAGGGCGGAGTGAGCCGCCTATCGCGAGGACAAGCGTACGCTCAATTCAACATGAGACTAGGAGCAGCATCGCCCCGGGAATCCGACAACGATCGGTATCTTCATGCCTACATTGAGACGTCGGAGGAAGACATCACCGAGGAGGAGTCGGACGAGGAGGAGTAGTTGAACTATCTATTTTTTGTCTATCTATGCTATATCTATGTTGAGAACTATCCTCTACTCTCTATCTCTACTTCTCGATCTCAGCAGTGTAAATGCTTTTTTAAAGCACCGCGCGTTGCGCTTCTGTTGGAGATGCTCTAACATGGCAGACGAGTGCTTTAATGTTGCCCACAAGACGCGTGAGTATTACTAGTAGTATATTTTTCTTGCCATGTTGATATTTTAAGACCACGAGTGCGAACATGCAGAGAAGCAATGAAGACCAAACACGGGATATTGGGGACATCTTCATGGAGCGTGGCAAGTTAAAGAGGAGCTGCGCCGAACCTGTAAAACGACCTTTGGTAAGTAGCACCCTTTCAATTACTTTCGTTTAGCCTCATGTTCTTTGATGTGTCAACCCCGACGAAACAAAAGAAATACAAAGGCAAGTAAAACATCTTATCGACCATGGACATGTGCGTGAGAGTTTGAGCCCTTGTGCCATCCCGGTCATTCTTGTGCCAAAACGTGACGGTAGCTTTCGCATGTGCTCCGATTGTAGACCTATCAATGCTATCACCGTTCGCTATAGGTACCCCATTACATGCCTAGATGATATGCTTGATGAGCTTAGCGGTGCCACTATATTTTCCAAAATTGATCTTAAGAGTGGTTACTATGAAATCCGCATACAAGAGGGTGATGAATGGAAAACCGCCTTCAAAACCAAGTTTGGTTTGTATGAGTGGTTAGTCATGCCTATGGGTCTTTCAGAAGCACCGGGCACTTTTATGCGCCTTATGAATCATGTATTTCGCCCTTACATTGGTATATTTGTCGTGGTTTACTTTGATGACATTCTTGTGTTTAGCAAATCTATCAAAGAGCATGTCACCCATGTCCGCACCGTTTTGCAAACTCTTAGAAAAGAGCGCCTCTATGCTAATATGGAGAAATGCCTTTTTGGTGTTGATAAGCTCGTTTTCTTGGGTTTTGTTGTTTCTTCTAAGGGTGTTCATGTTGATGAGTCCAATATTGATGCTATTAAGACTTGTTCGCAACCAACCAACTTGCATCAAGTACGTAGTTTTCTTGGCCTTGCGGGTTTCTATCGTTGCTTTGTGAAGGATTTTAGCACCATTGCTTCGCCTTTGCATGCTTTGAGCAAGAAGAATGCACTTTTTGTTTGGGGACCATCCCAAGATACCGCTTTCAATGAGCTTAAGAACTTGCTTACTCATGCTCCCGTTCTTGCCTTACCCAACTTTGACAAACCTTTTGAGATTCATTGCGATGCTAGTGGTAATGGCATAGGGGGTGTGTTAACGCAAGAGAAGCGCCCCATAGCTTACTTTAGTGAGAAACTTTCCGGAGCGCAACTCAATTACCCCATCTATGACAAAGAGCTATATGCTTTAGTCCGCGTTTTGCATGAATGGGAACATTACCTTCGTCCCCATGAGTTTATCATTCATACCGATCATGAGACCCTCAAGTATCTTAAGGGACAAACCAAGTTGAACAAGCGTCATGCTAAATGGAGTGAATTTATTGAGTCTTTTCCTTATGTCATCAAGTACATCAAGGGTAAATAGAACATAGTAGCAGATGCTCTTTCCCGCATATGCATGCTTGTCACGCAACTTGAGTTAGATGTCATTGGCTTCGAGCATATCAAAGACTTGTATGAGCATGATGCAACTTTTGCTACTCCTTATGCCAAGTGTTTGTCGAATACATATTGGGAACGCTATTACATCAAAGATGGCTATCTTATGAGAGCTAACAAACTTTGCATCCCTGAGTCGTCTCTTCGTTTGTTGCTTTTGCAGGAATTGCATGGAGGAGGATTAATGGGACATTTCGGACGCGACAAGACGTTCGCCATGCTCTCGAAGAACTACTTTTGGCCCAAGATGTTTCGGGACGTCAATCGTTTCACCAACCGATGTTCTACATGTCTCAAAGCTAAGTCCAAAGCTCAATCTCATGGACTCTATATGCCTCTACCAATTCCTTACCAACCATGGGAAGACATTAGCATGAACTTTGTACTCGGTTTTCCTAGGACTCGAAATGGGAAAGACTCCATATTTGTCGTTGTGGACCGTTTCTCAAAAATGGCACATTTTATTCCTTGCAACAAGATAGACGATGCTTCACATGTTGCTAATCTCTTTTGTAGGGAAATATTGCGTCTCCATGGTGTGCCAAAGACCACTGTCTCGGACCACGATGTCAAGTTCCTTAGCTACTTTTGGAAGACCCTGTGTGCCAAGCTCGGAAT
Organism: Triticum urartu; assembly: GCF_003073215.2. Lineage (NCBI taxonomy): Eukaryota > Viridiplantae > Streptophyta > Magnoliopsida > Poales > Poaceae > Triticum > Triticum urartu. Next base: position 294,017,488 of record NC_053023.1, on the reverse strand, counting down.
CAAGCTACTCTTCTCCTCGGCGTACCATCCTCAAACCGGCGGCCAAACAGAGGTGACAAACCGCACACTCTCCGCTCTACTTCGAGTACTCATCAAGAAGAACATCAAGGAGTGGGAGGAGTGTCTACCCATCGTTGAGTTCGCCTACAACCGAGCAAGACACTCAACAACCGGCAAGTCCCCTTTCGAGGTCGTCTACGGATTCAACCCTTTGTCACCATTGGATATTCTCCCTCTACCACTCCAAGAGCGCATCAATTTGGACGCAAGTGCACGAGCGACCCATCTCAAGAAGGTGCATGAAGATACAAGAAACACCATCAAGCGCCAAGTACAACGCCTTGCGACCAAGCTCAACGTCAACAAGCACCCTATGATATTCAACATTGGAGACCTCGTGTAGCTACACCTTCGCAAGGACCGCTTTCCCCAAGAACGCAAGTCCAAACTTCGACCACGCGCGGATGGACCATTCAAGGTGCTTGCACGTTACAACAACAATGCATACAAGATCGACATCCCTCGTGACAAGTACTCCGTGAGTGACATCTTCAACATCAAAGATCTCTCGCCCTACCATGGTGATGAGGATTTCGATCCGAGGATGGATCTTCCCCAAGGGAGGGGAGATGATGCGGAGCATCCCAAGATCATCCCCATGGACGCACCTACACCTCCAACGACACCACTTGGACCAATGACACGAGCCCAAGCCAAAGCTATCGAAGATAAGGTGAACTCACTCCTCTTCGAACTTCCACTTTCTATGCATGAGACATGGCTACTACCTAAGTCCAGGGTGTTGTGCATGATTAGGCACCAAGAGGGCCCCCCCGAAGATGCGCATGAAGATGTACAAGTCCCCAAGTCCACGGATGAGGAGAGCCAACGGAAGGAGCCAAGAGCATGTCCCAGGCCCCGGACATACGACCCCTGGAGCGTCTTCCACTACAGCAGCACAGCCGCCGGAAGCTACATGCCCCGGACATCCGGCCCCGGCAGCCCAGACATCCGGCCACTGGCCTGGAAATCCGGCCCCTTCGAACCCAAGAGTAGCAAATGCCACCACTCCAGCCCGGACATCCGGCCCCCCAGCCCGGACATCCGGCGTCGCCTGAAAGCCTGGACATCCGGCCCGACCAGCCCGGACATCCGGCCTCCCCTGTCTGCGCACAGTGAAGGGCCGAGGCCCGTGTATCCCTTCTCCCCCCTAGACTATATATACTCCATCTCGTACAACTTTCTAGGGTTAGCAAAGGTTTAGCTCATGTTTGTGTGAGAGCTTTGCTCATCCACTTGGTTACCTTCTCCACGGAGAGTCGAGCCTCCATCGGAGAAGATCCCCCAAGCGGATTCAAGACCCCTCTTTAGGGAAGAACTCAAGACCTCCTCACGGAGAAGACTGGCTACCCTTGTATTGTCCTTACTTGTCCGTGGATCGTGTATCTTCTCTTATGTATTCGAGGATCTAGCACTTGTGTGACTTGTTCTTGTTAGTTTGAGTGTTCCTCTTGTGTCTCCCCTTGTGATTTCCCTCGTTTCCCTCTTTGTGTTCATCATGTTCTTCGCGAGATCCACTCCTTTCGTGAAATATCGGCCGATTAGGGTTCTACCCTACATCAGAATGGAAACAGGAGTTGTGTGTGTGAGAGAGAGAGAGGGGGGGAGTTTGTCTGGTCGGTAAACAAATGAATAATGTCAGTTTTATAACTGGGATGGAGACGGAAGGAGACCACAACAAATGTTGTGTCTGCAGGAGAGAGTATTTTTTGTGGTATGAGTCATATCTAGAGACATATAGGGTGTGTGAGAGAACCCTATAGAGAGAAAGACAAAGTGAAAGACGAGTGAGACTGTGTGTGTGGCGGTGAAAAAGAAAGCTTAGGTACCTAGTGATACCAGAGAACGGTAGAGACGTGAGAGATAATGAAAACCGTGTAATGTATAACGATAGGGAGAGTGTGACACTTCTCAAGGGAGACGTCGAGAGACCATGTTTGCAAAGATAGGAGAAACATGAAGTGAGTGTGCGGGTGAGCTAGAGAAAAGACAGTAATAGCTACATGCAGGAGCATGCATGCGAGAGAGATGGGCGTGAAAGGAGTCGAAATAAAAGGGATTCAAATATTTGAATTCAAGATGATGATACATGTAATTCATACTCGAACCAAAATTGATCTATCAAACATGCATACTCATGTGAATTCATGCGCATCTATGTTATTTAATATGTAGATATTACTGATCCATACATTTTAGTAGAACATAGTTTGGTTTATTTTTTTGAATTCAACCTTATAATTTTGAGATCATTGTATTTGTCAATCATATTATACATATAAAGGAGCAGAATTCTTTGTTGTGCTTTTGAAAGTATATATATAATGATGTATATAGAATTTTATTCTAATCGAAAATGGATCCTACCTGAACAAAAATAGAATACAAACTGGATTCGAATTGAGTTGGCACGGTAAACGTGCACTCTTGCTGTGCAAAAATTTGAACGAAGCGTGGAAAGTCGCAGTAACCGTCCAAAACCAATATCTGCGAGATGGAAATTACTACCTATCCCTGCCACGCAAACCCTATCGGCTCGATTTCTATAGGTTTTGATAGGGGTAGGTTTGTACTTTCACTCAAACGTGACATAACCGCCTCTCACCCGGATTCATACACGGTGGGCGTCAAAACACAGTGTCTCCTCAGCTGAAATTGACTCCCTCCCCGATTCATACACGGTGAGCGCCAAAAACAAACTCTCATTGGCAAATATTCGGTTTATGTGAGATTACCGTCCTATCCCCAACTGACTAATATTGTTGTGATGCAGGAAATTTTAAACGAGGGCTAAGTTTGTAAATTTCCTCGCATTTGAGACAAGCGCGCCCTGAAGACATGGTTCCCCCTTCCTCTCTCCCTCCATTTCCCCATTCGTACTCCATGGGCGCCAAAACACCCTCTCCACCCCAGCCTCCTCCGTACGCCACCCCATCCACCGCCGTCCTCCTCCACCATGCAGGAGCTGATACCCCGACATCGTCGTCCATTACAAGAGATCGACCTCTCTCATCCACGACTTTGGACCGGGATCCTTGCATCCCGTCCTCTAGCTTCATCCCCGATGTCGTCCACCTTGCCGGCGCCGCTCCCACGACCGTCTCATCCACCGCGCCCCGCCGCCACCGTCTACCCTCCTAGATCTCCTTCCACGCCGCCGACAGCCATTGCTACCGTAGCACCGTCAAATTCTCAGCAGATACATACACGGCACCGCACCAGAGGCAGTACTCTTTCGTATCTGCTCAACTTATTTATCACAGCAAGAAAATAGATCGCCACTACTTTACTCTGATTTCTTGTCCATCACTTACTTGTTAGTTGAAAGCAAACATTGGTTGCGAAGTTGCCTTTGTTCGGTTTGCACCTTCAGATCTACCATGGCATGCTCAACACTATACTCGCAATGCTTATGGTTTTCCCCTTTTATATTCCACACTAGTTAAAAGACAGTAGACTAAATTTCAAAATTGGGTCAGTCGATTTTTGAGAGCTCGCCGGAGTTCGCCGGTGCTAAGGAAGGGGCTCGGGTGGGGACGGTGGTTGTGGGGGGCGGTGGTGGGGCCTCGCCGAATGAGGAAAATTTGGCGGGGGGGGGGGGGGGGGGGGGGGGGGGGGGGTGGCGGAGGAACACAGGCGGTGGGGGACGGTGGTTCGGCCAGCGGCCCGTACGGTGTTCTGTATGGGAAGAATCAGAGACGAGGAAGAAGAAGGGTTAGGAGATGTAGGATCTTCATCCAACCGCCTGAAATGGTCGACTGACCCAAATGACATAAGTCACGCGACTTGCATGAAGACATGTCTTTATATTCAGTACCATCATCGTACCTGCTTAGCACTGCTCCTGAATCCATCAAGCTAAACAACATGCCACTCATAATACCAAACTTGTTGCTCAAATACGAATCTGATATGCTGATGATATGACTAAAACATATAACGTTTAATTGGTCAGCTAATGTTCCTACTTTACTTTCGAAAAGCACACGCACCACATATAGAGAGACATCAGGGAGTTGCATTCTTAATGCGCTCTGGTTCATCATGTGTGGGAACTGTGCAATGTACATTTTATTATCAAAAATCTGCTTGCTCTTCTTTAGCATGTTCCTCTTCCGTTCTTCTTTAATAAGTACTCACTCCGTTCCTAAATACAAGTCTTTGTATAGATTCCACCATGGACTACATATGGAGCAAAATGAGTGAATCTACACTCTAAAATGTATCTGTATACATCGGTATGTGATCCATAGTGGAAATCTCTACAAAGACTTATATTTTGGAACGAGGGAGTATGATAGTAGTACATTATGTTCCTTGTAGTGAAGATGAGCAGGGACATAGTGGAAATCGCAAATATGCTGCCTGCTGCTTTGCTCTTGTTAGTACCTGTTGTCCTGTATCACTATACTTGCATACATACCTGGTTCATTATGTGACAGCTTGCTTATCAATTGTTTGCTCCAAATTATCTGATTTGTATGAATGGTTACATTAGTGTAGAATATATCCAATGCCAATGAATTTTTTTAGCTCTGCATTGTTCTTGTAAGTACCTGCTGTCCTTTATCAGTGTACTTATATTGACAGCTAGTTGTACATGCACCATCACTCTGAAGCTTATTTTCCTTTTCCCTCCATTTTCTACACATCAGATCTATATTTACTCTTACCACTACTAGAAAAAGGGCTGCTAGTGGCGCACCTATTTTCGCTACTAATGGCGCACTACTGGTGCGCCACTAGCATCACGCCATTAGAATTTTTTTCTAATGGCGCACCTGTGGTGCGCCATTAGAATCTGGTATTCTAATGGCGCAGCACCGTTGGTGCGCCATTAGTATGGCCCACGGTGCGCCATTAGTATCTGGTATACTAATGGCGCACCACATAGAAGTGCGCCATTAGTAACAATTTTTTTTCAAAATATTTCAAAAAAAATTCATTTTTTTCTTAATCTCAGGTCATTATGTCTTAATCTCGGGTCAACATGCTTAATCTCAAGTCAAATCGCACTCCGTGGTCAAACTTCCCGAAAGGTCACCCATCCTCACACTACTCCAGCCCAAGCATGCTTAACTTCAGAGTTCTATCCAACCCCAGCAACAGCTCACTTCACAGGCACTAGTTGATATATCTAGCATATCAATCCTATTATACCTTGTTGATGTCTAGGACTTTGTTCATGTTCATGACTATGATGAAATTTTAAAAAATATTTCAAACTTCCCGGTCATACTACATATCATTTTTTGAGAAAAAAATTAAAAAAAATTCAAAACCTTTTTTTTTGAATTTTTTTTGCCTCTAGATCTTGAAAGCCCCGTAACTTTTTTTTGTGTTAGGTTTTTGGGGATTTTGAAAAAGCTTAACGGGGTTCCCCCGATTAAATTCGGAGATGTAACTTTTCGAGTAGATGATTTTTCATATATAAAACTTTTTAATCCGAGTTCGTATGCAAAAGTTATGCCCATTTTACAAATTTCCAGAGAGATTTTGCAAATAAAGTCGAAATTTATATTTGTAAATTTTCCCAACAACTAGACCACATATCACATGGCAAACTTATTTTCTTTTAATTTTTTTGACATTTTTATCATTTTTTTATTTTTTTAACTGAAAAGCGGTCCACGGGGGGGGGGTGCATTCGGTGGAAGCCGGGCAAACTAGTAATGGCGCACCGTGGGGTGGTGCGCCATTAGTAGTTAAACTAGTAATGGCGCACCACACCCACAGTGCGCCATTACTAGTTTTGAAAAAAAAATATAAAAAATTTGAATTTTTTTTGAATTTTTTTGAAAAAAACTTAGTAATGGCGCACTAGTGGACAGTGCGCCATTACTAGTTTTTAACTAGTAATGGCGCACTGTCCACTGGTGCGCCATTACTAACAATTTTTTTTATTTTTTTTACTTTTTTTTCAAAACTTCTAATGGCGCACCGTGGGTGTGGTGCGCCATTACTATGTCAACTAGTAATGGCGCACCACACCCACGGTGCACCATTAGTAATATATTACTAATGGCGTACCTGTATGTGTGCGCCATTGCTATATTCTAATGGCGCACCTTCCCATAGATGTAACTTTTCGAGTAGATGATTTTTCATATATAAAACTTTTTAATCCGAGTTCGTATGCAAAAGTTATGCCCATTTTACAAATTTTTACAAATTTCCAGAGAGATTTTGCAAATAAAGTCGAAATTTATATTTGTAAATTTTCCCAACAACTAGACCACATATCACATGACAAACTTATTTTCTTTTATTTTTTTGACATTTTCATCATTTTTTTATTTTTTTTAAAACTGAAAAGGCGGTCCACGGGGGCGGGTGCATTCGTTGGAAGCCGGGCAAACTAGTAATGGCGCACCGTGGGGTGGTGCGCCATTAGTAGTTAAACTAGTAATGGCGCACCACACCTACAGTGCGCCATTACTAGTTTTGAAAAAAAAATATAAAATTTTTTGAATTTTTTTGGAAAAAACTTAGTAATGGCGCACAAGTGGACAGTGCGCCATTACTAGTTCAAAACTAGTAATGGCGCACTGTCCACTGGTGCGCCATTACTAACAATTTTTTTTACTTGTTTTTTCCAAACTTCTAATGGCGCACCATGGGTGTGGTGCGCCATTACTATGTCAACTAGTAATGGCGCACCACACCCACGGTGCGCCATTAGTAACAAATTTTGTTTTTTTTTCAAAACTTCTAATGGCGCCCCGCACACCAGGTGCGCTATATTACTAATGGTGTACCTGTATGTGGTGCGCCATTGCTATATTCTAATGTCGCACCTTCCCATAGATGTAACTTTTCCAGTAGATGATTTTTTATATATAAAACTTTTTAATCCGAGTTCATATGCAAAAGTTATGCCCATTTTACAAATTTACAGAGAGATTTTGCAAATAAAGTCGAAATTTATATTTGTAAATTTCCCAACAACTAGACCACATATCACATGGCAAACTTATTTTCTTTTATTTTTTGACATTTTTATTTTTTAATTTTTTTTAAAACTGAAAAGGCGGTCCAGGGGGGCGGGGGGTGCATTCGGTGGAAGCCGGGCAAACTAGTAATGGCGCACCACCCCACGGTGCGCCATTAGTAGTTAAACTAGTAATGGCGCACCGCACCCACAGTGCGCCATTACTAGTTTTGAAAAAAAATATAAAAAAATTTGAATTTTTTTGAATTTTTTTCAAAAAAACTTAGTAATGGCGCACCAGTGGACAGTGCGCCATTACTAACAAAATTTTTTTTGTTTATTTTTACTTTTTTTTCAAAACTTCTAATGGCGCACCGTGGTGTGGTGCCCATTACTATGTCAACAAGTAATGGCGCACCACACCCACGGTGCAACATTAGTAACAAATTTTGTTTTTTTTCAAAACTTCTAATGGCGCACCGCACACTAGGTGCGCCATTAGTAATATATTACTAATGGCGTACCTGTATGTGGTGCGCCATGGCTATATTGTAATGGCGCACCTTCCCATAGATGTAACTTTTCGAGTAGATGATTTTTCATATATAAAACTTTTTAATCCGAGTTCGTATGCAAAAGTTATGCCCATTTTACAAATTTCCAGAGAGATTTTGCAAATAAAGTCGAAATTTATATTTGTAAATTTTCCCAACAACTAGACCACATATCACATGGCAAACTTATTCTCTTTTATTTTTTTGACATTTTTATCATTTTTTATTTTTTTAAAACTGAAAAGGCGGTCCACAGGGGGGGTGCATTCGGTGGTAGCCGGGCAAACTAGTAATGGCGCACCGTGGGGTGTTGCGCCATTAGTAGTTAAACTAGTAATGGCGCACCACACCCACAGTGCGCCATTACTTGTTTTAAAAAAAATATAAAAAATCTTGAATTTTTTTGGAAAAAATTCAGTAATGGCGCACAAGTGGACAGTGCGCCATTACTAGTTTTTCAAAACTAGTAATGGCGCACTGTCCACTGGTGCGCCATTACTAACAATTTTTTTTTTTACTTTTTTTTTCAAAACTTCTAATGGTGCACCATGGGTGTGGTGCGCCATTACTATGTCAACTAGTAATGGCGCACCACACCCACGGTGCGCCATTAGTAACAAATTTTGTTTTTATTTTTTTTTTTAAACTTCTAATGGCGCACCGCACACCAGGTGCGCCATAGTAATATATTACTAATGGCGTACCTGTATGTGGTGCGCCATTGCTATATTCTAATGGCGCACCTTCCCATAGATGTAACTTTTCGAGTAGATGATTTTTCATATATAAAACTTTTTAATCCGAGTTCGTATGCAAAAGTTATGCCCATTTTACAAATTTCCAGAGAGATTTTGCAAATAAAGTCGAAATTTATATTTGTAAATATTCCCAACAACTAGACCACATATCACATGGCAAACTTATTTTCTTTTATTTTTTTGACATTTTTTTTGAATTTTTTTAAACTGAAAAGGCGGTCCAGGGGGGGGGGGGGGAGGGGGTGCATTCGGTGGAAGCCCGGTGTTGTGGTTCTAACTCTGACAGTGATGTAAGGGGGGTGAGTATGGAGAGGCTAGATCCTAGCTATTGAGAAGTTGTTACACGCGAGGTTTACGAGTTCAGGCCCTTCTCGGAGGAAGTAATAGCCCTACGTCTCGGAGCCCGGAGGTGGTCGACTGGATTATGTGTGTATGGATTACAGGGGTGCGAACCCTGCTTACTGAGGAGGGGGGTGGCTTATATAGAGTTCGCCGGCTCCCTCCTGCCACCAGTAATGCAGGGTTTAAGGTACATTTAAGGTCGGGCGTTACTGGTAACGCCCCTAATAAAGAGCTATAATGACCATAAAGACTACTTAACAGCTGACCGTTTGCCTTTTGAGTGACTATAGATCTCCCGGCGGTCGAGTGGTTGGCTTCATGGTCGAGTGGTAGCTTCTTGGTCGAGTGTCTTGAACCTGTCGAGTGGGATGCCTTCAAGTCGATTGAAAGGTGATTTCTCCCAGGGGTGTCCTAGAGTAGGACTCTTCGGTCAGGTCCGTGTCCCTACCCTAGGTACATGTCTTCATCATTAGCCCCCGAATGGATCGAGGTTAGAGTGGGGAAAGAGTTGGAGATCTTTCCGACTGGTTCTTCGGGGTATGTGAGTGCCTCGTTTCGGGACAATCGTCACGGATGACGTTGCCCACCTTTTTCAGTCGCCTTGATCCATTCCAGGCCTTCCGTCGAGTGAATTTCTTTGTTTGTGCCATACCGAGTGCCGGCGCGATCGGGGTCTTCTGTTTTTAGCAAGTTGTTCTGCGGCCCGCGGATGTCGCGGGATTTGGATTTTGGGAAGCGCGCGGGACGGGAACAGCCGCAGTAATCGGAAGCGATAAAGCGGAAGTTCCTCGATCTCCGCGTCGCCTTTTTCGCCACGTACTGCGCGCGCGTCTGTTGCGGGATTTGACTGGATGGTCTGGGCCTACCGGTCAGCCACTCGGGAGCGGCCCCTTATAAGTTGCCGGCTCGGGGTTTCCAAGCCGTGCGCTCTCTTCTCCTTCCTTCTTCCTCTCTCCCTTTGCCAGTCTCTCTGCTATCTCCGCTCTCACCCTAACGCCGCGAGCCCGTGCGAGATCTCTCCGGCGACGATGGTGAAGGGCAAGACCACCGCTTTGGAGCGCGCGAAGAAGGCGGCGGCGGCGGGGAAAGGGAAGAGGTCTGCTCGGGGCGAATCCTCCTCCAGGACCGCTCTACCCAAAGGTTGGATCCAGGGCGACTGGATGCCCTCGGTGCTCCGGCAAGAGGACCTTGACGACATGGTCGAGGGGGGAGCCATTCCCCACGAAGCTGCGCGTCTTCCGGAGGGAGAGATCGAACCTCAACCCCGTGACGGTGAGTGCGTGCTCCTAGCCACCCACATCGACCGAGGGTTTTCTCTGCCGCCCCATCCTTTCTTCCGGAGTTTCTTGAATTTCTTCGGAGCGCAGCTCCATCACTTTACCCCCAACTCCATAGTCTATCTTGCCGCGTTCATTTCCATGTGCGAGGCCTTCCTGGGTTGCCGTCCGCATTGGGGGCTTTTCAAGCATATTTTCACTTGCCGCTCTCAGTCGGTTAAAAAGGCCAAGTCGAGTGATGAAAAGACGCAAGTGATCCAGCTGTGCGGGGGCCTGGCGATCCAGACGAGTGGGAAGAGCTGTTTTCCCTCTATCACCTTCCCGGAGTCGGTCCGCGGCTAGCAGTCGACCTGGTTCTACTGCCAGGACCAGGCGACCCCCGGACAGTCGACTGGTCTTCCTCCTTTTTCCCTCGACCGAGCCGAGAAGCCTGTCTCTCTGAAAGTCACACCGGAGGAAAGGGCCCAGGTCAAGGTGTTGGCGGGTCGAGTGGTTGAGCTTGTTCGTGAGGGGGTGACTGGGATGGACCTGTTAGAGGTCTTTCTCCAGAGGCGCATTCAACCGCTCCAGGCGCGAGACCACCCGATGTGGCTGTATTCTGGCCTTGACGACACCACTCGGATCCACCCGGAGGAGGTCACCGATGAGATGCTGGAGGGGTGGCTGTCAAGCATCACGGGGAACAAAGACAACCCCCGAGGAGCCAGAAGGGTGATTCCACTCGACAACTTATATGAAGTGGATCAGGTATGTCTTTGTGTCGGATATCTGGCCTTCTGTATTAGTCTTCTTTGTGTAAGTCGACTGACTTTCGTCCTGTCCGTTGTCCTCCAGGCTACCACTGAGATGTACTCGACGCCCAGCGGGGCACAAGGGCCGACCGAGGAAGGTGAGGGGAGCGGAGGCGAGAGCGGGGACGACCAGGTCGAGTGGGAGTCCGACGGTGAGGGAGAGGAGGGCGACGACATCTTCTCCAGTGAGGAGGAGGAGGAGGCTGAACCCTCCCGCCCGGAGGGACAGTCCAAGCTCGCCCACGATCCAGCGCAGGAACGTGGCAAGGCGGCCGCTCCTGTTGGGCAGTCGTCGAAACGCCCTCGGACTTCTTCTCCTCCGCCGACCGGGAAGGCTCCTAAGCACCCGCGAGTGACGCCATCCAAGCCGCCCAAGGCCTTGCCCAAGATGAAGATAGTTGTTCCCACCATTTCTGGGTAACAACAACACTTGCTTTCCTTTGTCGACTGTGGACGGATCCTTGGTCGATTCACTGAGCCAATTGACCAACTTTCGAGATTTGCAGTGGTGCAACTTCTGAGGTCTCCGCCAGGAATGACGACCACGAGATGGAGGACGCTGTCACCTCCAACCCTGGTACGATCACTGACGTTCCTGCTTTTGAGTCGACTGAAACTTTATTGCGATTGAATGTTTTCCTTGCAGCTCCTCCTCATGTTATTGACCTCCCGGACGACGAGGGACCACTGAGGGTGAAGAGGAAGAAGAAGGCGTTGGCTGGCAATACTCCGCAATCCACTCCGGCGCCTGAGGCCGCAGTTCGGGACGATGGCGAACCCACTCGGGCTTCCGTGACTTTCGCTGTTCCTCTGACGAGTGTGCGGCCTTCAGCGTCGACTGCGGATCCGTCTTCGCTTTTTGCTGCGTACCCCGTCCCTGAGGACCAAGCGGCTGCTGCGAAGGAGGCTGTACGCCAGGCTGGAGTCATGATGGAACAGGTGAAAGTGGCTCGGGAGGCTTGCCAGGCGGCATATGACGCGAGCTCGGCTCTTCAAAGTAATGTCCAGGTCAGTCGACTTCAACACTTGGTCTGTTTCGATATGTCCTTTGAAGATTCTCTTTTCCGAAGGTCTTTAAGTTTGTACACCCACTGGGTGTGTTTGCCAATTCTTGGACGAGTGGGGGCACGCTAAGTGCACCCACTGGGTGTAGTCCCCGAGACTACGGTGGACTGCTGGCGGTCGACTGTAGTCTTTAAATTGAGTTGTTGTAGTTGAATTTCTTCGCTCTGTCTGATCGGGTCATGTCGAATGGAACGGAATCCTGTCGACTGCAGGCAGTCGACGTCTTTCTCTCTTCTTTTTTTTTACTGTGGGGGCACGCTGAGTGCACCCACTGGGTGTAGCCCCCGAGGCTACTGTCGAATGTTTTGCTTCGGCTGTAGTCTTAGAAACTCTGTTATTGTCTCTTAACTGCTCGAAAGCAGCTTGTCTTGGACTCGACTTCAGGGATCGGTCGAGTGGGATAGGAACCGGTGGGGGCACGCTGAGTGCACCCACTGGGTGTAGTCCTCGAGACTATGGTGGACTGCTGGCAGTCGACCGTAGTCTTAGTATTTATTGTCTTTGTTGCTCTTCTTCTTTTTTACTGAAATTGTAACTCCTCCTCTTTGACTTCAGAAATCTTGTGATCTTGGAACCCGCTTGGATGACTTGGAGAAGCAGCAGATTCAAATGAACCTTGATCTGGAGCTGGCCAGGACAGAACTGCAGACGGTCAGAGACGGCGCCGCAGGTAAGACGTCTTTGTCGACTGGTTAGTTTTTAGGCTTGAGTATCTTTTCGCTTTCTCCGACTCAATCATCATTTTTTGCAGAAAAACTGAAAGAAGCTCTGGCGAAGAAGGATCAGGACTTGGCTGCTGCCCGTAAAGAGGCTGATGACAAGACCGCTCTGGCCGCACAGAAGCTAGCTTCGGTCGACCACTTAGAACAAGAGAATACCAAGCTCAAGGCCGCTCTGAATGAAGCCAACAGGGAGTGTTCACGTTGGAAGAAGGAGAACCTCACCTTGAGCGAGAAGCTGGAAGGCCTTGCTCGTGGGAGAAACGACCTGGAGGGAGCCTCGCCAAGAAGTTGTACCTTAAGCTTGAAGGTGCGCATTCAGTTCCGACTGGTTTTTGAGTCGACTCATTCTGTGAAAATTGTCTTATCCTTGAATCTTGTATGCAGAGCTTTGCCAGAATTTTGAAGAGGAGACCAGTCGAGTGGAGCCGAGCTTGGACCCTGTTAACTCTCTTGTGAAGGACGAGGCCGCAATGAACGTGCTCCGTCTGGAGTCTCGTGTTGACGGCGTCGTGGATTACTTGGGTCGACTGAAGGTTGCCATGGCGCGGATCGACCCGACACTTTGGCCGGAATCTACGCTCCAGAATGATCTCGAGTCTCTGATGACTCGACTCAATGGAATCTCTGACCGAGTGCAGGAGTGGAAGAAGTCTTCAGCTCGGTGTGGCGCTGACGTGGCTCTGTCCCTGGTCCGCGTCCATTGTAAGGAGGTGCGGGAGGAGAAGCTGGCCGCCATCCAAGTCGCCAACACGAGGAAGCACAACTTCCAGGACTTCATGGAGACATTTATTGCTGCTGCTACCCGCATCGCAGATGGGATCGACTTGGATGAGTTCGTGGCCCCTGCCAGTCCTCCTCCTCCTGAGGAATGAAAAAACTTGCCTCGGAATGCCGAGTGTATTTTGTAAACCGTTAAACTCTGCCTTAAATTTGCCTCGGAATGCCGAGTGGAGGTGTAAAAGTTAAACTCTGCCGAGCTGTGGGCTCGAGTACTTCGATCCGAGGTCTCTCGGATATTTTAGGCTTTATTTAAACTTGATTTGTCGTTGAATCTCTTTGTGGATGACCCGTCGAGTGGGATTTGATCTTCACTCGAAATAACTTTGTGTCTGTGGTGCAGCTCCGAAGGAGAAGGTGGCGGTCGACCTGCCCCTCGTCCTTGGGAAATGAGAAGTGTTTCATACTTAGGTGAGTGCTGGACTGCAGCTAAGCCCCCGAGTGGGAGGTTTGCTCTCCACTCGGTAGGATTTTCAAACTTAGGCGAGTGCTGACTGCAGCTAAGTCTCTTCGTAGGAGAACTTAGGCGAGTGCTGGACTGCAGCCAAGCCCCTGAGTGGGAGGTTTGCTCTCCACTCGGTAGGATTTTTCAAACTTAGGCGAGCGCCGACCGCAGCTAAGTCTCTTCGTAAGAGAACTTAGACGAGTGCTGGACTGTAGCTAAGCCCCCGAGTGGGAGGTTTGCTCTCCACTCGGTAGGATTTTCAAACTTAGGTGAGTGCTGACTGCAGCTAAGTCTCTTCGTAGGAGAACTTAGGCGAGTGCTGGACTGCAGCTAAGCCCCCGAGTGGGAGGTTTGCTCTCCACTCGGTAGGATTTTTCAAACTTAGGCGAGTGCCGACCGCAGCTAAGTCTCTTCGTAGGAGAACTTAGACGAGTGCTGGACTACAGCTAAGCCCCCGAGTGGGAGGTTTGCTCTCCACTCGGTAGGATTTTTCAAACTTAGGCGAGTGCTGACCGCCGCTAAGTCTCTTCGTAGGAGAACTTAGGCGAGTGCTGGACTACAGCTAAGCCCCCGAGTGGGAGGTTTGCTCTCCACTCGGTAGGATTTTTCAAACTTAGGCGAGTGCTGACCGCAGCTAAGTCTCTTCAAAGGAGAACTTAGGCGAGTGCTGGACTGCAGCTAAGCCTCCGAGTGGGAGGTTTGCTCTCCACTCGGTAGGATTTTTTTTTGAACTTAGGCGAAACGGGTTCGCGGCTAAGTCACCCACTGGGGGTTCTCGTATGTAAACAGAAGTGACAGCAATCATTGGAACACTCTTGACTTTGATAAAAATGAACTGCGGAAGTTTCTCTTATTACATCTTTATGGGAAGGAACTTAAGTGTAAAAGGGGCGGAGTAGTTCCGCATTCCAGGCTCGCGGCTCGTCAATCTGGCGATCAACATTGTAGAGGTGATACGCTCTGTTGTGGAGGACTCTGGTGATGATGAAGGGGCCTTCCCAAGTAGGAGCAAGCTTGTGTGGTTTCTGTTGATCCACTCGGAGGACCAAATCTCCTTCTTGGAAGGCTCGACTCTTCACATGTCGGGCATGGAATCGACGCAAGTCTTGCTAATAAATGGTCGATCTGATCATGGCCATGTCTCTTTCTTCTTCCAGGAGGTCTACTGCATCTTGCCGAGCCTGTTCTGCTTCATCTTCGGTGTAAAGCTCGACTCGGGGAGCGTTGTGAAGGAGATCACTTGGCAGAACGGCTTCGGCTCCATAAACAAGAAAGAACGGGGTTCTTCCAGTCGACCGGTTAGGGGTGGTCCTTAATCCCCACAAAACTGACGGAAGCTCGTCGACCCAGGCACCTGCTGCGTGCTTGAGATCACGCATTAGCCGAGGCTTTAGTCCTTTGAGGATCAGACCATTTGCTCTTTCAGCTTGTCCATTCGACTGGGGATGGGCGACTGACGCATAGTCGACACGAGTGCCTTGAGAGGCGCAAAAGGCTCTGAACTGGTCTGAATCAAAGTTTGACCCATTGTCAGTGATGATGCTGTGAGGGACTCCATATCTGAATGTTAGTCCTCTGACGAAACTAATAGCAGTGCCAGCATCGAGGTTCTTGATGGGTTTAGCTTCAATCCACTTGGTAAACTTGTCGATTGCCACAAGCACATGGGTGAAACCGCTCCTGCCTGTTCTCAGAGGACCGACCATGTCTAGTCCCCAGACAGCGAAGGGCTAGACGAGTGGAATGGTCTTCAGGGCTGATGCGGGCTTGTGGGACATGTTGGAGTAGAACTGACACCCC
The DNA here is from genome assembly GCF_003073215.2 of Triticum urartu. NCBI lineage: Eukaryota > Viridiplantae > Streptophyta > Magnoliopsida > Poales > Poaceae > Triticum > Triticum urartu. Next base: position 294,001,966 of record NC_053023.1, on the reverse strand, counting down.
TCACACTTGTCAACTATCTCCTTTGCCATCTCATTTGCTTTTGGCCAGTAAAATCCCGCTCGGTATGCTTTGGCCACAATGGTCCGGGAGGACGCATGGTGACCGCAGGTTCCCGAATGGATCTCATCAAGGATCATCTGACCTTCTTCCGGAGTTATGCACTTCTGACCGATTCCAGTCGCGCTTTCTCTGTACAACTGCCCCTTTATGACTGTGAAGGCCTTGGATCGGCAGACGATCTGTCGAGCCTCTTCCTCGTGCTCTGGGAGCTCTTTCCTTAGGATATACGCGATGTATGGTATCGTCCAGTCGGGAGTGATGGCCAAGACTTCCATGATCAGGTCGACCACAGCAGGAACTTCGACTTCAGTCGGATCTGTGGCACTTTTCGGTTGTGGGGCTTCTTCTGTGAAAGGATCCTCCTGGACTGACGGCGAGCGGATGTGCTCCAAAAACACATTGCTGGGAATGGCTTCTCTCTTGGAGCCTATCTTTGCCAGATCATCGGCTGCTTGATTTTTGAGTCGGGGGATGTGATGAAGCTCTAACCCCTCGAATTTCTTTTCTAGCTTTCTTACTGCGTTGCAATAACCGGTCATAGCCGGACTTCTGACGTCCCACTCCTTCATCACCTGATTAACCACCAAATCTGAGTCGCCGTAGACCATGAGGCGACGGACGCCGAGTGAAATGGCCATGCGCAACCCATACAGAAGTGCTTCATACTCTGCTTCATTGTTGGAGGAATCGAAGTGAATCTGGAGGACGTATCTAAGCTTTTCTCCTCGGGGCGAGACTAGAACTACCCCAGCACTGGAACCATTTAGCATCTTAGATCCATCGAAGAACATGGTCTAGTGCTCCGAGTGAACTTGAGTCGGAAGCTGCTGTTCAATCCACTCGGCGACGAAATCTGCGATTGCTTGGGACTTAATAGCCTTCTTTGCTTCAAACCTGATATCTAAGGGAAGGAGTTCAGTTGCCCACTTGGCCACTCGACCAGTTGCATCTCTGTTATGCAGTATCTCTGACAGTGGGGCGTCGCTGACGACTGTAATGGAGTGGTCAGAGAAGTAATGTGCAACCTTCTTCGTGGTCATGTAAATCCCATATACAAGCTTCTGGTAGTGAGGGTATCTTTGTTTTGAAGGGGTCAAAACTTCAGACAGATAATAGACTGGGCGCTGAACTCTGAAGGCCTTTCCTTCTTCTTCCCGCTCGACCGTGAGTACTGTACTGACAACTTGTCCCGTGGCTGCAATGTACAGCAGCAGAGGCTCTTTGCTGATTGGGGCAGCAAGCACCGGCTGGGTGGAGAGCAGAGCTTTGAGTTCTGCAAACGCTGCGTCAGCTTCTGGAGTCCACTCGAACTTGTCAGACTTCTTCATCAGTCGGTAGAGAGGCAACGCCTTTTCACCGAGGCGAGAAATGAATCGACTTAAAGCGGCCAAGCAGCCTGTAAGCTTTTGGACATCGTGCACGCGTACAGGACGCTTCATCCGGAGTATGGTGCCAATTTTCTTAGGATTGGCGTCGATCCCTCGTTCGGAAACGAGAAAACCGAGTAACTTTCCGCCTGGAACTCCGAATGTGCATTTTGATGGATTGAGCTTGATATCATACCTCCTGAGGTTGGCAAAGGTTTCGGCAAGGTCAGCTCGCAGGTCGGAACCTTTGCGTGACTTGACCACAATATCATCCATGTATGCCTCCACATTCCGACTGATTTGAGTGAGTAAACACTTCTGAATCATTCTCATGAACGTGGCTCCGGCGTTCTTGAGGCCGAACGGCATAGTGACATAACAGAAGCATCCGAATGGGGTGATGAAAGCTGTTTTTGATTTCGTCGGGTCCATACAGACGGATCTGATGGTACCCGGAATAAGCATCTAGAAAAGAGAATCTCTCGCACCCCGCAGTCGAGTCGACTATTTGGTCGATGCGAGGGAGAGGAAAATGATCTTTTGGGCAGGCCCGATTGATATGTTTGAAATCAATGCACATGCGAAGAGACTTGTCCTTCTTGGGGACCATGACGACATTGGCGAGCCACTCGGAGTGGTAAATTTCTCGGATGAACTCTGCTGCTAAGAGCCGAGCCACCTGCTCGCCAATGGCTTGCTTCTTCTGGACGACGGACCGTCGAAGATGTTCCTTCACAGGCTTGAATTTTGGGTCGACCCGTAGACGGTGCTCAGCCAGCCCCCTGGGAACTCCAGGCATGTCGGAGGGTTTCCATGCGAAGATGTCCCAGTTCTCACGGAGGAGCTGGACGAGCGCTTCTTCCTATTTGGAGTCAAGCGTCGTTGAGATGTGAGTCGGGGCAGCATCGGGGTCGGTCGGGTGAATGTCGATTGTTTTTGTTTCGGACGACTGAAAAGCTGATTCTGAAGCAGGCTTCTTGGCTCATAGCAACTCGCTTGGGTCGGCAGTCTTTTGGTACTCTTGCAGCTCGACCACTGCCATCTGAGCATCTGCAATCTTTGAGCCCTTCTGAAAGCACTCTTCTGCCTTCTTCCGATTGCCTGTGACAGTGATCACACCTTTGGGGCCAGGCATCTTCAGTTTGAGGTACACGTAACATGGCTGGGCCATGAAGCGTGCGTAAGCTGGCCTGCCCAAAATGGCGTGATAAGCACTTTGGAAGTCCACGACCTCGAATGTCAACTTTTCCTTGCGGTAATTCTTTGAATCACCGAAAACCACATCAAGAGCGATCTAGCCGAGTGATTGGGCTTTCTTCCCAGGAATGACTCCATGGAAACTCATGTTACTGGTGCTGAGTCTGGACATCGGGATGCCCATTCCTTTCAATGTTTCAGCATACAGTATGTTCAGACCACTGCCTCCATCCATCAGGACTTTAGTCAGTCGAGTACCTTCAACAATTGGGTCGACCACCAAAGCTTGCCTCCCAGGGGTGGCAATGTGCGTCGGGTAATCAGACTGGTCGAATGTGATGGCAGTCTGAGACCACTTCAGGTAACTGGGTGTTGCCGGGGAAACCATGTTCACCTCTCGGTTAATGACTTTCAGTCGACTTTTGCTTTCGACATCGGCAAAAATCATCAGGGTGGAATTGACTTGGGGGTATCCATCGTCACTGTCTTCCTTGTCCTCGACTCTGTCCGACTCTTTTTCCTTATCCTTGGACTGTTTTCCTTGGAACTGCTGGATCAGGAGCCGGCACTGTCGAGTGGTATGCTTTGGGTAAATAAAATTACCCTCTTCATCCTTCTTGGTGTGGATGTGACATGGCAGATCCAAAACATCATTTCCATCTTGATCCTTGACTTTTTTGGGCTTCCAGGTGCCCTTGGGTTTTCCCTTGAAGTTTCCTTGGGCTACGGCCAGGGCCTCTCCAGGAGCGGCTGGCTCGGCCTTCCGCTTCTGCTTCCGACTGGAATTGCCTCCAATTTCCTGGGCGATTGCTTTCTGCTTGCCACTCCGGAGTCGATCTTCGTCTTCTCCGTTAGCATACTTGGTGGCAATCTCCATCATCCGATTCAGAGACATCTCTCCAGTTCGACCGAACTTCAGATTCAACTCTCTGTATTTAACACCTTCCTTGAAGGCACAAACCGCTTGATGGTCCGGCACGTTCTCAACCGAGTGATGCAGCGTGATCCACCTCTGGATGTATTCCCTCATAGTTTCATTCAGCTTCTGCACGCAAGACCGCAGCTCGGTTAGGCCTGCAGGTCGCTTGCATGTTCCTTCAAAGGTTGTGATAAACACTCGGGAGAGGTCCTCCCAAGTGTAAATGCTGCCGGGTGCCAACTGATTTAACCATGCTCTGGCCGAGCCCTCTAACATGAGAGGCAAATGCTTCATGGCCACCTCGTCATTGCCACCGCCAATCTGTACAGCCACTCGGTAATCTTCGAGCCAGGTGTCAGGCTTAGATTCACCGGTGAACTTGCCGATTCCAGTCGCCAACCTGAAATTGGGAGGTATCACTGCGGCTCTGATGGCTCGACTGAAACACTCTGGCCCTGAAGCACGTACTCTGCTACTGGCAGGCGCATCTCTGTTGTGGCCTTCTCGATGAGCTCTGTTCCTGTCAACCAAACCTTGAACGAGGATGGATCTCGCATCAAAGCCTGGGTCTCCGGGGTCGACTGGAATCCTCTGCCCAACACTATGAGGGCGTCTGTCATCTTGCCGTCGAGGCGCATATGACCCACTCCTCGGGGGAGGGGTTGGCACTCGACGTTGATCATCACGGTCGAATCGGTGATCATACTGCTCATTCCTCCTGTACTGATCATGCTGGCCACCACGTCCCTCACGCCTCGGGGGCTATCTCGGGCTGTGAGCTGACTCGACTGTATCTGTTGCGACAGACCGACTGTGGATCCTATTCCGCGACTATGAGACAGCGGAATTCTGGTCTCCCGCCGCCCGGAGCAGCGCTCTGATCTGCAACAAGCCCCTGCCCACCTCCGACTGGGAGGGCTGGATTGATTCTGCTATACGGGCCGCAACGGCCAAATTCTGAACTGGGGTTCGGTATACCTGCGTCGGCGGGAAGAGCTGGCGTCGACTAGACTCGGGAGCCCGCTGACGCGCTTGCTCGTCGAGTGCTCGCTGAAGATTCTCTAGTCGAGTGCGCTCGGCCAAGTTGGCCAAACGCGCGTCCTCCAAGGCCCGGGCCTCGGGGGTCTCTCCGACGATAGGAGTGCGGAGCGCGTCCATGTTCCGGCGGCGAAGCTCCTCTCGCTGCAATGACGTGAGAGGTTCGGGGAGATACTCGTCATGGGGATGCGACGGATCGCCCCCACCCGCGCCTCCATCAGTGCGAGGGAAACCAGGGGGACTGTGTGTTCCATCGACCGCCAGAACCTCAGCCGCTGGATCGCTGCTGTCGCACTCGGTTGCGGTCTCCACGGAGCCACTCGACAGGTCGAACAGGCCGTAGAGGGATTCGACGGGCTCGATGGCCGCGTCTTGCGGGGCTGCCGATTGGCGGGCCACGGCGTGCCTCACCCACCGCTGAAGTCTTGACCGACCGGAGCGCTTGCGCTGGTGGGAAACAGGGCGGGGAGACGATACGGGGGCCGACCCATATTGGGTCGACGGTTGCCGCAGGAGGACGCCACGAACGCATGCGCGGAAATGTGTCGCACCGCGAGCGGGAAGCGCGTCGATGTCGAGTGGTGCCTCCTGAAGCCAGGCGGAGTCGTCGACGATGAAGGTGAGCGCGCCGAGACGGATCTCGCGGTCCTCCACCAAAACTCCGCAAGAAAACATGATCAAAGGGATCGAGAAAAATCACAACTTTTCCAACTAAGCGCTAAGATTCCTGCCCCACGGTGGGCGCCAACTGTCGTGGTTCTAACTCTGACAGTGATGTAAGGGGGGTGAGTATGGAGAGGCTAGATCCTAGTTATTGAGAAGTTGTTACACGCGAGGTTTACGAGTTCAGGCCCTTCTCGGAGGAAGTAATAGCCCTACGTCTCGGAGCCCGGAGGCGGTCGACTGGATTATGCGTGTATGGATTACATGGGTGCGAACCCTGCTTACTGAGGAGGGGGTGGCTTATATAGAGTTCGCCGGCTCCCTCCTGCCCCCAGTAATGCAGGGTTTAAGGTACATTTAAGGTCGGGCGTTACTGGTAACGTCCCTAATAAAGAGCTATAATGACCATAAAGACTACTTAACAGCTGACCGTTTGCCTTCGGAGTGACTATAGATCTCCCGGCGGTCGAGTGGTTGGCTTCATGGTCGAGTGGTAGCTTCTTGGTCGAGTGTCTTGAACCTGTCGAGTGGGATGCCTTCAAGTCGATTGAAAGGTGATTTCTCCCAGGGGTGTCCTAGAGTAGGACTCTTCGGTCAAGTCCGTGTCCCTACCCTAGGTACATGTCTTCATCACCCGGCAAACTAGTAATGGCGCACCGTGGGGTGGTGCGCCATTAGTAGTTAAAACTAGTAATGGCGCACCACACCCACAGTGCGCCATTACTAGTTTTGAAAAAAATATATAAAAAAATTTGAATATTTTTGAATTTTTTTTTGAAAAAAACTTAGTAATGGCGCACCAGCGGACAGTGCGCCATTACTTAAAAACTAGTAATGACGCACTGTCCACTGGTGCGCCATTACTAACAAATTTTTTTTATTTTTTTACTTTTTTTTTCAAAACTTCTAATGGCGCACCGTGGGTGTGGTGCGCCATTACTATGTCAACTAGTAATGGCGCACCACACCCACGGTGCGCCATTAGTAACAATTTTTTTTTTCAAAACTTCTAATGGCGCACCGCACACCAGGTGCGCCATTAGTAATATATTACTAATGGCGTACCTGTATGTGGTGCGCCATTGCTATATTCTAATGGCGCACCTTCCCATAGATGTAACTTTTCGAGTAGATGATTTTTCATATATAAAACTTTTTAATCCGAGTTCGTATGCAAAAGTTATGCCCATTTTACAAATTTCCAGAGAGATTTTGCAAATAAAGTCGAAATTTATATTTGTAAATTTTCCCAACAACTAGACCACATATCACATGGCAAACTTATTTTCTTTTATTTTTTTGACATTTTTATCATTTTTTTATTTTTTTTAAAACTGAAAAGGCGGTCCAGGGGGTGCATTGGTGGAAGCTGGGCAAACTAGTAATGGCACACCGTGGGGTGGTGCGCCATTAGTAGTTAAACTAGTAATGGCGCACGATATAAAAAAAATTGAAATTTTTTTGAATTTTTTTTGAAAAAAACTTAGTAATGGCGCATCAGTGGACAGTGCACCATTACTATTTAAAAACTAGTAATGGCGCACTATCCACTGGTGCGCCATTACTAACAAATTTTTTTATTTTTTTTACTTTTTTTTCAAAACTTCTAATGGCGCACATGGGTGTGGTGGCGCCATTACTATGTCAACTAGTAATGGCGCACCACACCCACGGTGCGCCATTAGTAACAAATTTTGTTTTTATTTTTTTTCAAAACTTCTAATGGCGCACCGCACACCAGGTGCGCCATTAGTAATATATTACTAATGGCGTACCTGTATGTGGTGCGCCATTGCTATATTCTAAGCGTACCTGTATGTGGTGCGCCATTGCTATATTCTGATGGCGCACCTTCCCATAGATGTAACTTTTCGAGTAGATGATTTTTCATATATAAAACTTTTTAATCCGATTTCGTATGCAAAAGTTATGCCCATTTTACAAATTTCCAGAGAGATTTTGCAAATAAAGTCAAAATTTATATTTTTAATTTTTCCCAACAACTAGACCACATATCACATGGCTAACTTATTTTCTATTATTTTTTGACATTTTTATCATTTTTTTTATTTTTTTAAACTAAAAAGGCGGTCCAGGGGGGTGCATTCGGTGGAAGCCGGGCAAACTAGTAATGGCGCACCGTGGGGTGGTGCGCCATTAGTAGTTAAACTAGTAATGGCGCACCACACCCACAGTGCGCCATTACTAGTTTTGAAAAAAAAATATAAAATTTTTTGAATTTTTTTGGAAAAAACTTAGTAATGGCGCACGAGTGGACAGTGCGCCATTAGTAGTTCAAAACTAGTAATGGCGCAGTGTCCACTGTTGTGCCATTACTAACAAATTTTTTTTATTTTTTTTTACCTTTTTTTTCAAAACTTCTAATGGCGCATAGTGGGTGTGGTGCGCCATTACTATGTCAACTAGTAATGGCGCACCACACCCACGGTGCGCCATTAGTAACAAATTTTGTTTTTTTTTCAAAACTTCTAATGGCGCACCGCACACCAGGTGCACCATTAGTAATATATTACTAATGGCGTACCTGTATGTGATGCGCCGTTACTATATTCTAATGGCGCACCTTCCCATAGATGTATCTTTTCGAGTAGATGATTTTTCATATATAAAACTTTTTAATCCGAGTTCGTATGCAAAAGTTATGCCCATTTTACAAATTTCCAGAGAGATTTTGCAAATAAAGTCGAAATTTATATTTGTAAATTTTCCCAACAACTAGACCACATATCACATGGCAAACTTATTTTCTTTTATTTTTTTGACATTTTTATCAATTTTTATATTTTTTTAAAACTGAAAAGGCGGTCCATGGGGGGGGGTGCATTCTGTAGAAGCCGGGCAAACAAGTAATGGCGCACCGTGGGGTGGTGCGCCATTAGTAGTTAAACTAGTAATGGCGCGCACCACACCCACAGTGCGCCATTACTAGTTTTGACAAGAAAATATAAAAAAATTTCCAATTTTTTTGATTCTTTTTTGAAAAAAACTTAGTAATGGCGCACTAGTGGACAGTGCGCCAAATGGCGCACTGTCCACCGGTGCGCCATTACTAACAACTTTTTTTATTTTTTTATTTTTTTTCAAAACTTCTAATGGCGCACCGTGGGTGTGGTGCGCCATTACTATGTCAACTAGTAATGGCGCACCACACCCACGGTGCGCCATTAGTAACAAATTTTGTTTTTATTTTTTTTCCAAAACTTCTAATGGCGCACCGCACACCAGGTGCGCCATTATTAATATATTACTAATGGCATACCTGTATGTGGTGCGCCATTGCTATATTCTAAAGGCGCACCTTCCCATAGATGTAACTTTTCGAGTAGATGGTTTTTCATATATAAAACTTTTTAATCCGAGTTCGTATGCATAAGTTATGCCCATTTTACAAATTTCTAGAGAGATTTTGCAAATAAAGTCGAAATTTATATTTGTAAATTTTCCCAACAACAGACCACATATCACATGGCAAACTTATTTTCTTTTATTTTTTGACATTTTTATCATTTTTTTAATTTTTTTAAACTGAAAAGGCGGTCCAGGGGGGTGCATTCGGTGGAAGCCGGGCAAACTAGTAATGGCGCACCGTGGGGTGGTGCGCCATTAGTAGTTAAACTAGTAATGGCGCACCACACCCACAGTGCGCCATTACTAGTTTTGAAAAAAAAATATAAAATAATTTGAAATTTTTTTAATTGTTTTTGAAAAAACTTAGTAATGGTGCACTAGTGGACAGTGCGCCATTACTAGCCAGTGAAAAACTAGTAATGGCGCACTGTCCACTGGTGCGCCATTACTAACAATTTTTTTTATTTTTTTTCAAAACTTCTAATGGCGCACCGTGGGTGTGGTGCGCCATTACTATGTCAACTAGTAATGGCGCACCACACCCACGATGCGCCATTAGTAACAAATTTTGTTTTTTTTTTCAAAACTTCTAATGGCGCATCACACACCAGGTGCGCCATTAGTAATATATTACTAATGGCGTACCTGTATGTGGTGCGCCATTGCTATATTCTAATGGCGCACCTTCCCATAGATGTAACTTTTCGAGTAGATGATTTTTCATATATAAAACTTTTTAATTCGAGTTCGTATGCAAAAGTTATGCCCATTTTACAAATTTCCAGAGAGATTTTGCAAATAAAGTCGAAATTTATATTTGTAAATTTTCCCAACAACTAGACCACGTATCACATGGCAAACTTATTTTCTTTTATTTTTTTGACATTTTTATCATTTTTTATTTTTTTTTAAAACTGAAAAGGCGGTCCAGGGGGGATGCATTCGGTGCAAGCCGGGCAAACTAGTAATGGCGCACCGTGGGGTGGTGCGCCATTAGTAGTTAAATTAGTAATGGCGCACCACACCCACAGTGCGCCATTACTAGTTTTGAAAAAAAGTTATAAAAAAATTTGAATTTTTTTTGAATTTTTTTGAAAAAAACTTAGTAATGGCGCACCAGTGGACAGTGCGCCATTACTAGTTAAAAACTAGTAATGGCGCACTGTCCACTGGTGCGCCATTACTAACAAATTTATTTATTTATTTTTACCTTTTTTTTCAAAACTTCTAATGACGCACCGTGGGTGTGGTGCGCCATTACTATGTCAACTAGTAATGGCGCACCACACCCACGGTGCGCCATTAGTAACAAATTTTGTTTATTTTCAAAACTTCTAATGGCGCAGCGCACACCAGGTGCGCCATTAGTAATATATTACTAATAGCGTACCTGTATGTGGTGCGCCATTGCTATATTCTAATGACGCACCACACACGTGGTGCGCCATTACTGACCATTTCATCTATAGCCGTTTTCCTAGTAGTGTACCCTAAGGTTGGATAATATCGATGATACTGAAGAAGTTTAGCTCTGCATTGCTCTTGGATGTACCGTTTGCCTGTATCGCTGTACTTACATTTATAGCTACTTGGTTATGTAGCATCACTCTTCATCTTATCTTAAATATTCTCCATTTTTTCTTATATTATCACATCTATATTTACTCTTAACAAAATGTAGAATAAAGTCAATGCTTATGAAGAAGATTATGTGGTAAACTTCCTGAATTGCCCCCCATCAGCATGGACAAGGGCTTTATAGAGCCTGTCTTCACCAATAATGTAAGTTTGTCCTTCTCAAGACTTCAAACTTTATTGTGTATATTTGGTTAGGCATGACTATAACAGCTGTTTATTTTTGGTGTTTGCATCAAATTGCATGTTTAAAGTTTATTATGTAGTTCATAAACAAAAGTTTGTCCTTCTCAATTTAAGTTGTCAGTTGTACAACCAAGTTCCTTCTTCATACCATGTAAATTACACTATATAGAGCAAGTGATCTTCTTTTGCACTCCATGAATGCTTCTGTTCTTGATCCGTAATCCAGTGGTGTTGTGAACCTACCCACTACAACACAATGTCATATTCTGCAATGTCTTAACTATGAACAATGTCATATCATTCTACTATTATTGAAACCATCTCTTTATTTGGCAATCTGAAATGGGATAAATTGACAGCACACTAACCATTGATACTTATGAGTTCTTGATCTGGAATACAGTGGTGTCGTGAAGCTGCCAACTACTTCACAATGTCATTTCCTGCCATGTCTTGACCTGAACAATACCATATTGTGTTAATGCTATTTTAAACTGTGTCACTTTATTCATCAGTAAGAAATGTGATGAATAGTCAGCACTCATACTTATATGTGCAAAACTATCATCTGTCTGCTTGTTTATCTTTCAGAGTGAGGAGGATATATGTGTCAAACAAGTGCAGTCTCATCAGCTTGCTCAGCTGCTTGTGCTGCAGCTCCCGAGCAGGGTTAACCTTTCTTCAACTCTATTGAAGTGCTGACGGTTTTGTATATTATTTTGTCAGCGTGTTTATTTGCACTGGTGGCGATCTTTGATGCCCAGTGTATGTAATCTACTGTCTGCTTGTGCTTTATTATCATAGTGGCGAACTTTGATGCTCATTGGATGTAATATGCCGTAATTTCTTTATTGTATAGTCTAGGTTTTTTCTTATTCACAATGCCGGAGTTATTTTACTGTATATATATCCTGTCTTCGCAGTAAACCAGCCAGACCGTAAAATTACGGTACATAATCGGGCCGTCATGCAAATTACTATGTATGATCCGCATCATGGGCCCAGTCATCTTGGTCCGTTAACAAGCCTAAATGTGGCAGGCTGAAAAGTAGGTTGGGCTTTTAGGAGGCTAAAAAGTAGGTTGGTCCTGAAATGTGCCGAACAACTCATGGGCCGGCAGCTGGCCGAAATAGACCCCGGCCCATGATTGTGCCGATCACATCACGGGCCCTTAGCAGGAAAAAATTATCTCTGTCCTTGTTTGGCCCAATCAGATTATCGGCTGTGAGCAGGCCGGATGCAAACCGGGCCATAGTTAGGCCCAACTATATGATGGGCTTTTAATAGGCCCAAAAAAATATAGGGTCAAAATGTTAAATGGGCCTTTAACAGACCAAAACTAATATCAGGCTAAATTACTAAATGGGCCTTTAGCAAGTGGGCCCAAAAGTATAGCATCCAGTTGACGGGCCGAATCTGATATGGGCTATAATTTCGACCAAAGCCTCTTAAAGGGCCGGATCTTATCTGGGCCGTAATTTCGCCCAGAACGTGGTATGCTTTTAACAGGCCGGATCTCATATGGGCCTTTATTAGGCCCGGAACGTGGCAGGCTGTTAATGGACCGGATCAAATTTGGGCCGACATTTGGCCCAAAACATGGCAGCCTGTGAATGGGTCGACCCACTAGTGTCCTCAAAATCTTGTGGTCCTTTGGCTGGGTCGGCACATTATGGTTGGGAAAATCTTGTGGGCCTTTAGCTGGGCCGGCCCATTATGGTCCGCAAAATCTTGTGGGCCTTTAGCTGGGCTGGCCCATTTAACCTATATGTGCCTCTGTTGGGCCCTGCCACATGTCGATGTATCATAGGCATGTCTCCTCCAATGGACGGGCGACATCTGGCCCACCGAGGAGCAGACACGTGTTTCCTCCGGCCAATGAGAATTTTAAACGTGGAAAATCACCATCGGTCTAGGCTGTTAACGGGTTATCGGATCCAAAACTGGACCCGATAGCTTAACGGCGAGCCGTTACGGTGGATGCCACGTGTCGGTCACCCTTGATGAAAGAACTTCTATGACGCGCGATTTATCGTCATGGAAGTGGACACTGCCGTGATGATAATTTTGGTAATGTCATGCAACACTTCTACGACAGCACATGTATGACTATCTTGATTCTGTCATAAAATCGTCATGGATGTACATGCATGACAGAAAACGTGACGTACTATGACAACCACATATCATCATGGAAGTGTTTTTTTTGTAGTGACCACTACTAGCATGACTTGATGCATAGTCTTAAGCATATCCAAATGAAATATAAAATAAACTAGATATGATGCTAAGCATGGATATGATCATCAAATGAGTTACACCATTTGCTATCAATACAATACAACTCATAACTATAACATAATTGGTCGATAATAACTAACCTAAGGATCAAGCACGGTATTAGGACACAGCACTAGCAGGCTAGTCATGATAAATAAGCATCTTGAGAAAGCATACTAAGCATGAGTGAACAATTAGATCATTGCAACAATCAATTCAAACTAAATTATATGAGCACGAATAGCATGATGACATGCATTTCTATCTACTATGTCCTACTTTTGCAAAGATATAAGATACATAACTAGGTATTGTACAAGACACGAATTGTTACACCCGATGTATTTTACTTATACAATCACACAACATCATGACATGATATCGGTAAAAAGTAATCATAATAATTAGAAACATATGATATTAATACACCGCTAATGTGTATCTCTAGCAAATGATGGCTAACCATATGCATGAACTTACAGTACAAAATAACAATTCTATAACACATGGTATGAAAGTGCTTTATATCGACTAGAGGGGGTGAATAGGCAATTTTTATGAATTCTTCACTGAGGAATTTGCAGGTGAGGAAATTCCTTAGCGAAGAACTACTAGCAGCAGAATAAGTACTCAAAAGTAAACATAAGAGAACACAAGCATAGTCATCATGATGAAATGAAGACAGGCACAGAGTACAAAAAGCGTAAGCACGGGATAACACAGGATGAAGACAAACCGACTGAAGAAATTGAACTGAGGAAATTGAGAAAATCTTCAGTCAAAGTCTTCAAACACAGATATGAGGAAATGAAAGAGTTGAGGAAATAGAACTAGTGAGCCCGGTGAAGACAATGATTTGGTACACCAGTTCCAACTGCTGTCTCAGTTGTACATCTGGTTGGAGCAGCTAGGTATTTAAACCTGAGGACACACAGTCCTCACCGTATTCTCCTTGAGCGAAGGTCACATAGACCTCGCCCAATCACTCGTGGTAAGTCTTCACGTGACTTCCGAACCTTGACAAACTTGGTCACTCGGCGATCCACAATTCCTCTTTAGTGATGCTCAATCACTTGGGGTTTGTAGGTGTTTGGGTTTGGGTTTTCCTCACTTGATGATTTTTGCTCAAAGTCCTCGGAGGATGGGATGCTCTCAAATGACAAGTGTCAGTTTCTCTCGGAGCAGCCAACCAGCCAGTGGTTGTAGGAGGCGGCTATTTATAGCCTAGGGAGCAGCCCGATATGATAAGACATAAATGCCCTTCAATGATATGACCGTTAGGTGGGTAGATATTCTGGGACAGCTGGCGCATAGCACAACAATGGTCGGAATTGTGAGAATCAAATTCCTCAGGGCTATCATGTTCCTCACTATGTAGGCAATCCGCTCTGGCGAATTCCTAACTCCTCAGTCAGAACAAGTTCCTCAGAGACCAGAAGAACTTCGTCTCTGTCACTAAAGAATATGACTGAACTGTATGAGATTTCCAATGGCTTCACTCGAAGGGATTGGTAGGTGTCGGATTTTGAGTTGAGCATCACATGGAATTTTTTCCTTAGTATTTCCTCGACCCCCTTTTAACAGTACAATGTTTCCTAAGACTCAAGAAAGAGAAAATAAAACTACAAAAACAAAAGTCTTCACGCTTCATGTTCCTCAAATGAATACCAAGTCTTCAAGGTCACACCAATTTCTTCACTTTTAGAGTCTTCAGAAATTCAAAGTCTTCTGTCGAAGAACTTCATTTTTAGGGGTCGACTTTCTATGTAAATATCAAACTCCTCATAGACTTATAGACCTGTGTACACTCACAAACGCATTAGTCCCTTAACCTATAAGTCTTCAATACACTAAAATCACTAAGGTGCACTAGATGCACTTACAATCTCCCCCTTTTTGGTGATTGATGTCAATGTAGGTTAAGTTTTCAACGGGGATAAACATATGAAGTGTAAATACTGATATTGAGGAATTTGATTGCAAGATATAGAAGAACTCCCCCTAAAGATGTGCATAGTGAGGAATTTGCATTTGAAGCAATGCACACTTGATGAGTTGAATCATGGAGATCTCCCCCTATATCTTGTAATTCATACACACATTTGACATATCATAATGAAGAATTTGGAACGCATGATGAAATATGGTGACTGATGTAATTCAGCATGCGTGCATTAACATATATGAGAAATAAGCATGAAGAAAAACACATCAAAAGTATCAGAGGACCATCGAGTTTAAGTTTACAAATCGATCCAATAAAGTTTCAGAAGAACAAGAGTTGTAACTTAGCAAAAAACGCCCATATAGACAGACCCGCTTGAATACTAACTCAAAATTCTCCCCCTTTGTCATTGAATGACCAAAAGGATCGAAAATGAGGACTAACGCCCCTGAAGAATATCAAGTTGATGAAGGAGCGCTAGCGTTGTTGGGGTTGTTTGTCGTGGAAGGGCCTGCTGCAGTGTCGTCCAAGTCTTCATGCTCGTCGGTGTCGCGCGATGAAGAATAGGAGCTAGACACCAAAGGAGGAACCTTGACCTTCTTGTATTTCTTCGGTGGAGGTGCAGACCAGTCAAAATCTTCCTTGAGACCTGTCGGTGTCAAAACCGGCGGATCTCGGGTAGGGGCTCCCGAACTGTGCGTCTAAGGCAGATGGTAACAGGAGGCAGGGGACACGATGTTTTACCCAGGTTCGGGCCCTCTTGACGGAGGTAAAACCCTACGTCCTGCTTGATTATTCTTGATAATATGAGTAGTAGAAGAGTTGATCTACCACGAGATTAGAGAGGCTAAACCCTAGAAGCTAGCCTATGGTATGATTGTATGTTGTCCTACGGACTAAAACCCTCCGGTTTATATAGACACCGGAGGAGGCTAGGGTTACACAAGGTCGGTTACAAAGGAGGAGATATGCATATTCGTATTGCCTAGCTTGCCTTCCACGCCAAGTAGAGTCCCATCCGGACACGGGACGAAGTCTTCAATCTTGTATCTTCATAGTCCAACAGTCCGGCCAAAGGATATGGTCCGACTGTCCAGATACCCCCTAATCCAGGACTCCCTCAGGAGCCCCTGAACCAGGCTTCAATGACGATGAGTCCGGCACGCAGATTGTCTTCAGCATTGCAAGGCGGGTTCCTCCTCCGAATACTTCATAGAAGATTCTCAACACGAGGATCGTGTCCGACTCTGCAAAGCAAGTTCTACATACCACCGTAGAGAGAATAATATTTCCACAAATCTGATCTGCTGACGTACCTCGTAGCGTGGCATCACACCACAGTCAGGTCTTTATTCGAATCGTTTTTCATAACCTATCTCAGCGTGTTTCGCGAGGCAGTTTCCTTGGCACGTCTTGTCGAAGCAGAGATCGTGTCCCCTTATTACGGGATTCCCATCAATACGGACGTGGGTAACCCAACCGCGCCATCAATTACGGCGCTTGGGGGATAAGTGAGTTTTACCAGGCTGGTGGGGCGCATAGTTTCGTCCGCCCTTATAAAGGGATAAGGTTTCACCTTTCTCTACCCACGCCTTCTTCCTCCTTGCTCATCCATTTTCGCGCACTCGAGCTCCAGCGCCCAAGTCCACATCCTTCTCCTCAACTCTCCCCAAACATGTCCGGAGCGGGAGGCAAGTGGATGGTCTCCTCCGTCACGGAGGGACACATCAAAAAACTACGTGGGGCCGGATACTTAGCCGCGGATATCGCGCACCGGCTGCCAGCCGCGGGGCAGATCGTCCCTACCCCGGAACCTCATGAAAGGGTGGTTTTCCTCCCCCACTTCATCCGCGGACTGGGGTTTTCGCTCCATTCATTCGTCCGCGGCCTCATGTTCTATTATGGGCTGGACTTTCATGATCTGGCCCCGAATTTCATCCTCAACATCTCAGCGTTCATCGTCGTGTGCGAGGCTTTCCTCCGCATCCGGCCCCACTTAGGCCTATGGCTGAAGACCTTCAATATCAAGCCGAAGGTAGTAGGTGGCCAACAAGCGGAATGCACCGAAGCCATGGTGGACAAAATGCCCAACGTTACATGGCTCGAGGGCTCCTTCGTGGAGACCATAAAGGGGTGGCAATCGAGGTGGTTCTACATCACCAAGCCGCGCGATGCCAACTGGGTGGCAGCCCCCGAATTTCAATCTGGAATCCCCACGCGGCTCAATTCCTGAAAGGAGAAGGGCCTGCCCTGGGCTCATAGTTGGAGCTGGACGGACTCCAGAAGTGTATCCGGAACATGACAAGCAAGAAACTTAAGCTTGTCAACATAGTCCGGGTCATGCTCTTCGGCCGGATCCTCCCGTGTCAGCAACATGCTTTCAACTTATGGGAGTTCGACCCGGCCCAGCACCAGACTCTACACGAGCTCTTCAACACGACACATAAGGACGTCTGGAAGGTGCTATTCAAGGGCGCCGAGGTCCCCCCTTCTCTTACCAAGGACCGCGGGCTAAGCGCGAAGCGCCCTGCGAATCCGGTAAGCTCTGTGCATAGGGTATTTATTTCCCATAGCTTAACCATGTGCGGGGTCTGAGCTCCCATGCCTTTGATAGGACTGGGTGGAGACATCGGAGCAGATTAACTGTCTGGCCCCTCTGCCCGAAGACCCCGCAGACGCTCTCCTGACGGAGATGCGGACTCTGGCTCCTTATGAGGTGCCAGAGAAGACCAAGAAGAAGGCCATGGGAACCCGAAAGAGTTCCCGGCACCAGGTGGTATCGGACATGTCGTTCGATAACTCCGAGGCGCACTCCTCCCATGAAAACGAGGAGAAGGAAGACGAAGATTCTCCCCCTCCAGCCGGGGGAGACAAGAAAAGGAAGGCCACCCCAACCGGGGAGGCCGAAGGGTCCAAGAAGGGAAGGACTCTCCTTCCGGACTGTTCCACCACCGCCGCCGGCGGTGAAGACGAGTGGCTGCTCAGGGCCAAGCCCCTGGCGAAGTCGTAAGTATTCGGATACCAGAGTAACTCATAGCATACTTTTGTTGCACTGCTTCTCCTAACGTCGAATATGATTATGCAGTCCACCCCAAGCCCGTATCGACGTATCATCGTCGGACGGTTCCTTGGACTTGTCGAACATGAATAGTGATACACTTCCAACCGCCTCCTCTCCTTGCCCTACGGACTATGCCGAGGTATTTTCTCAAGGGGCACCGAGCCGGTGGGAGACAGTCCTGGAGGCGCCTTAAGGTGACCTTCCAGACTCCAGGAGCAAAGGGAGCAAGGCTCCCAGGGGCTCCAAGTTTGGCCCTCAGACGGACACCGCGCCGGAACCTCCAATGGTACCGGACTCGGGCAGGCGGCCCTCTTCCAAGAGGGGCAAGCCGTCCGTGCCGGTGACCTCTGTCCATCCAGAGGCACCGGACGAACTGCTGGGAGCACTTCGCGGAGCTTCCATCAATGAAGAGCACCGCACTATTATGAGTGCGGTGATCAAGAAGGTTCAGTCCACCAAGAGCGGACTGACTGAAGCCTGTGCCAGCCTTCTAACAGGCTTTGAGGTAAGTATTTAAAATATAGGAAAAATATTACCGCATAGACAGTAGCCCCTGATGCTCTGTTTGGTGTTCACAAAGAAATGCCGAAATGAGGATCAAATAATATCTACAGGAGTCTAATATAAGTATGTCTATATGCGTATGCAGGCTTCGCTGCTAACCTCTGCCGCACTGACTGCAGAGGTCGCCGCACTGAAGCAGAACCTCGAGCGGTCTGAGAAAGAGCTCGGCCTTGCCAAGAGGCAGCTCGAGGAGAACAAAGGTAAGTAATGCCTTGTCCATATATATATATAAAAGATGCGGTTGCGAAATGACAGGATCATCATGGATGTGCCAGGGGCGACGACCGAAGTGGCGACCCTGAAGCAAGCACTGTCCGAGGCCGAAAACAAAGCGGCCAAGGAGCGCACTGAGCGAGAAAAACAAGAGGCATGGGTGGGCGAGGTGCAGCAAGAGCTCCAGGATCTCGTGAAGAAGCACGAGGCTTTGGAGCTTAACTCAAAGACGTGAGAGTCCGAGCTTGCTGCGGCCCTCGAGAGCACAAAGCATGCTAAAGCTAAAGCCCAAAAGGCCCTTCAGGAAATTGAGGTGATGAGGAAGATAGCGGCGGGTAAGGCATTCAATATGCAAAGCAAGCATGTGAAAGTAAATTACTTGTTACTTACCCGAGTCCGGAGCTCTCCAGGAGCATTCGCAGATTTGCCCCGCAGCGTGTCGGATGCCGCAAAATATTACCAGGCCGAGGAGGGAAGCTCGACGGAGAAGTTATTCTGGTCTCAGTATACTGGGACCGAACACCCGATGCCTATGAGCGACCAACTGAAGCAACTGGTCGAGCTGCACAAGGCGGCCGAACAGGCCATGAGGGGCCTTATAGTCCGGATGTGGCCTGGCGACTCCCTTCCCAACAGGTACTTCGGCCTGGTGTGGCGGCTTGTAGATGCCTGCCCACGGCTGGAGGTCATAAAGCGGTCCATCTGCATCGAAGGTGCACGCCGGGCCTTTGCCTGTGCGAAGGTGCACTGGGCCAAGATGGACGCCGAGAAGCTGGTGAAGGAGGGGCCGCCGCAGGGCAAGGAGCATCGCCACCCCGAAATGTATTATGAGGGTGTCCTGAAGGGTGCCCCTCTTGTGGCGGACGAGTGTGCGAAGGATGTAATTTTTGATTGAACTTGCTCGTGTGATCCTGTATTATGAAAACTTGTTCATATGCGCTATGCAACGCTTGTTTGAATTTCAAATATTACCTTATGTGCGGCTGTTTTTTGGGAAGGTAATCCACTGTCCACTGGTGTGTTGAAGAAAGATGGTATCTTTAGTGATTGATCTCCGTGACCAAATGCTGGATCTATTGTTTTGTTCAAACTTTTATTTGAGTTGGGTGATTCTCAATTCAACTCAGAACCAATGATATTCATAATGTTGTCTTACTCGTGTTGCTTCCCCGAGCATACACCATTATATCTTTTGGGATCCTTGTTCACATGATTGTGGAATTCCATTTATATGGAAACCTGGATGAATTGTTGTTGAGCCCATCGACAACATTCCTATCTTCTCCATGAATTGCTGGACATTAAGCTAGTGTTGGAAATTTTTATAAGCAATATCTTCATGTCCCGTTCATGAAGCATATGTTTGGATGAAAGAAGTGACTTCCTCTCATTCATGTGCACTTGATGCAAGTTGCCGCCGTGAGTTCGATATAGATTATTTTGTTCCCTCTGGTACCATCCCAAGTCAGTCATGCATGTACGAAGTATGCTATGGTTTGACGGGCTTGCTACCTTCATTTCATATGTATCTCCTAGTACACCAAGCCACTAATTGACTTGTTCAAGAAACAATATCTTCTCCATCGACAACATTCCTATCTTCTCCATGAATTGCTGGACATTAAGCTAGTGTTGGAAATTTTTATAAGCAATATCTTCATGTCCCG
Organism: Triticum urartu; assembly: GCF_003073215.2. Taxonomy (NCBI): domain Eukaryota; kingdom Viridiplantae; phylum Streptophyta; class Magnoliopsida; order Poales; family Poaceae; genus Triticum; species Triticum urartu. Next base: position 293,981,802 of record NC_053023.1, on the reverse strand, counting down.
TTCATGAAGCATATGTTTGGATGAAAGAAGTGACTTCCTCTCATTCATGTGCACTTGATGCAAGTTGCCGCCGTGAGTTCGATATAGATTATTTTGTTCCCTCTGGTACCATCCCAAGTCAGTCATGCATGTACGAAGTATGCTATGGTTTGACGGGCTTGCTACCTTCATTTCATATGTATCTCCTAGTACACCAAGCCACTAATTGACTTGTTCAAGAAACAATATCTTCTCCATCGACAACATTCCTATCTTCTCCATGAATTGCTGGACATTAAGCTAGTGTTGGAAATTTTTATAAGCAATATCTTCATGTCCCGTTCATGAAGCATATGTTTGGATGAAAGAAGTGACTTCCTCTCATTCATGTGCACTTGATGCAAGTTGCCGCCGTGAGTTCGATATAGATTATTTTGTTCCCTCTGGTACCATCCCAAGTCAGTCATGCATGTACGAAGTATGCTATGGTTTGACGGGCTTGCTACCTTCATTTCATATGTATCTCCTAGTACACCAAGCCACTAATTGACTTGTTCAAGAAACACGGAGTCTGTTCTAAGGTTAATCCTTTGGACTTCCACACGTGGAGACTTCAATATCCTTGATGATGGTTCCCCACCTGAGCTCGATAGTGTTTCATTATAAGACTTCTACATGGTCATGCTTGTCTTGGACAGTATGTTCACATGTATGTAGCAGAACCAGCTCAGGTTTTGGAGCTTGCTATTGTAGCTCATTTCTCGAGAATCTCGCAACGTCATCTCGTCAGTTTGTGTTGCAAAATTTCTTTTCCAGACATGCTGTCTGAAATATCCTATTACCAACCAGATCTAAATCTCAGGCAGATATGATGGTTGGAACTTTTCCAGGATCTATGATGTAGGTCCCGACAGGGTTGCTGTTCTGGCCCGACACACCTAGCTGGAAGATCTGTCATTGTAGTATCTTTGACCATCTTTCCATGAGGATTTTGTGCGACTTATTATGGAAGTTGTTCCTTAGGGATCCTTGTGCTCTCAGTTTCTTCGATGATTCTATAACCATTGAAATGTTGGAAACACTCTCGACTGTTGAGTTTTTCCCCAGTTACCAGAATCATTCCCAGCATTTGCATTTTGTTCCCAGCTTGCACCTCAGTAGTTGTTGTCCAGGATCATCTTCAAAAGTGGACTTACCATGGGTCCCCTCCACCTCCGATGATAAGCAAATCATCCTTTGCATTATCTTCAACAAGGTAGTCCACATCATCCATTCTAGTCCGGGTATGCCATCCCTTTGTACTCCGCCAAACGATTGTTGTGAATTGCCTTAGGCTGGTATAAAGAGTTTCAATGATCTCTGAATCAAAAGTAATTCTTTTTGCCACTTAAGGGAATAGCTCTATGAGTCACCTCCTCTAAGGTGTCCCGTTTGACATGAAGGGCAACTTAATTCCTCGCTACTTGAAATGCATCCACCATCTTCTTAAGCGTGGAAATGTTGCCTACCAAATTGAACCTTTGTTATCAGTTTCTCTCCATCTGTCTTGATGTGTGTATTGTGTCCCGGCTTAAGAGACGTTCTATCATCTCATTCCATGAGTTGATCGTGTATCGCTTGATCTTTGTGAAGATCGAATTCTGTCGAGTTTCCTCTCTTCCGTCATCATAGTTGCAAGAAGATTTCAAAGCAAAGACACCAAGATCAATTGGAGAAATGAATCAACATCTTCGAGAAGGGCAAATCGGATCATGAAGATCGTGTTAGCTTGTGACCCCTCTGTCTTCTTACCTCACGACTTGAATCTCGGGACGAGATTCTTGTTTAGTAGGGGTGAGTTGTCACATCCCTAGTTCTAGTATGCACTAGGCTAGCCCTTCTTGTGTCCATCATGTTTAAGTTTGAAAGAAATATGAAATTGGGATGATAAACCCTAGCACCAGAATAACCCAAATAGGTTCAACCTCAAAATATTTTCAATGAATCCAAAATGCCTTTGGAAAAGATCATCATTTTTGAATTGGTCCAGAACCTCTGCCAAAAATGGTGCATATTTTTCTAGGCCAATCTGGATTTCTGAATTAATCCATAAAGTATTTGCATTTGGGCATTTAATTACTATAAATATTTTAATTGCCCAAATAATTTTGAAAATGGTTGAGGGCTGTTGAAAAACATTTCAACAGTGCCCACAATTTATTTCAGGATTTTATAAAGTGGTTTAGTATTTTACTAAATCCAAAAAAAACAAAGACAGAAAATAGAAAACAAATAAAAGGAGGGAGAGAGGTTACCTGTGCAACTTACCTAGCAGCCCACTAGCGGCCCAATAGACAGCCGGCCTGCTAGGCCCAGCCCAGCCCCTCGCGCGTCGTCTTCCTCGCGCCTACTGGTGTTGCGCGTGGCGCGCGCACAGCCGAGCCATGGCCACCTCCTGCTAGCCACGCAGCTGCTCCCCCTCGCCCTGGATGTTGCCACGCGACCCCCTCGATCCCGTCTGCACCTCTCCCCCCTCTCGCTGGACCTCCCCCCTCCTTTGCACCTTCCCACGGTGCCACCGAACACTACCGTCGCCGCCGCTTGCTGCTGCCGCGGGCACCGCCTCCCCCTCGACCCCTTGCCGTGCCTGCGAGCTCTGTCTCAACGTCCCCGACCTCCTCGACGACCCACGAGGCCCCGGATGCGCCGCAACACCGTCACCGTCGCCATTTCCCTCGTCGGCCACCGAAGATCGTCGTCGTCGATTCGCCGCCTCCCGAGCGTCCCCGAGCCCGCTAACCATCCCTACAGATCTGCTGTGAGCTCCTGCTGCTTCTCCTTTGCTCGCCCCCTCCGTTCCCATCCCCTAGCTCCGTCTTCCACCACGGCCGGAGCTCACCGCCGCCGTGCCTCGTCGCCATCGTGGCCAGAGCCACAATGGCTCAAAGCCGAGCACACTACCGTGCTCAACGCATCTCCAGGAGCCCGAAGCGCCCGCCAGCTCCTCCTCCCATGCACCATAGTGCCGAACCCGTCGTTGCCCAAACCCCGGCCGCCGCCTTGGAGCTCGCCGTCGTCGGCTCCGGCCACCATAGGCCCGGCCTCCACCATCACCCGATGCGCGCCTGCAAGAGCTCTCCAACGAGCCCAAGAACGGCCTCGTCCGTGCCCCGTGGGCGTTTTCCGAGCCGCGCCGCCGTCTCGGGCCTCGCCGACGTCGAGTCGCCGGCGGGTTTGACCCCACTGACCAAGTTGACCCCGGGTGGGCCCAGTTTGACCCCTCTGGTTCTATGACAATGGGACCCGCCTGCTAATTAAGTTAGGATTAGGACTAACTAAAAATTAGTTAGACTAATGACACTGACCGTGGGACCTGCCTTGTTAGTTTACTGGATAACCAAAATAATTAGGTTAATTAATAAAAGCAGTGGACCCACGCGTCAGCATTGACCATGCTGACGTGGCCTTTGACCGGGCCCACATGTCTGTGAGCCTAGCCATCACTTTGAGACTGACCAGTGGGACCCACTGGTCAGGTTTGACCTGGACCTGGCGTGTTGACCTGCTGATGTCACACTGATGTCATGCCGATGCAATAAGCTATTTTCTGGATTTAATTTAATTCAGGAAATTCCAGAAATTTGTATAAACTTTAAAAATTCATAGAAAATCAACCGTAGCTCAGAATGAAATAAATTATATATGAAAAATGATCAGAAAAATCCAAAGAATCTGTTTATGGAATTTGCATGCATGTTAGAGCAACTTATATCCTTTGTTTAGGACAATTCAATTAAATGGCATTTAAGAAAGCACATATGGGGTTTGAATTTGAACCTAGGGTTCAAACCAACTTCATTTAATATGGTTGCTAGTTGCATTAGTTCAATCAATAGCATATTGCCATGTCATGAGCATGCATCATATTGTTGCATTGCATTGATTGTGTTTCCTTCTTTATTGCCGGAAGTTGTCCCCTCTCGATAGACGTGGTTTTGATGATGAGTTCGATGACACCGATGAAGAGCTATACTATCTTCAGAAGTGCCAGGCAAGCCAAACCCCCTTGTTCATTCCGATACAATCCCACTCTCTCGCTCCTGCTCTCTTTTTGCATCAGGACAACAACGATTCAACTGTTACATGTTGCGGTAGTTGAACCCCTTTCCTTTGCATGACCTGTCATTGCCACAGTAAATAGATGAAACCCACTAGCATGAGTAGGAGTTGTTTGAGCCCTGATGTGCCTACTCATTCATACTTGTTTGTCATGCCTGCTATTGCTTAGAGTTGTGTCAGGTCTGATTCATCGGGGATGAATTGGAAAGTTGTGAACATGTCCTACTGTGTGTGAGCTAAGTGTGTTGAACACGATTTGGTAAAGGTATCGATGAGAGGCCATGTAGGAGTACATGGTGGGTTGTTTCATCGGAACCGTCCTTAAGCACCGAGATCTGTATGTGTGATTTAAGAACCAGCTACTACCACGCATTGGGCCCGATACCAATGGACCCTCTCGGCTTCTTAACCACCCTAGTTCTCTGTCCAGGAGTTGCAACTAGTTTCTGGTGTTTATAGGATATGTGTTGGCGGCCGTGCGTAGCGCTGACCCTAGGGGTGGGCTATGATGCGGTAGATACACCATGGCCGGGCATGCCGGGCGCCCGTTTGGTGTCTCGGAACCCTGTACACATCGTCAGGTTGCCGAGTACATGTCATGTAAACGGCGGTAAGTGATGAGAGCGTGTGTGAAGAAGTACACCCCTGCAGGGTTAACATCATCTATTCGAATAGCCGCGTCCGCGGTAAAGGACTGCTTGGTTGCTTGTACAGTTCATAGATAACTTGAAGTGGATACTCTAAAACTCGCAAGATAAGTGTGAGTGCTATGGATGGCCTTCTCGTAGGGAGACGGGAGCAGATCCATAGTGGTGTATTGAATGGTGAATATGTGGACTCATGTGCGCCACCTCAAAAGAGTTTCTTGCAGTCGTAGTTCAGGTTAGCCACTGAGTCAAAGCTGGCTTGCTGTAGTTAAACTCCACCACCTCCCCTTGTTGACACTGATGCCTATGTAGTTAGTTATGATGTAAGTCTTGCTGAGTACATTTGTACTCACGTTTGCTTAATTTATGTTTTGCAGAGAGACGTCAGTCTCGCTAGTAGTTCCATGTGGACTTCGACGTTTAGCTTGATACCTTAGCTATGATCTTGTGCCCTCGGCAGGATCTGGTAGACAGTCAGGCTTCTCAGCCTTCTTCATTTGTAGTTGTCTGTACTCAGACAAGTTAAGCTTCCGCATGTGCTTTGATTTGTATGCTATGATTGTTGGGTCATGATACCCATGTTTGTAATATCTCGCTCCTCGGAGCCTAATGAATAAATACTTGAGTCGTAGAGTTATGTTGTGATGCCATGTTATATTTACACATATCGAGCATATTGTGTGTATGATTGAAATGCTTGGTATGTTTGGGATCCGACAATCTAGTTGTTTATCCTTGGAAGCCTCTCTTATGGGGAAATGTAGTCTAGTGCTTCCATGAGCCATAGTAGTCCGCTATAGCCCGGTTCACCGGAGTCCTGCTAGCCCAGCACTACTGCTCAGGAAACTTGACTGGCCGGCATGTGTTTCACTTCGTTCCTGTGTCTGTCCCTTCGGGGAAATGTCACGCGGTGACATCCGGAGTCCTGCCTAGCCTGCTACAGCCCGGGTTCACTGGAGTCCTATTAGCCCAGTGCTACAGCCCGAATTCACACGCTGCTGACCAACATGCTCGAAGTGATTCATGTATGCCTGTCCCCATAGGTTGGTGACGCTTTGGGTTCACGACTAGCCATGTAGGCCCGGGTTCTCTGTCATATGGATGCTAGCGACACTATCATATATGTGAGCCAAAAGGCGCAAACGGTCCCGGGGCATGGTAAGGCAACACCCGTGGGAATACCGTGCGTGAGGCCGCAAAGTGATATGAGGTGTTACCGGCTAGATCGATGTGACTTGGAATCGGGGTCTTGACAATACAGCCTCCGTGGCGGGGTCTATCCACCCATCCATGGATGGCGCAACTGGCTTCGAATTGAGGGTCGGAGTGGTTGCCGGTGCGATCTCCTAAACACTGTCCGATGGTAGAGCTAAATCATGCTCATCGTGACCGTGTGGCGCACTAGGCAGGGGCTCGAATCCGTCGAAGATCAAGTCTCAGCGGATATCGGCCGTGTAGTTTAAACTTCCAAACCTGACCTGGTGGCCAGGGGAGTAACTCTCGATCTGCTCCATATGGCCAAGCGAGTTGGCCCGTAGTGCGAAGCTGCCGAATACAAAGATCTGTCCGGGGAGAAAAGTGTCACCCTGGACTGCATCGCTACCGATGATTGAAGGAGCCATCAAGCCTAATGATGACGACACAGAGGAACTCTCGGGTAGGGGGTCCCGAACTGTGCGTCTAAGGCTGATTGTAACAGGAGGCAGGGGACACGATGTTTCACCCAGGTTCGGTCCCTCTTGATGGAGGTAAACCCCTACGTCCTGCTTGATAATTCTTGATAATATGAGTAGTACAAGAGTTGATCTACCATGAGATCAGAGAGGCTAAACCCTAGAAGCTAGCCTATGGTATGATTGTATGTTGTCCTATGGACTAAAACTCTCCGGTTTATACAGACACCGAAGGAGGCTAGGGTACACAAGGTTGGTTACAAAGGAGGAGATATGCATATCCGTATTGCCTAGATTTCCTTCCACGCCAAGTAGAGTCCCATCCGGACACAGGACGATGTATTCAATCTTGTACCTTCATAGTCCAACAGTCCGGCCAAAGGATATGGTCCGGCTATCCGGATACCCCCTAATCCAAGACTCCCTCAAGACCCATTTTCTTGAGATCTTCTTCACCATACAGATGTGACAGAATGGTCCAGGTGCGACCGAAAACTTCATGGAGGTAGTAATGTGTAACACCCCGGATGTAACTTCCCCAATATGTACTCCAACACTTGCCGTTTCCGGTGCTAAGTTATTTTATTTTCTCGGGTTCGGGTTTTGTCTCCGGGTGTTGTTGTCGTTGTCATGCATCTCATATCATGTCATCATGTGCATTGCATTTGCATACATGTTCGTCTCATGCATCCGAGCTTTTTCCCCGTTGTCCATTTTGCATTCTCGCGCTTCGTTCTCCTCCTGTGGTCATTTCTACCTTTCTTTCATGTGTGGGGATTAAACATTTCCGGATTGGACCGAGACTTGCCAAGCGCCTTGGTTTACTACCGGTAGACCGCCTGTCAAGTTTTGTACCATTTGGACTTCGTTTGGTGCTCCAACGGTTAACCGAGGGACTGAAAAGGCCTCGTGTGTGTTGCAGCCCAACACCCCTCCAATTTGGCCCAAAACCCACCAAAACCCTCTCCATCATCTAGAGCGTTCGATCACGATCGCGTGGCCGAAAACCGCACCTCATTTGGACTCTCCTAACTCGCTCTACGCCTATATATAGGTCTCTCCCCGAAAATCCCGGATCTTCTTCCCCGAAACCCTAGTCCCGCTCCTCTCCGCGTGGCCGGACACGTCCGCCGGCCGCCGGACACGTCCGCCCGACCCACCGCCGCCAACCGGAGCCTGCCATGTGTCGCTTCGAGCCCCACTTCGCCGCTGGCCCGCTCGAGCCCGCGGGAGGCTCCCGCGGCCCAGATCTTCCGCGCCCCGCGCCGCCTCTTCCTCTACCTTGCACCGCCGCCCGCGCCCGAAGCGCTTCGCCGCACCACCGAGTCGCCATCGCCAGCCGCCGCCGACACCGCACCGCACCGTGCCGGCCTACGCGCGCCCGTGCCGCGCCGGCCGCCGCCGACCTTGCCGCACCACGGCGCCGCCCCAGCACCAAGTTCCCGACGAGCTACCTCACTCCGGCAAGCCGGCGACCTCCTTCTCCGGCGACTCCAAGCTTCCCCGGTGATCCTCGTTCCACGCGCCCGGCCGGATCTAGATCTGAGAACCTCTCCTCGGTTGACTTTCTCGCTCCTAACCCTAATTATTTTGCTTACTTTGACCTACTATATCTCCGCATCTGTAGCTCTGTTTTCGGCGTGTAGCATATCAAAATGTTCGTCTCAGAGAGCACATCATTTCATCTCATTGAATCATTTTCCTTTCAGTTCATCTTGATGCCCGAGATGCTGTTGGAACAGTGCTATTTGAGATAATTGTCAGATCTGCTGCTCCAAATAGCTATTTGTCATTTTTGCCATGATTATTGTGTGCATGATATGCACCTGAGCTCTACATGAGTTTTGTTATATGCTTTGCCATCTTTCCAGAGGTGCAATCCATGTATTTTTGTGATGTGTGTGGTGACTAGCACAAGCTTGCAAAGTGGTGCATTCGTTAATGCCGATTTCAGGGACTTAGCAATTCCACTAAGTCCTTGATCTGTTTCTATCAATATGCCATATGTTCATGTTGTTTCCTAGTGATCCGTGCCTATTTTGAGGATGATAAGTAAGGATGTTTGGTTAATATTGTAGTGCTCTATCCATCCTTGTCCTTGTTTGCATTTATGGAGCACCATAGCTTGAGTCAATCGAGCTCTACTTTTGCCATTTCGTGAATCTGGGCAGATTGTCTACTTGTTAGCAATTTTGCCGAGGATGTTGTAGTTGATCCGTGCATGCTATGTTATTGGTCTTGCCATGTCTAGCTTGTATTATGTGTATTCTTATTGGGTGTATGCTTAGATTGTCATGACATGCTCTGTAGTGAGTGCATCGAGCTCGTAAACATGCCTACTTGATATCTGTTTTGCATGCTCCAGTTTTTCACTAAGTCTGTGATCTGTTTATATTTTTGCCATGTTCACATGCTTGCAATTGTATTTTCTGATCCCTTTTGGCTCAAGGTCACTAAGGGACTTTTCTTAGGCTATTTGAGTAGCTCCATTCCATGCTATACTTTTCCATGTTCAGGCCATGTAGCTTATAGTTTTCATGCTCCAAAATGTGCTACCTGATCTGAAATTCCAGACAAGTGTTGATTTCACTAAGTCTGAAATCTGTTTACCAATTGCTCTTTTGCCATGCTTGTTTGAACCTTTTATTGGATGAATTGGCCGTATCTCAGTGTTCCTATTTTGTTAAGAATCGTGAATGGATCCCTGCCATGTATTTTGTTGCCATGTTTGGGTGCTGTAGCATGTTTGTCTTGTTGCATTTAGATGGCTACTTGCTGTATATCGCAGACGTGTGCCATATTTGTTTTGCTTGCCATTTCCAAACCGTGTCTCCGATTCCGGCGTTCTTTATATCGTTTTCAAGCAAAATCATCTCACCTTTCCAGTGGCACACTTGGATTTCCATGTTGAGGCCAGGTTCATTCATCCCTTGTCAAATCTTGCATATGCATCACATATCGCATCCCGCATAGCATACCATGTTTGCATCATGTTGTTTGAGCTTTGCATGTGGTTGATTGTGTCCTTTTTGCTTGTTTGTCTTGTTTGGGTAGAGCCAGGAGACGAGTTCGCTAACGAGGAGCCCATTGAGTTTGCTTTCAAGGATCCAATCAACTCTGACAACTTTGCAGGCAAGATGATCATACCCTCGAAATCACTTCTATCTTTTCTTTGCTAGATGCTCGCTCTTTTGCTATGCCTATGCTACGATGCCTACCACTTGTTTATCATGCCTCCCAAAATTCCATGTCAAACCTCTAACCCACCATGTTCTAGCAAACCGTTGATTGGCTATGTTACTGCTTTGCTCAGCCCCTCTTATAGCGTTGCTAGTTGCAGGTGAAGATTGGAGACCGTTCCTTGTTGGAACATTGTTTACTTGTTGGGATATCATTATATTATCTTGTTATCTTAATGCATCTATATACTTGGTAAAGGGTGGAAGGCTCAGCCTCTTGCCTAGTGTTTTGTTCCACTCTTGCCGCCCTAGTTTCCGTCATATCGGTGTTATGTTCCCAAATTTTGCGTTCCTTACGCGGTTGGGTGATAATGGGAACCCCTTGACAGTCCGCCTTGAATAAAACTCCTGCAGCAATGCCCAACCTTGGTTTTACCATTTGCCACCTAGCCTTTTTCCCTTGGGTTTCGCGGACTCAAGGGTCATCTTTATTTTAAACCCCCGGGCCAGTGCTCCTCTGAGCGTTGGTCCAACCTAGAGCACCGTGCGGGGCCGTCCCTTGGCAACTGGGGTTACGTTGGCTCCCGTACGCTTAGCTTATTCGGTGTGCCCTGAGAACGAGATATGTGCAGCTCCTATCGGGATTTGTCGGCACAATGGGTGGTGTTGCTGGACTTGTTTTACCATTGTCGGAGTTGTCTTGTAGAACCGGGATACCGAGTCTGATTGGAACGTCTCGGGAGAAGGTATATCCTTCGTTGACCGTGAGAGCTTGTCATGGGCTAAGTTGGGACCCCCTGCAGGGATTTGAACTTTCGAAAGCCGTGCCCGCGGTTATGGGCAGATGGGAATTTGTTAATGTCCGGTTGTAGATAACTTGAACCTTAACTTAACTAAAATGAATCAACTGTGTGTGTGTTACCGTGATGGTCTCTTCTCGGCGGAGTCCGGGAAGTGAACACGGTGTTGGAGTAATGTTTGCCGTAGGTTGTTCTCTAGTTATTAGTTCGCGCCTTGCCTTCTCTTCTCGCTCTCTTTTGTGAACAGATTAGCCACCATATATGCTAGTCGCTTGCTGCAGCTCCACATATTTACCTTGCCTTTTCCTACAAGCTTACATAGTCTTGATCGCGCGGGTGCGAGATTGCTAAGTCCCTGTGGCTCACAGATTACTTCCAAACCAGATGCAGGGCCTGATGATTCCGTTCCAGATGACGCGCTTGAGCTCAAGTGGGAGTTCGACGAGGACTCACGCCGTTAATATGTGTCCTTCCCTGATGATCAGTAGTGGTGCCCAGTTGGGGTGATCGGGACCGTGTCGCATGTTGGGTTGATCTTTTATTTTGGCACCGTAGTCGGGCCATGAGTGATTGGATGATGTAATGCTATTTATGTTCCTTGTTTGACGTGGCGAGTGTAAGCCAACTATGTACCTTCCCCTTTTATTATCTATATTACATGGGATGTTGTGAAGATTGCCTTACTTGCGACATTGCTTTCAATGCGGTTATGCCTCTAAGTCGTGCTTCGACACGTAGGAGATATAGCCGCATCGAGGGCGTTACAAGTTGGTAATCAGAGCCATCCCCGACCTTAGGAGCCCCCACTGCTTAATCGTTTTTAGCAGCCGTTGTTGAGTCTAGAAAAATGTTTTGAGTCATTTAGGAATTATATATCGGAGAGTTTAGGAATTCTTTTTACTCCCCAGTCCCTTCATCGCTCTGGTAAGGCATCCTGACGTAGAGTTTTGACTCTTCTCTTCTCAAATTTCACTAAAAAATTTTTAGGATCACGCGGGTATCTTGCAATCATTCCGATGGATTTGTGACGAGAACATTGTTCTTGGTGCCTCCTGTCATTTAGGGGTTGTGGCAGTGTCCCGGGGAGTTGAGCTCCAAGGTGTTGTCATCACAATTTTATCGTTGCAATTCTGGAATACCTGAGTTTAGTACGCCGACATCGAAAATCTCTTTTATGCAGTTGTTGGTGAGATAACCTCGATGCCACCCAGTACTGGGGCGGGAGTTCGGGAGTATTGCCATAACTTGTATAACAGATGCTTTTCGAAGGTTGAGGTAGATGGTTTCCGAAGTTTTTCTCGGTTATGTGTTGAAGGATGGATACAGCTGGATGTAGGATTTGCTAGATTTGGGTGAGATATTATGCTTCCCATGTATCCCCAACACCTGATTGCATAACCGGAAAGGTTCGGGAGTTTCATAGGTGGGAATTCTTGTAGCTCTAGCTCTTCTTCCACGGGTATTTGGTTGGAGATTGGGATTTCTTACCGAGTATTCATTCTTGATCCGTACCTTGTTGATTTATTCCTCTACCTAAATTCTAAGTGGCTTCTCAATTTATGGATATGTGACCATTTCAAGTGGAATGCATTCGTTCTTATGTTCGGATGTGAAGACTATATGTTGCAATTTCAATCCGCTTGATTCAGCTTCATTTTATCTGTCAATGTGCTAATGGATGTCACCCTCTTCAGGATGGCTCCCGCTAAGAGCAGCAATCAGAATCAGAATCAGGATCCGCCACCACCTCCACCTCCTCCGGAGGCATGGCAAGCTGTGATGGCCGCAACCAATGCAAACACGCAGTTGATCATGCAAATTCTTCAAGAGCGCAATCAAGCGAACCAAGGCAACCAAGGCAACAATCAGAATCACTTTGCTACACTCAACCAGTTCCTTGCTAACGGGCCAAAGACTTTCAGCAATTGTGTTGAGGCAACTGATGCTGACGATTGGCTCGTGGACTTGTGCAAGCATTTCGAGTGCAGTAACGTCAGGCCTGAGGACTTTGTCAAGTTCGCTTCCTTCCAACTCAAAGACCAAGCTGCAGAATGGTTCCAGTAGTACAAGGATTCTAGAGGTGGCCGTGTAATTACCTGGGGTGAATTCCGCCAAGACTTCAAAGCTCATCATATTCTTAAGAGCATGGTTGAAAGCAAGCGTGAGGAATTCCGCAACCTGAAGCAAGGCTCTTTGTCTGTCTATGACTACAACAAGTTGTTTCAGAAGCTCGCCCGCTTTGCTAAGCAGGATGTCCCTGACGAGAAGAGCATGATATACCAGTTCAGGGGTGGTCTCAGAGAAGAAATCCAGCTAGCTCTTGTTCTCTTTGAGCCCTTGAGGTACGATGAGTTCTACAACATGGCATTGAAGCAAGAGGCTGCTCAACTGAAGTGTGATGCTTCCAAGAAGCGAGTCAGAGATGCTACTCCTTCGTCCTCTACTCAAGTGGCCAAGCAGTAGAAGTATTGGCTTCCTCCTCCTCCGTTCCGTCAGCCGTATCAGAGGAGCAAAGGTGGCAGTGGATCTTCCCACCCACCCAACCCTGGCTTTCAGAATAAGACTCCGTCTCAAGCTCCAAGATCGAGTGCTCCATATCACCGTCCGCTTTCAGAGGTCACATGCAACAAGTGCCAACAGAAGGGTCACTATGCCAACAAATGCTTCAATCAGAGGCGTCTCCCTCCTCTTCCTCCTCCTCCTGTGAGATCGACAAGTACAGTTGTGGTCAAGCATAACCCCAAGCACGCCAAGGTCAACTTGCTGAATGCAGCTCAGGCAGAGGACTCATCAGATGTCATCATGGGTAACTTTCCAGTTAACTCTTTTCCCGCAAAAGTTCTTTTTGACACTGGTGCATCGCATTGTTTCATGTCAAGATCATTTGTTTCCAAGGATGACTTCGTTTCGCAAATGTTGGGTAAACCTATGGGAGTGGTTTATCCGGCTAAGTCTATGAGGGCTACTTCAATAGTCCTGGATGTCTCTATCATGATGAGTGATTTCAAGTTTCTGGCTTCTCCAATGGTCCTTGGTAACTCGGATATTGATCTTATTCTCGGAATGGATTGGCTTTCTAAGCACAAGGCTCAGCTTGATTGTGCTGCCAGGCAGATTCAATTGACTCATTCATCTGAGGATGTAATTGTATTTGCCGCTAATGACGATACAATCCGTCTGTTTTCTCTCCATGAGAAGGGTGAACTGGATGCCATCTTGCAAATTCTAGTCGTTTGCGAATATCAAGACGTCTTTCTAGAAGGGCTTCCAGGAATGCCTCCGCACCGGCCAGTTGAATGCGTCATCGATCTTGAGCCGGGTACGGAACCGGTTTGCAAGCATCCTTACAAGCTCAGACCTGAAGAGTTGAAGGAGCTGAAGAAGCAACTCGATATTCAAGAGCGCATGGGTCTCATCCGACGTAGTTCTTCTCCGTGGGGTTGTGGAGTTCTTTTTGTGAAGAAGAAAGATGGATCGGACCGACTTTGTGTTGATTACCGTCCATTGAACAAGAAGACTATCAAGAACAAGTACCCACTTCCCAACATCAATGAGCTGTTCGAACAACTCAAAGGTGCCCAAGTATTCTCCAAGATTGATCTCCGTATGGGTTATCATCAGATTCGAATCCGTGAGCAAGATATTCCCAAGACGGCTTTCAGGACAAGTTATGGTTCATATGAATACACTGTCATGTCTTTTGGTCTCGTCAATGCTCCTCTGACTTTCTCTCGCATGATGAACTTCATCTTCAACGCCTACACCAATGACTTCGTTTTGGTCTATCTCGACGACATTCTGGTCTTTTCGAAGAACAAGGAAGATCATGCCAAGCACTTGCGTTTGGTGCTCGATAAGCTCAGGGAACATCAGTTCTACGCCAAGTTCTCAAAGTGCGAATTTTGGCTCGATGAGGTTCTTTATCTTGGGCATATCATCTCTGCCAAGGGCATTGCGGTGAATCCTGAGAAGGTGTCTGCAATTGTGAATTGGGAACCACCTCAGAACATGAAGCAACTCCGTAGCTTCCTCTGTCTCGCAAGCTATTGTCGAAGGTTCGTTGAGAACTTTTCAAAGATCGCGAAGCCTCTCTCAAATCTTCTCCAGAAGCACGTCAAGTACATTTGGTCTCCGGAGTGTGACCTTGCTTTCAACACTTTGAAAGAGAAATTGGTCACTGCTCCAGTTCTGACTCCTCCTGATGAATCCAAACCGTTCGAGGTCTTCTGCGATGCCTCTCTCCAAGGTCTTGGTGCAGTGTTGATGCAAGAGAAGAAAGTTGTGGCTTATACCTCTCGCCAGTTGAAGCCCAATGAGAAGAACTACCCCACTCATGACCTCGAGTTGGCGGCAGTTGTGCATGCTCTTTTGACTTGGAGACATCTCTTATTGGGAAGAAAAGTGGACATCTTCACTGACCACAAGAGTCTCAAGTACATCTTCACTCAGCCTAATCTCAACCTCAGGAAGACTCGATGGGTCGAAATGATTCAAGAGTATAATCCGAGTATCGAGTATACTCCAGGCAAGGCCAATGTGATTGCTGACGCATTGAGCAGGAAGGCGTACTGCAACAGTCTGATTCTCAAGCCTTATCAACCCGAGCTTTGTGAAGCTTTCCGCAAACTCAATCTGCAAGTTGTTCCTCAAGGTTTCCTCGCCAACCTTCAAGTCTCTCCTACCTTGCAAGACCAGATTCGCGAGGCTCAACTTCTTGATGCTATGGTGAAGAAGGTGAAGATTGGGATTGCCAAGAGTCAACCCAAGTACAAGTGCTACCGCCTTGATGACAAGGATACTCTCTTCTTCGAGGATCGTATTGTTGTGCCAAGGGTGATCTTCGTAAGGTTATCATGAACGAGGCTCACAATTCACTCCTCTCCATCCACCCTGGGAGCATGAAGATGTATCAGGACCTCAAGCAGGCTTATTGGTGGACTCGAATGAAGCGCGATATTGCTCAGTTCGTGAATGAGTGTGATGTCTGCAGAAGAGTGAAGGCAGAACACCAAAGGCCAGCTGGTCTCCTCCAACCTCTTGCCATTCCAGAATGGAAGTTTGACCACATTGAGATGGACTTTGTGACTGGGTTTACAAAGTCCAAGCATGGCAATGATGCTATATTCGTTGTCATCGACAAACTCACTAAAGTGGCTCACTTTCTGCCTATCAAAGAGTCTATCACTGTAGCTCAATTGGCGGAGCTCTATACCTCTCGAATTGTCTTGCTACACGGTATTCCACATGTGATCTCTTCAGACCGTGGCAGCATCTTTACCTCCAAGTTTTGGGATTCTTTTCAGAAGGCCATGGGCACAAACATCCGCTTCAGCACAGCTTTCCATCATCAAACTAGCGGTCAAGTCGAGCGTGTCAATCAGATTCTTGAAGATATGCTCAGGGCTTGTGTGATCTCCTTCGGCATGAAGTGGAAAGATTGTCTTCCATATGCTGAATTCTCCAACAACAACAGTTTTCAAGCAAGTTCGGGCAAGGCCCCATTCGAAATTCTTTATGGCAGGAAGTGCCGTACCCCTCTCAACTGGTCCGAAACCGGTGAACGTCAACTTCTGGGAAATGACTTAATCCAAGAGGCAGAAGAGATGTGTAAAGTCATTCGTGATAACCTCAAAGTAGAGCAATCGCGCCAGAAGAGCTACTATGATAGTAAGCACCGTGATTTGGCTTTCGAGATCGAAGATCATGTTTACCTCCGCGTCTCTCCAATGAAAGGTACTCGTCGCTTCGGTATCAAAGGGAAGCTTGCCCCTAGATACGTGGGACCTTTCAAGATCGTCAGCAAGAGAGGCGATCTCGCCTATCAACTAGAGCTTCCTTTGAACTTTGCAAATGTGCATGACGTGTTCCATGTCTCTCAGCTCCGCAAGTGCTTCAAGACTCCTGAACGCACCGTCAACTTCGAAGACATTGACCTCCAAGAAGATCTCTCTTATCGTGAGCACCCCGTTGCTATTCTTGAAGAGACTGAACGCAAGACTCGTAATAAGTCAATCAAATTCCTCAAAGTCAAGTTGTCACACCATTCCGACCATGAAGCCACCTGGGAACGCGAGGATCACCTCCGTTCTGAGTACCCGACGTTCTTTCAGTCCTAGATCTCGGGACGGGATCCTTTCGTAGTGTTGGAGTGTTGTAACACCCCGGATGTAACTTACCCAATATGTACTCCAACTCTTGCTGTTTCCGGCGCTAAGTTATTTTATTTTCTCGGGTTCGGGTATTGTCTCCGGGTGTTGTTGTCATTGTCATGCATCTCATATCATGTCATCATGTGCATTGCATTTGCATACGTGTTCGTCTCATGCATCCAAGCTTTTTCCCCGCTGTCCGTTTTGCATTCCGGCGCTCCGTTCTTCTCCGGTGGTCATTTCTACCTTTCTTTCATGTGTGGGGATTAAAAATTTCCGGATTGGACCGAGACTTGCCAAGCGGCCTTGGTTTACAACCGGTAGACCGCCTGTCAAGTTTTGTACCATTTGGACTTCGTTTGGTGCTCCAACGGTTAACCGAGGGACCGAAAAGGCCTCGTGTGTGTTGCAGCTCAACACCCCTCCAATTTGGCCCAAAACCCACCAAAACGCTCTCCATCATCTAGAGCGTTCGATCACGATTGCCTGGCCGAAAACCGCACCTCATTTGGACTCTCCTAGCTCCCTCTACGCCTATATATAGGTCTCTCCCCGAAAATCCCGGATCTTCTTCCCCGAAACCCTAGTCCCGCTCCTCTCCGCGTGGCCGGACACGTCCCCCGGCCGCCGGACACGTCCGCCCGACCCGCCGTCGCCAACCGGAGCCTGCCACATGTCGCTTCGAGCCCCACTTCGCCGCCGGCCCGCCCGAGCCCGCGGGAGGCCCCCGCGTCCCAGATCTTCTGCGCCCCGCGCCGCCTCTTCCTCTACCTCGCGCCGCCGCCCGCGCCCGAAGCGCTTCGCCGCCGAGTCGCCATCGCCGGCCGCCGCCGACACCGCGCTGCACCGCGCCGGCCTACGCGCGCCCGTGCCGCGCCGGCTGCCGCCGACCTCGCCGCACCACGGCGCCGCCCCAGCACCAAGTTCCCGGCGAGCTACCTCATTCCGGCAAGCCGGCGACCTCCTTCTCTGGCGACTCCGAGCTTCCCCGGCGATCCTTGTTCCACGCGCCCGGCCGGATCTAGATCTGAAAACATCTCCTCGGTTGACTTTCTCGCTCCTAACCCTAATTATTTTGCTTACTTTGACCTGCTATATCTCCGCATCCGTAGCTCCGTTTTCGGCGTGTAGCATATCAAAATGTTCGTTTCAAAGAGCACATCATTTAATCTCATTGAATCATTTTCCTTTCAGTTCATCTTGATGCCCGAGATGCTGTTGGAAGAGTGCTATTTGAGATAATTGTCAGATCTGCTGCTCCAAATAGCTATTTGTCATTTTTGCCATGATTATTGTGTGCATGATATGCACCTGAGCTCTACATGAGTTTTGTTATATGCTTTGCCATCTTTCCAGAGGTTCAATCCATGTATTTTTGTGATGTGTGTGGTGACTAGCACAAGCTTGCAAAGTGGTGCATTCGTTAATGCCGATTTCAGGGACTTAGCAATTCCACTAAGTCCTTGATCTATTTCTATCAATATGCCATATGTTCATGTTGTTTCCTAGTGATCCGTGCCTCTTTTGAGGATGATAAGTAAGGATGTTTTGTTAATATTGTAGTGCTCTATCTATCCTTGTCCTTGTTTGCATTTATGGAGCACCATAGCTTGAGGCAATCGAGCTCTACTTTTGCCATTTCGTGAATCTGGGCAGATTGTCTACTTGTTAGCAATTTTGCCGAGGATGTTGTAGTTGATCCATGTATGCTATGTTATTGTTCTTGCCATGTCTAGCTTGTATTATGTGTATTCTTATTGGGTGTATGATTAGATTGTCATGACATGCTCTGTAGTGAGTGCATCGAGCTCGTAAACATGCCTACTTGATATCTGTTTTGCATGCTCCAGTTTTTCACTAAGTCTGTGATCTGTTTATGTTTTTGCCATGTTCACATGCTTGCAATTGTATTTTCTGATCCCTTTTGGCTCAAGGTCACTAAGGGACTTTTGTTAAGCTCTTTGAGTAGCTCCATGCCATGCCTTGCTTTGCCATGTTAAGCTCCAGTACCATATAGTTTTCTTGCTTCAAAGTGTGCTACCTGATCTGAAATTCCAGACAAGTGTTAATTTCACAAAGTCTGAAATCTGTTTACCAATTGCTCTTTTGCCATGCTTGTTTGAACCTTTTAATGGATGAATTGGCTGAAGCTCAGTGTTCCTCTTTTGTTAAGAATCTTGAATGGGTCTCTGCCATGTATTTTGTTGCCATGTTTGGGTGCTGTAGCATGTTCGTCTTGTTTCATTTAGATGGCTACTTGCTGTATATCGCAGACCTGTGCCATATTTGTTTTGCTTGCCATTTCCAAACCGTGTCTCTGATTCCGGCGTTCTTTATATCGTTTTCAAGCGAAATCATCTCACCTTTCCAGTGGCACACTTGGATTTCCAAGTTGAAGCCAGGTTCATTCATCCCTTGTCAAATCTTGCATATGCATCACATATCGCATCCCGCATAGCATACCATGTTTGCATCATGTTGTTTGAGCTTTGCACGTGGTTGATTGTGTCCTTTTTGCTTGTTTGTCTTGTTTGGGTAGAGCCGGGAGACGAGTTCGCTAATGAGGAGCCCGTTGAGTTTGCTTTCGTGGATCCAGTCAACTCTAACAACTTTGTAGGCAAGATGATCATACCCTCGAAATCACTTCTATCTTTGCTTTTCTAGATGCTTGCTCTTTTGCTATGCCTATGCTACGATGCCTACCACTTGCTTATCATGCCTCCCAAATTGCCATGTCAAAACTCTAACCCACCATGTCCTAGCAAACCGTTGATTGGCTATGTTACTGCTTTGCTCAGCCCCTCTTATAGCGTTGCTAGTTGCAGGTGAAGATTGGAGACCGTTCCTTGTTGGAATATTGTTTACTTGTTGGGATATCATTATATTATCTTGTTATCTTAATGCATCTATATACTTGGTAAAGGGTGGAAGGTTCGGCCTCTCGCCTAGTGTTTTGTTCCACTCTTGCCACCCTAGTTTCCGTCATATCGGTGTTATTTTCCCGGATTTTGCGTTCCTTACGCGGTTGGGTGATAATGGGAACCCCTTGACAGTCCGCCTTGAATAAAACTCCTCCAGAAATGCCCAACCTTGGTTTTACCATTTGCCACCTAGCCTTTTTCCCTTGGGTTTCACGGACTCAAGGGTCATCTTTATTTTAAACCCCCGGGCCAGTGCTCCTCTGAGCGTTGGTCCAACCTAGAGCACCGTGTGGGGCCGTCCCTTGGCAACTGGGGTTACGTTGGCTCCCGTACGCTTAGCTTATTCGGTGTGCCCTGAGAACGAGATATGTGCAGCTCCTATCGGGATTTGTCGGCACAGCGGGTGGTGTTGCTGGACTTGTTTTACCATTGTCGAAGTTGTCTTGTAGAACCGGGATACCGAGTCTGATCGGAACGTCTCGGGAGAAGGTATATCCTTCATTGACCGTGAGAGCTTGTCATGGGCTAAGTTGGGACCCCCCTGCAGGGATTTGAACTTTCAAAACCGTGCCCGCGGTTATGGGCAGATGGGAATTTGTTAATGTCCGGTTGTAGATAACTTGAACCTTAACTTAATTAAAATGAATCAACTGTGTGTGTTACCGTGATGGTCTCTTCTCGGTGGAGTCCGGGAAGTGAACACGGTGTTGGAGTAATGTTTGCCGTAGGTTGTTCTCTAGTTATTCGTTCGCGCCTTGCCTTCTCTTCTCGCTCTCTTTTGCGAACAGATTAGCCACCATATATGCTAGTCGCTTGCTGTAGCTCCACATATTTACCTTGCCTTTTCCTACAAGCTTAAATAGTCTTGATCACGAGGGTGCGAGATTGCTGAGTCCCTGTGGCTCACAGATTACTTCCAAACCAGATGCAGGGCCTGATGATTCTGTTCCAGATGACGCGCTTGAGCTCAAGTGGGAGTTCGACGAGGACTCACGCCGTTACTATGTGTCCTTCCCTGATGATCAGTAGTGGT
Organism: Triticum urartu; assembly: GCF_003073215.2. Classification (NCBI taxonomy): domain Eukaryota; kingdom Viridiplantae; phylum Streptophyta; class Magnoliopsida; order Poales; family Poaceae; genus Triticum; species Triticum urartu. The sequence goes on along the minus strand of NC_053023.1, from coordinate 293,961,323 downwards.
GCCTAGTTGGGGCGATCGGGACCGTGTCGCATGTTGGGTTGATCTTTTATTTTGGTACCATAGTCGGGCCATGAGTGATTGGATGATGTAATGCTATTTATGTACCTTGTTTGACGTGGCGAGTGTAAGCCAACTATGTACCTTCCCCTTTTATTTTCTATATTACATGGGATGTTGTGAAGATTGCCTTACTTGCAACATTGCTTTCAATGCGGTTATGCCTCTAAGTTGTGCTTCGACACGTAGGAGATATAGCCGCATCGAGGGCGTTACATAATGGTTTTTCTTCACTCCATTGTGTGTAGCAGTCATGTTGTGAAGAAATGAACCAAACTGATGCTTAACCCATTTATGATTTTGATCCACCTTCTGGTGAAGACTAAGGAGAAGCTCACGGCCAGTCATCACACAAGGAGAAGTGGCTTGGGGAGTAGACTTGGGTGCATTGGCAGCAGAGTCATGTGTGGCAGAGTTATCATTGGTGGAATAAGATGCAGCTTTGCGAAACTGACCATCCAATGGACGAATGCCTTCATTAACGACAGTAGGAGCCTTGCCCTTTTCATCAGTTGAAGCAAAAGCCTACTTGAGGACTTCAATCGGGGGCAGATAGCTAAGCTGATTCTGAAAATCAGCCTTGTAGTTGAGTGAAGACCTTGTCCAGAGGAATCTCATAATCCAAGGTGCATAAGGTCTCAGCTCAAACAGAGAAAGTGCAGCATTTGCCAGAGTCCTCATTAAGAAATCGTGATAGTTGATAGGAATGCTATGTATGATGTTGAATAGAAGATTCTTCATCATGCCAACTATTTCCTCATCAGATGAGTCGTGGCCTTTGATGGGACTCATTGTCCTCGTCAGAATGTGATAGACAGTCCAAGGCACATATAGTAATTCCTTCACGAGGAATTTGGTTCATGGGGCCTGACCTGGCTTCAAAGGCTTCATCAGAACTTGCATGTAGTGATTTGTAAGATCAGGTTCACTGTAGATGCAATGAGCAGCTTCAAGGGGAGGACTGAGTGGTAAAGCACGAAGCAATTCAGTAGCTGGTGCCTTGTAGTGAGTGTTTTCAGACATCCAGTCCAGCACCCATGAATTCACATCTTCAGAATCTCCTGTGATGTGCAGCGTCGCATAAAATTGAAGAATGAGTTCTTCATTCCAATCACAGATGTTAGTGCAGAAATTTAACAGTCCAGCGTCGTGAAGAACACTGAGGACTGGCACGATGCATGGCAGAGATTCCATATCCACGTGAGGAATGTGCTCATGGTAGAAGATTTTGTCTTTGTTGAACAGCACTTGGGAATAGAAATTAGCCTGGCTGGCAGTCCAGAAATGCCTTTTCCTAATGCGAGCAGAGTCATAGGGGTTGTAGTCTTTGAAGAATACGTGCTCGCCGAAGAAATCATCAGCCTTGAATTTTTGCTTCCTGGAGAATGGATCCTTTGGCTTGGGTAGAGGAGTGTCAGTGAGTTGCATCACAACCTTAGGAATCACAATATCAGGTTCTTCAGGCTGAGGAATTTCTGGTTCCTCTTCAGTGGCTATCTGCGTCTTCAGATGTTCAGCAGCAGCAGTTTGTTCAGCACTAGTGGCTGGAATTTCTTCATGTACAGATGAAGTGGGGTGAGTTTCTTCAGAGCCCATTTGAACAGTTTGTGCAGGGGACTGAGGTATTTGCTGTAAAGGTGTGAACAGTGGAGAGTTGGGATGCTGAATTTCCCAAAAGTCATCATTCATCAGTGGTGTGGTGCAGCCAATGTCCACATCTTCATCTACCATTTCTTCAATGCCAGCCTCTTCAGCTGTGAACTGAGGCATAGGCGAGGAAACAACTGGTGTTGAAGGGATTTGATCCGCTTCAATTTCTTCATCCATCTGCTCTGACGAAGCAGCAGAAGGATTTTCTTCATCAGATCCGCTAGGGATCACATATTCTTCATCAAAAGGAACAAGGTCCTTTGATGGCATGGTTGAGATCGGAACAGCATCAATGGGATCTGCGAACGAACTTGGCATAGACTTCATTTTCTTTGGAGCTGAAGAATCTGAAGTAGCTGATGCTTTCCTTTTCTTCACAGCTGCACGCTCTGTAGCCTTGGTCTTCTTCACATCTGATGCAGATGGAAGGATCGGAGTTGGTGTAGGCGCAGGAGGAGCAGAGGAATCCGGTTGATTTTCTTTAGGCACAACTGATGCAGTTGCCCTGACTTCTTCATTTTATTCAGGCGCACCACTAGTTGATGCCCTGGCAATTTCTTCAGCGGCTGGAATGCAGTCATCAGCCCTGGAACTCACATTTTGTTCAGCAGCCTGAAAGTCATCAGCGGTACTGGCATGTTCTTCAGTTGGCTAAGCAGATGCTTCAGCCTGAGGAATTTCCTGTTGCGATGGAGCTGCAACATTTGAGGTGAACTTCTCAGTCAGTTTTACAAACCTGACCTTGGTTCCTTGCCAATCAGCATAGTAGGCTTTGAAGTCATCGCTGAGGGTTTTGATTTCAGACTGGATTTTTACAAGTTCATCAGTTGTCATAGTGACAACGTTGTTCTTCAGAAATTTCTCCTTCTTATATTGCGCTTTCTTGATCTGCCTGGCCTTCTCATATTTCCATTTTTCTTCTCGGATGAAATGGGTCAGCATGTGACTTTGGCCAGGAGTCAACTTAAAATCAGGCATAGGAGTGTTTGGGTCCTTGTGCTAGAGATCAATATAGTCGAGGATCAACCTTGGATCCAAAAGCAGTGGCACATTTTTGCCTTTGGGTCTAGCAGCCCTGACTTGCCTATCTCTGATGATCTCAGCAAGTTCTTCATCATTAGCTTCGTCTTCTTCAGACGGCACTTGGAAGGCGACCTGCTTCTTCTGAGGACTAGGGCGAGGATCTCGTCCAGCAGTGGCCTTTGTCTTCGGCAGAGAGGGTCCCGTTGAAGAATTGGGTGCAGCTGAGGAACTAGCTGAAGCTCCTGAGGCAATAGAGATGCATGTAGTCCTTTGGCACGTGCCAAGATGCATAGGTGCGGAGGACTTTGTCGGAGCAGCTGAGGACTTTGGAGGAGCTGCTAAGGACTTTTGAGGAGCTGAGGATTTTGGAGGAGCAGGAGCAGCATGAGGAATTAGCCTTGAGGGCTTTGAAGATTCTGGCCGTGAGGGCATTGCTGAGGAACTTGGCCTTGAGGGCACTGAAGGTGAAGCAGTTGGCTTACGTGCAGGCTTCTTTGCCATAGATTTCTTCGGCTTGACAGAGGCCTCAGTGGCAGCAACAGTAGCAGAGTCTTCATTGAATTTCCTCACTGCTTCTTTTGCTTGTTTGGCCAACTTGGCCTGGCGTTTGGCCCATTCTTCAGGAAAGTCCTCACCACGCTTGACGCTGGTGCGATCCGCTTCTTGGCCAGGTGCCAATGGAGGTTTTGAGCATGGAGGGGTAACAGCGAATTTCTTCATGAATTTGGGAGTAACATATCTGTACTCCCTCCACTCTCTAGCCCATCTCCTCTCTATCTTCTGAATGCGCACCTTGCGCTGATTTTTATCTTCCCCAGGAGGTGTGCAGTACCCAGCATAGATGTCATCAGGGATTTCAAACGCTATGTTCACCTCTGGCTTCTTTCCTCCTTTCTGTGGCTTCTTACCGTCAACCATTTTCTTCAGTTGAGGAATTTGAACAATCGAATTCTCTGAAGAAGTACGTAATTTTTTCTTCGAGGAATGCTGCAAATGAGTTAAGTTGATGAGAACCTAGTGATTCAGCAGCGGACATGAGTACCTGTGAACAGAGTAGAGTTGCGAGGAATTTGGAGAGGTCATATGCGTTCTCAGAAGGTTTTGTAAAAAGAACAAGTTTGAGGAATTTGACCAGACGAGTCTTGAAGAATTTCACTGAGCGTTCTTAGTCTTAGGTTCCAGAGTTGTACAGATTAGAAATCCGCACAATTGAGGAATCTTGAAGAGAAATTTGCAGCTTAGAGAAATGAATCAAGAACAGATGACACGTGAGGTGTTTAGTGTGTGAAGATTTGAAGAAAAACACCTTTGAAGATTTGACATTCTCGATGCCAATGACATGCTTCTTCTTCGCAAGCGTGTGCAAATTCCTCATGCCTGCATGACCAAGTCGTCGATGCCAGAGCCAGCCTTCTGAAGCTTTTGCATGTAGGCACACGGCTGGTTGTGGTCCTATAGAGAAATCAACAATATACAGGTATCCTCTCCTAAAGCCTTCGAAGACTTTGGAATTGTCAGCTTCCATAACCATAACACAATGGTACTTGCCAAAGACAACAACCATATCAAGATCGCAAAGCATTGAGACAGACATGATGTTGTATCCTAAGGACTCGACAAGCATGACTTTGTCCATGTGTCAATCCTTTGTGATCGCAACCTTACCTAGACCCAAAACCTGACTTTTTCTTTTGTCAGCAAAGATGATATGCTTCAGATGCGACGGAGATAATGGAGCATCCATCAATAGATTCTTGTCACCAGTCATGTGATTTGTACATCCAGTATCGAGGACCCACTCAGTGGCTTTGGGTTGATCATCCTGCAGATGAATTAGTGCAGCTTACGAACTCATATACTTCATAAGAGAAGAATATGACATCAATTCATCAGATCAATTTCATCAAGCTATAGAACAGATAAAGCAGTATGAGGACATGAGAAATGAAAGTTCATTTCTTCATGGTTAGCCTGCGTCCTATCAGGCACACTCAGGTCTCCAGCAAATTTTTCAGACAATTACGTACATCTGGAGACCTGACCCTGCAGAAGAGATTAGTTCTTTTTCTTCACCACCCACATCTGAAGGGGTGGCAAAGAGTTCATCACTCTGCGAGCTCCATACGATAAAGGTGGCATAGAAGCCAGTCCATTTCGTTTCACATAAGAGGGGTTAGGATAAGCATATGAATAAGCAGAGAAATTCTTCGAGGACTTATGAACATAATGATTAGAAGAATAATGCTCATATTCATAGCCCTTAGCTTTTGTAACATCCCAAATTTCCAATTTGGAATGTTATACATTAGATCATCAATGCATATCATATTTTATTTTGCATTTTGGTTGATCCTAGAAATTCTACGCAACTCAATAACCCACGGAGAGAGTTGGGGATTTCGTTATTTTCATATTTGAGTTTTCTCAAATTTTGAGAATAGGATTATTTGATTTTAGTTATTTTATCATCAATTATTTCTATTACAAAAATATGAGAGAGGGAATAAAATGACTTTCCCAAAATAAAGAAATACTGAGGATTTAATAATAAAATCAAATAAGATTTTATTTCGGAGTTTTTCGGTGTTTTATTTGAATTTAGGAAAAATGTGCGATTTTCAAAATTGCATTTAGGTCCCAAATAAATGTTCACCTTGTGCGGCTTGATTTTAGAAGTCCGTGAAAATTTATTTCGGAATTTTCGGAGTCCGTTTAGTATTTCTTTTTATTTTTCTTCCGAGCAGAATAATTAAAAAAAATGAACCGACCCGGACTCCCGGCCCACTAGGCTTTATAAGCCGGGGGGGAGCCAGCCGAGGCCCAGCCACCCGCACCCCAAACCCTAGCCGCCCGAGCGCCGCCGCCGCCGCGCCGCACCGCCGTCGCCGGACGCCGCCGCCGCTGCCGCCGCCGAGGTTCGCCGCCGCCTCGTTTTCCATGCCAACTTTTTTAAAAAATTGGTTTTCGTCGTTTTTTTAGATTCATTTTTTTAAATAGATCGGGTTTTCCGGTTTATTTAAATAGTGAGCGTTCGTCCGTCCGTTCGTTCTAGCGAGCGTTCGTCGTTTTTCTTTTTCTCGGATTAAATCCGTGATTTTTCTGATCGCGATTCCTGATCCGATTTTCGTTTTAGTATAACTTTTCGCTCGTTTATCGGAATCAGGCGATTCAAGCGCCTAGAGTTTCGTCTCGAAACCCTCTATCCGTTTAACCAACTTAAACAAGTTTTTGATACTGTAAAATTTGCCCTAGATCCAGATTTTTAGAACGAAGTTGTTTTCTTTCGCCATTTGACTTTCGTTGCTTTGTTCGATTTGATTCTTTTTGCCAACCGGAGTTTTTAAGTTGAACCTTCTGGTTAGATCTCTTATTTGAGTTTTACCTACGCATTAGATGAGTACTTATTGTATTCTTGTTTGTTTGTCTGCGATAGAATACCCGGAGTGCACCGCCTGTTACTTCGAATATCTAGGTTTCGCGGATCATCATCAAGGCAAGTAACACTTTGATCATACCTTTTCTACTACCCAGTTTTATTGCATTAGATCAATCCTCACACATTGCATGATTAGGATCTAATTAAATTGTGGGATGGGAAGTAGATGAGGTAGTACCTATTACCTGTTTATTATCAAACCTTTGGGAGTTACTTCTACGTTTGCTTATTATGCCATGCTATGCTAGTAGACGTGGATTGGGTGAGTGATATCCATGACAGATGTGAGTTTTGTTAATTAATGGTTTATCTAAGGTGCCAACTTAAACACACATCTGGGTGGATTGAGGCACCTGGGTATTCCAGGACTTGCCCGTTTTCTTTTGGACCGCCACCCAGGCTCAAAGGGATCATAAGACTATTCATACTAGAAACTTCCGTGTGCAGCCACAAGCTATTATGGGCTCTAGCATAGTTGACTAAGTTGTGCGAACTCTTAAAGTGGTAGACTAGCAGATGTAGGGGATGTAGGTGGTATGGTCTACCCGATCGTAAGGTGCTAGCGCTTCTGAAAGACTATGTCTCGGTCATCCGTCTTCTCAAACACCATGTAGTGCGAGAAACCAAACGGAGGCGATCGAGTCTTGTGGGGAAAAGTGCGCAAACCTCTGCAGAGTGTAATAAACTAATCATGGTTAGCCGTGTCCCCGGTTATGGACATCTTGAGTATCTAGTACCTGGATTATCATGTGAATCTCAACATGTTACTCTAAATTAATTTTGTTGGGTTATGTTTAATGATGATACTTAATTGGGATTGAGAATGCTGTCAACCATTCTCAATGTTCAACAACCACCATGATAGTTAAATAAAATTTATTCCTTTGTAGTAAGGAAAAATTGGCTTTACGCAAAATTGTAACCATAGAGCTTTCCACCAGCCAAATATGCATATAGTATAGCTGTTTCATTCCATTACTCTCTATGTGTTACCTTGCCAACATATTCCATGTGCTGACCCATTTTGGGTTGCAACGTTAATGTTGTAGAGTTTTCAGACGACGATTAAGGAGTTTTAGGTCGTGGTTCTATGCTCAGTGATGCCGTTGGAGTTGATGGACTCACTTATCTTCCAAGCCTTCCGCTGTTATCATTATTAGATGGCCTTAAGCCATATTTATTGTAATAAGTTCTCTTTTGAGACACTCGATGTAATAAGTGTGTGATTGCTACTCTGCTATAAATCCTCCGAGTACTATGTGGTGTCAGCATTACTAATCCAGGGATGACACCGGAGCACAGAGATCAGACTGTTTGAGGTCTGGTCGCTACAGAGATGGTATCAAAGCACACGCTGACTGTAGGACATGGCCACTAAGCTAAAAGACCTAGATCACTATTCACTCTCTTCTCTTCTGACTTCTCATCTTTTCTACTCTTTAGGATGGTGGATGCAAGGAACAAGTTCACACAACCGGATGAAGATACACCCTTTGGACGTCACCTGAAGGAAGTCACTAGATACCTGAACATAGGAGTACCAAGCTTCACAGGAACCTACAACGCCACTTTACCTGAAGAAGAGCGCTGGATGATTCAAGTTCAAGTTCCAGGAAGGACGTTCATGCCAGTCACTGAACCCATAGAGTTTTCTTTTGATGCACCAACTTGGAGTCTAGGAAAGAGCATGGCAGCTCACATCGCCATGGGACGCATTGGAGAAGTCTACCGCAATGATCTTAAGGATACTATCTACCAGATTTGTGGGCGCCGAGATGAACACTGGGATATGATCAGCACCAGGAAGGATAGATCAATCGAAGCTTTTATCCAGGAGTTAAATCAGCACATTCGACGACAGGAGAACCAGATGTGCGCCGACATGATAGATCTGAAGAAGGCTAAGACTAGAATCAAGGAACTGGAGGAAGAACTCAAGGCTACACGTGAAGATTATGAAGAGGAAATTGAAGTATTGGTGGAGAAGAATGATGACCTGATCAAGAAGATTGGAATATTTATGGGAGTCCCTACGCCAGTAGAGGAAGACGAAGAACCCAAGGAGATTAGCCCGGAAGATTACATCATCATCGACGGCACCGATTCGGAACCAGATAGTAGCAATGATGACTATGTTGATGAAGTTAGAGCCGATATCATGGAGTCTGCAACCGAAGAATATTTCTAGTAGACCACCTCATCAGTAGTAGTAGTCCACCATGTAAATATAGTAGTCCGAGCACTTTTGCGATAGATAGATCGATTATATGCCCTTGTTTGTTTGATTGAAGTGAATTGTTTGTTTTTGCCTCATGTGCATATGGGTAGTGTTTTCTCTTTAGACCCCCTCTATTCTTATATCTCATCTTTTCTAAACCCTCAGATGCCTCCGAGACGTGACCCCGGATTTGCCTTCCCACCGGAGCTCACCCAGTTGATCCAGCAGCAGAACACATTGATGCAGTTGCTAGTCCAGAATCAGAATCAGGGGAACAACAACAACAACAACCCACCACCACCACCACCACCTGTTGACCACTTAGCCCGTTTTCTTAGGCTGAATCCGCCGGTGTTTTCCAGTAGCACCGAGCCGATAGTAGCAGATGATTGGCTCCGCAAGACCGCTAGGGAGTTGACCACATCAGGATGCACAGATGTGGAGAAGGTGAAGTTTGCCGCACATCAGCTAGAAGGACCTGCAGCATCATGGTGGGAGAATTTCACAGCCACTTTCCCAGTCGACACTGTCACATGGGACCAGTTTCAGCAAGCTTTTCGTACTGCACATGTTTCAGCAGGAGCTATGGCCATGAAGAAGCGTGAGTTTCGCAACTTACACCAAGGAGGACGGCACAGTTGGACAGTATGTGGAGGAATTTAGTAAGTTAGCACGTTATGCCCCAGATGACATCGCTACGGATGCAGCTAAGCAGGAGAAGTTTCTGGAAGGACTGAATGATGAGTTGAGCATGCAGTTGATGGTAGCAACCTTCAACAACTACCAGGAGTTGGTAGATCGTGCTCTTATGATTGAAGGGAAGCAACAGCAGATTGAGAATCGCAAGAGGAAGTATGGACAAGGAAAGTATAGTTCTAGAGCTCAACAGAAGCCATGTTTTACCCCTAGACCGGGAGGTAATTTTTCAGCATACCCATGGAGGAGGTAGCTCGCACAATCACAATGGCACCAAGAATGGTAATGGAAATGGAGGAAGCAACAGCCAGAACCGCACCAACCCATCAACCCCAGCCAAGAAGGACCTGAGCCAAGTCACTTGCTTTAAGTGTGAGAAGACCGGACATTATGCCAATGAATGTTCTGAAGGCCAAAATGGCAATGGAAGTTCTGGGAAGAAGCCGAACCCTTTCAACAGGGGACAAGTGAACCACGTTAGCGTGGAGGAGGTTGAAGCTCAGCCCGATGCAGTAATAGGTAAGTTTTTGGTTAAGTCATTTACTGCACTCGTTCTTTTCGATACTGGTGCATCGCATTCATGCATCTCAAGGGGATTTGTGGACAAGTATAACCTACCAACCCAAGCCCTTAGGTCACCCATGTTAGTAACCTCGCCCGGAGCAGAGTATGTGGCTAGCCTATGGTGTGATCGGTTACCATTAAGGATTGGTAACTATGTTTTTCTCTCAGACCTAATAGTATTAGAATCCCAAGGATTGGATGTGATATTAGGCATGGATTGGTTATCAAAGTATGAAGGGAATATTGAATGCGCTAGTAAGTCAACTTTGCTTACCACCCCAGAAGGGAGAAGGATCAAGTATGTATCCCGACATGTGCCGTAGAGGACTCAAGTAAATTGCTTAACAGGAGTTGTGCAGGAGGAAGTACCAGTGGTAAGGGATTTCCCTAATGTATTTCCAGAAGAGTTGCTAGGCATGCCACCGGATAGAGATATCGAGTTTTCGATTGAGCTATTGCCAGGCACAGGGCCAATATCAAAGAGACCATATAGGATGCCGATAGAGGATTTGGTGGAAATTAAGAAGCAGATTAAGGAGTTACTGGATAAGGGATATATTCGCCCAAGTTCTTCACCTTGGGGATCGCCAGTACTTCTAGTGGAGAAGAAGGATGGATCGTTAAGGATGGTTGTAGATTATCGGGGATTGAACGAAGTAACGATCAAGAACAAGTACCCACTACCAATGATCAACGATCTATTTGATCGATTGCAAGGAGCTAAGGTATTTTCCAAGATCGATCTGCGATCAGGGCACCACCAGTTGAAGATTCGAGAACAGGATATACCTAAGACAACTTTTACCACTAGGTATGGGCTGTACGAGTATACCGCTATGTCATTTGGTCTGACTAACGCACCTGCCTATTTTATGAACATGATGAACAAAGTGTTTATGGAGTTTTTGGATAAGTTCGTCGTAGTGTTCATTGATGATATCCTGGTTTATTCGAAGAATGAAGAGGAGCATAAGGAGCATTTGCGTTTGGTACTTGGAAAGCTCAGAGAACATCAATTATATGCCAAGTTCAGCAAGTGTGAGTTTTGGTTGAAGGAAGTAGGATTCCTCGGACACGTTATATCCGGATAAGGAATAGCAGTAGATCCCGCTAAAGTTGATACCGTGACTAAATGGGAAGCACCGACCACAGTTGGAGAGATCCGGAGTTTTCTTGGACTCGCAGGATACTACCGGAGATTTATTGAGAATTTCTCAAAGATTGCGAAGCCTATGACGGAGTTATTAAAGAAAGATACCAAGTTCATATGGACAGAGGAATGTGAGGCTAGTTTCCAGGAGTTAAAGAAATGCTTGGTTACCTCACCAGTGTTGATTTTGCCAGACCAGACCAAAGATTATGAGGTGTATTGCGACGCTTCACGTCGAGGACTTGGAGCAGTGCTTATGCAGGAAGGGAGAGTTGTTTCATATGCCTCAAGACAACTGAAGCCCCATGAGTTGAATTATGCCACGCATGATTTGGAGTTAGCAGTCGTAGTGCATGCATTGAAAACATGGAGACATTTCCTCATTGGAAATCATTGTGAGGTGTACACGGATCATAAGAGTTTGAAGTACATTTTCACACAGAAGGAGTTGAATCTCAGACAAAGGAGATGGTTGGAGCTTATCAAGGATTACGATATGAAATTGCATTATCACCCTGGAAAGGCTAATGTAGTAGCTGACGCATTAAGCCGTAAGAGCCATGTCAATACGTTAATGACGGGAGAAATACCCAAGGAGTTAGCAGAAAATCTTCGTGAACTATGTTTGGAAATAGTTCTGAGAGGCCATGTAGCAGCATTGGAGATTCAGTCAACTTTGATGGATAAAATCAGAGAAGCTCAGAAGACTGACAAGGAGATTGCCGCTATAAAGGAGAAACTGAACAAAGGAAAAGCTAAAGGATTTCGTGAGGATGAACACGATACCCTATGGTTTGAAGACCGCGTTTACGTGCCCAATGACCCGGAGATCATGAAGTTGATTTTGCAAGAGGCACACGACTCACCATATTCAATTCACCCAGGAAATACCAAGATGTATTTGAATTTGAAGGATATTTTCTGGTGGACCGGAATGAAGAAGGATATTGCGGAGTATGTAGCAGTTTGTGATGTATGTCAGAGAGTAAAGGCAGAGCATCAAAAGCCAGTAGGATTGTTACAACCATTGCCGATACCCGAATGGAAGTGGGATAAGCTAGGCATGGATTTTATCACGGGATTGCCCAGGACTCGTTCAGGCTATGACTCAATTTGGGTTGTAGTTGATCGATTGACGAAAGTAGCTCATTTCATCCCAGTAAAGACCACTTACACCAGTGCTAAGTTGGCAAAGATATACATGACCAGGATCGTATGTATGCATGGAGTTCCAAGGAGTATCGTATCAGATAGAGGAACCCACTTTACCTCAAAGTTCTGGAAGCAGTTGCACGAAACTTTGGGTACCAAGCTAGAATTCAGTACAGCTTTTCATCCACAGACAGATGGACAGGCTGAGAGAGTCAATCAGATTTTGGAGGATATGCTGAGAGCTTGTGCGCTAGATTACGGATCTAGTTGGGACGACAATTTGCCATATGCAGAGTTCTCTTACAACAACAGTTACCAAACAAGTTGAAAGATGGCCCCTTTCGAAGTTTGTACGGAAGGAGGTGCAGGACACCGTTGTCATGGGATGAAGTTGGAGACCGCCAGTTGTTTGGACCTGACTTGATTAAAGAGTTTGAACAGACGGTGAAGTTGATTCGCGATAGGCTCAAGGTAGCCCAGTCCAGACAGAAAAGTTATGCAGATTCTAAACGCAAGGAGACAGTTTACGAAGTCGGAGATAGAGCTTATCTTCGAGTATCTCCACTTCGAGGAACAAAGCGTTTTGGAGTTAAAGAGAAGTTAGCGCCACGATTTGTAGGACCATATCGAGTTTTGGAGCGTATGGGAGAAGTGGCTTACAAGTTGGAATTACCCGAAGGATTGTCAGGAGTTCATGTTGTGTTCCACATTTCTCAGTTAGAGAAATGTCACGCGGAGATGGCTGACATATCGTTGAGAGACACAGTGCCTTTGGAAATTATTCAGTTGGATAACGATTTGACCTACAAAGAGAAACCAGTGAAGATTCTCGAGTTTGCCAGTCGAGTCACCCGCAGGAAGGTTATCAAATTTTGCAAAGTTCAGTGGAGCCACCACACAGAGGATGAAGCCACCTGGGAGCGAGAGGAGGATTTGCTCAAGGACCACCCTCACCTATTTTCTAGCCAACCCGAATCTCGAGGGCGAGATTCGTCTTAAGGGGGTAGGTTTGTAACATCCCAAATTTCCAATTTGGATTGTTATACATTAGATCATCAATGCATATCATATTTTATTTTGCATTTTGGTTGATCCTAGAAATTCTACGCAACTCAATGACCCACGGAGAGAGTTGGGGATTTCGTTATTTTCATATTTCAGTTTTCTCAAATTTTGAGAATAGGATCATTTGATTTTAGTTATTTTATCATCAATTATTTCTATTACAAAAAATATGAGAGAGGGAATAAAATGACTTTCCCAAAATAAAGAAATATTGAGGATTTAATAATAAAATCAAATAAGATTTTATTTCGGAGTTTTTCAGTGCTTTATTTGAATTTAGGAAAAATGTGCGTTTTTCAAAATTGCATTTAGGTCCCAAATAAATGTTCACCTTATGCGGCTAGATTTTAGAAGCCCGTGAAAATTTATTTCAGAATTTTTGGAGTCCGTTTAGTATTTCTTTTTATTTTTCTTCGGAGCGGAATAATTTAAAAAAAAACGAACCGACCTAGGAGCCGTGTCCGACCCGGACTCCCGGCCCACTAGGCTTTATAGGCCGGGGGGAGCCAGCCGAGGCCCAGCAACCCGCGCCCCAAACCCTAGCCACCTGAGCGCCGCCGCCGCTGTCGCCGCCGAGGTTCGCCGCCGCCTCGTTTTCCGTGCCAACATTTTAGAACTTTTTTTTGGTTTTTGTCGGTTTTTTTAGATTCGGTTTTTTTAAATAGACCGGTTTTTCTGATTTATTTAAATAGTGAGCGTTCGTCCGTTCGTTCGTTCTAGCGAGCGTTCGTCGTTTTTCTTTTTCTCGGATTAAATCCGCGATTTTTCTCATCACGATTCCTGATCCGATTTTCGTTTTAGTATAACTTTTCGCTCGTTTATCGGAATCAGGTGATTCAAGCGCCTAGAGTTTCGTCTCGAAACCCTCTATCCGTTTAACCAACTTAAACAAGTTTTGGTACTGTAAAATTTGCCCTAGATCCAGATTTGTAGAACGAAGTTGTTTTCTTTCGCCATTTGACTTTCGTTGCTTTGTTCGATTTGATTCTTTTTGCCAACCGGAGTTCTTAAGTTGAACCTTCTGGTTAGATCTCTTATTTGAGTTTTACCTGTGCATTAGATGAGTACTTATTGTATGCTTGTTTGTTTGTCTGCGATAGAATACCCGGAGTGCGCCGCCTGTTACTTCGAATCTCTAGGTTTCGCGGATCATCAGCAAGGCAAGTAACACTTTGATCACACCTTTTCTACTACCCAGTTTTATTGCATTAGATCAATCCTCACACATTGCATGCTTAGGATCTAATTAAATTGTGGGATGGGAAGTAGATGAGGTAGTACCTATTACCTGTTTATTATCAAACCTTTGGGAGTTACTTCTACGTTTGCTTATTATGCCATGCTATGCTAGTAGACGTGGATTGGGTGAGTGATATCCATGACAGATGTGAGTTTTGTTAATTAATGGTTTATCTAAGGTGCCAACTTAAACACACATCTGGGTGGATTGAGGCACCTGGGTATTCCAGGACTTCCCTGTTTTCTTTTGGACCGCCACCCAGGCTCAAAGGGATAATGAGACTATTCATACTAGAAACTTCCGTGTGCAGCCACAAGCTATTATGGGCTCTAGCATAGTTGACTAAGTTGTGCGAACTCTTACAGTGGTAGACTAGCAGATGTAGAGGATGTAGGTGGTACGGTCTACCCGATCGTAAGGTGCTAGCGCTTCTAAAAGACTATGTCTCGGTCATCCGTCTTCTCAAACACCATGTAGTGCGAAAAACCAAACGGAGGCGATCGAGTCTTGTGGGGAAAAGTGCGCAAACCTCTGCAGAGTGTAATAAACTAATCATGGTTAGCCGTGTCCCCGGTTATGGACATCTTGAGTATCTAGTACCTGGATTATCATGTGAATCTCAACATGTTACTGTAAATTAATTTTGTTGGGTTATGTTTAATGATGATACTTAATTGGGATTGAGAATGCTGTCAACCATTCTCAATGTTCAACAACCACCATGATAGTTAAATAAAATTTATTCCTTTGTAGTAACGAAAAATTGGCTTTACGCAAAACTGTGACCATAGAGCTTTCCACCAGCCAAATATGCATATAGTATAGCTGTTTCATTCGATTACTCTCTATGTGTTACCTTGCCAACATATTCCATGTGCTGACCCGTTTCGGGCTGCAACGTTAATGTTGCAGACTTTTCAGATGACGATTAAGAAGTTTTAGGTCATGGTTCTATACTCAGTGATGCCGTTGGAGTTGATGGACTCACTTATCTTCCAAGCCTTCCGCTGTTATCGTTATTAGATGGCCTTAAGCCATATTTATTGTAATAAGTTCTCTTTTGAGACACTCGATGTAATAAGTGTGTGATTACTACTCTGCTATAAATCCTCCGAGTACTGTGTGGTGTTAGCATTACTGATCCAGGGATGACACCGGAGCACAGAGATCAGACTGTTTGAGGTCTGGTCGCTACAGCTTTTCCCTGCGAAACAGAGTTTTTAGCACGATGATATTCATGTGAGGACTTTGATCCTTTTGAGAAATTTGGTCCATATGAAGAATTTGATTTAGGGTTCCTATTCTTCAAAGGTGGTGTCCTGAGGACATTCTCCTGAAGACTTTCAAGGCACCTTTTGGGAACCCAGATTTTCTTTATAGGAGGACCATTCCTGCAGTTAGTGCCAACATATCTAGCAAATATTTCACCATTCTGATTTTTGAACAGTTTATAGTTGGAGTCAAATGACTCATCATCAGAACAAGGAGATTCACATGCGAAGCCAGATAAGTTAGATCGATCAACTGGAGGTCCCTTTGCAGCAACCCATGAGGTTTTGGGGTACTACTTAGGCTTCCAATATGTACCATCAGCATTGAGTTTCCTCTCAAAGGCAATACCCTCTTTCCTAGTGTTCCTGTTGAGGATCTACTTTTTAAGCACATCGTAAAGAGTCTGATGCCCTTTGAGGCTTTTGTACATGCCTGTCATGTACAATTCCTTCAGCCCTGCATCCTCAGTGATACTAGCAGTGTCCTTAGATGAGGAATTAGTGGTAGCAGAGGCATGTGAAGAATTTGTAGCATTATAAGCATTTGAACATTCAGGTGAAGAATTAGCAGATTCACGTTCAATGCATTTCAAACAAGGAGGAACAAATTCTTCCTGAGCAGCACTGATCTGTTGAGCAAGTAATGAATCACGCTCCTTCTGAAGATCTTCATAACTCACTCTTACACTACTGGAATCAGCTAATTTGCCATCTGCCAGCTCTTTGCCGTCTGCTAGCTGACGGCAAAGAAGCTCTTTGCCATCAGCTACCAAAAAGCAGACGGCAAAGATCTGGCGGACGGCAAACAAGCTCTTTGCCGTCCGCCAGATCTTTGCCGTCCGCCAGCTGACGGCAAAGAATCTTTGCCGTCAGCTGGCGGACGGCAAAGAGAGAGGTGGCCCCCACCCCCCGCCCGTTTGGGAAACACTTAACGGCCCACCTCTTTGCCGTCTGCCAGCAGACGGCAAAGAGGCAAAAGGCGGACGGCAAAGAGGGGCGGACGGCAAAGAGGCAGTACCTAACGGCCCGTATGCCCCCCGCCCCTCTCTGTTCTCTCCTCGCCCCACTTCCCACCCGGCCCATCGCCGCCGCCTCTCGCCCCCGCCGCCGCCGCCCCGTCGCCCCCGCCTCCCCGGGCCCCGCGCCCCGTCGCCCCCCCCCCCCCCCCACGCCCAGCCCTTTGTAGATTGTTCCCCGGTGCTCCATGGATAAGGAATTCGGAGGGCGCCGCACCCGTGCTCACGGGAGGACAAGGAGGGTGAGGTCCCGGCCCCGCCGCCCCGGGCGCCCCACCGCCCCGGGCCCGGCCCGCCCCCGCCGCCCCCGGCGCCCGGCCCTCCTCCGCCCCGGGCCCGGCCCCCCGCCGCCCCAGGCGCCCCGGCCAGCTCCTCCACCGCCCCGCCCCCCTCCTCCACCGGCCCTGCCCCAGGTGAGCCCCCTCCTTTTTTCTGTTTTTTTCTTTTTTTTCTAGTTTTAGTTTAGATTTAGTTTTAGGTTTAGTTTTAGTTTAGTTTTAGGTTTAGATTTAGTTTTTTCCTTTTTTCTGTTTTATTAGTTTTAGGTTTATTTTTAATTTAGATTTAGTTTTAGTTTTAGTTTTAGGTTTAGTTTAGTTTGAGGAAAGAAGAAGAAGAAGAGAAAAAGAGGAGAGGAGGAGAAGAAGAAGAGGAAAAAGGAAAGGAAGAAGAAGAAGAGGAGGAGGAGAAGAAAAAAGAAGAAGAGGAAGAAGAAGAAGAAAAAAGAGGAGAGGAGGAGAAGAAGAAAAGGAAAAAGGAAAGAAGAAGAAGAAGAAGAAGAAGAAGAAGAAGAAGAAGAAGAAGAAGGAAGAAAAGGAAGAAAAGGAAGAATAAGAAGAAGAAGAAAAGGAAAAAAGAGGGAAAAAAACCCGACCCGACACGGCACCCCGACCCGACACGGCACCCCAACCCCGACCCGGCACCCCGACACGACACCCCGACCCCGAGACCCCGACCCCGACACCGACACGACACCCCGACACCGACACGACACCCCGACACCGACACCCTGACACCACACCCACCCTTACCCCGACACCGACACGGCACCCCGACCCCGACCAGGCACCCCGACACCGACAGGACACCCCGACCACCGACACCTCCCGAAAAGGTGTTCTTTGGCCTTCCAGAGGCCGACGGGGTCATATATTTGTGAATTATTAGTTAGGTCATATATTTTTTGATTTTGTTATGAAAAACATCATATATAATTGTGTTGATCATGTATTTTTAAATGTGCAGTTGTTTCATCGCTGCGAGGTTTGGTGTTCGACGACCTCGCCGTGCGTTTGACGAGCTCTGCCCCTTCGTTCGTGGGTGAGCACAAATGACAAGTCCTCCTCCCCCGTTAATTATTTGATCTATTCCGATGAAACTTGATAGCTAGCTATATATGTGTCTTGAATCATCAGTATGCGTAACCAATATGTGTCTCCCGTTCGAAAGCGTCATAGTTATAAATATGCATGCATTTGCATATTTATAACCTTGATTCTTTCGAATTGTCCAACGCTATCCATGGACAGCCCGAGTATGTGTAGATTGGGTTCGTTTTTCCATATGCTTTGCTCCGGATCCGACGCATATATTTCGTCAGTGCCTCCCCTGTTGTTCTCCGGGTACACATCCTCTCTGTTTATTGCAGAGACGTGTATCAGGAGAACAGCGGGGAGGTGCTGCCAAAATTTTGCGTCGGATCCGGAGCATAGCATGGGAAAATATACCCAATCTACACATACACGGGTGGGATTAGGACCTATCATTACCTATTAGAGTGTAGGTTGCATGGACGTAATAAAATTGACAAAGTAGATCAACTTATGAATACATACATGGTGAATTACATATATAATTGTTGTGTGTCCAGTAGCTCTGAAAGTCAAGATGAGTGACCGTGCTTGGATGTATACCGGTCACACTGGCCAGAACAAATGGAGCGCTGAATGGTTCACAAAAACTAAGGGGTTTGTGCAAGCCGCATTTGCAAATGGCCAAAAGAAAACCTGGTGCCCCTGTTTCCGGTGCGGCAATTGGGAAAAGAAGACAGAGGCTGAAATGGGCAAACACCTGCAGAAGAGTGGTTTTACGCCCGATTATACGGTGTGGACATTTCATGGTGAGTCTGCCCAACGTGACCGAGCTGAGGTGGATCGTCGTCGCACCGACGAGCATGGTACCGGGATGGAAAACATGGTGCAAGGCTATGATGATGCTCGGGATTCGGACGAGGAGATGGAGGAATCTGCAAAGGCCTTCAATGAAATGTTGGAGTCTTCGAAACGTCCGCTCCACAAGCACACTGAGCTTTGTCAGTTGGATGCCATCTCACAAGTAATGGCTCCGAAGGCTCAGTTCAACTTGGGCAGAGAATGCTATGACGCAATTATGACAGTATTTGGACGCTTTCTACCCAAAGGCCATGTAATGCCTGCAAACCTGTACCAGTCGGACAAAATCCTCCGTGCACTCAAGATGCCCTATGAGAAGATACATGCCTGTGAGAAAGGATGTGCCTTATTTAGGCTTGACTATGCGGACTTGAACTATTGTCCCATTTGCAAGTCTTCCAGGTATATTGTGGTAGACAACGGTATGGGTGAGAAGACACAGACCAAAATCCCCGTTAGTGTTCTTCGGTATATGCCAATCGTACCAAGACTTCAACGTCTTTTCATGGTCGAAGAGACGGCCAGACAGATGACATGGCACAAAACAGGCAAAAGAACCGAACTAGATGCAGATGGGAATCTGATGATGGTACACACATCGGATGGTGTTGCGTGGAAAAGGTTTGATGAATTACATGCTGACAAAGCGGCAGATCCGAGGCATCCTCGAGTCGGCATCAGCACTGATGGGTTCAGTGTGTTTGGTATGACGGCAGCCCAATACAGTTGTTGGCCCGTATTTGTCTTTCCACTCAATCTCCCCCCCGGACAGATTATGCAAAGAAAGAACATTTTCCTGATGTTGATAATTCCAGGACCCAACTATCCGGGCAAAAATATGAATGTGTACATGCAGCCGCTTAAGGACGAATTGCAAGAAGCCTGGGATAATGGGTTCAAGACATACGACGCCTTTAGCAAACGGAACTTCATAATGCATGTCTGGTACATGTACTCGACGCATGACTTGCCGGCGTATGCGCTATTCGTTGGCTGGTGTGTGCATGGAAGGTTCCCGTGCCCCACATGCAAGGGAGCTCTTGAGTTTCGTTGGCTTCAGGCCGGTCGCAAGTTTTCTTGCTTCGACATGCATAGACAGTTCCTGGATCCTCGCCATAAGTTCAGGAAAGACAAGAAGAACTTCATCAGGGGTAGAGTTGTCAAAAACTCTCCACCTCCTGCATTGACAGGCCAACAGACCCTGGATCAGTTAAACGCTCTCGAGCCAGATCCACAACGTCTAGGGTACTTCAAGGGGTATAATACTAAGCATGCGTGGACTCACAAAACATGCTTATGGGATCTGCCTTACTTCAAAGACCTCCTTTGCCCACACAACATCGACGTGATGCACACTGAGAAGAATATCGCCGAGGCACTTTTTGGTACATTGTTCGGCATAGATGGGAAGTCAAAGGATAATACTAAGGCTAGAGTCGATCTGGAGGCGCTATGTGATAGGCCGTTACAAAACATGAAAGAACCGAAAGGAAAGCAGAACTGGACGAAGCCAAAGGCATGGTTCAATCTTGGAAGGCCAGCTATGAGGGAAATTCTCTTGTGGGTGCAACAGCAGTTGATGTTCCCCGATGGGTATGCAGCGAATCTAAAGAGGGGAGCGAATCTTGATAAACTAAAGATATTTGGTCTCAAGAGTCATGATTGGCACATATGGATTGAGCGGGTAATGCCGGTGATGTTGCGTGGCTTCATCCCTGAGGATGAATGGCTAGTACCGGCAGAACTCAGCTATTTCTTCCGTGTTCTTTGTGCGAAAGAACTATCGCCTGGCGTGCTAGAAGAAATGGAAGAGTTGGCGCCGGAGTTGATCTGCAAGTTAGAGAAGATCTTTCCACCGGGCTTCTTTAATCCAATGCAGCATTTGATTTTGCATCTCCCGACCGAGGCAAGATTGGGGGGGCCCGTGCAAAATTGTTGGTGCTACCCAACTGAGAGGATGCAGAAGACGCTTCGAGAAAAATGTAAAAATAAACGTAGAATTGAAGCATCGATGGCTGAGGCATTCATCACAGAGGAGGCGGCAAACTTCGTAACAGCGCACTACGAAGCCAAAAATCGTCATTTGCATAATCGGAAGCCTCGGTACAATGCTGACGAGCCTAAAAAGGGTGGATCCAACCTCAGCCTATTCAAAGGGAATCTCGCACCAGCTAGTGTTTCACATCCAGTATCTTTGGATAACGAAGAATGGCGGACCATTTCGTTGTATATCTTCAACAACCTGATAGAAGTGCGGCCGTACATCGAGTAAGTTCTCGGTACATTGTTTCGCAACTTCTATTTCCTTTGAACTACTCTTATTCCTGGATATGTCATACAGTCGATACGTCACCATATTCTCGTATGGAGCGGAGATCCAAAAGGATTCCGTCGAAGAGTATGAGCTTCTCGCAAAGCAAGGAGGTGGCTATCCCGGTTTCATCTCTTGGTTCAAACAAACGGTAATTTCTATTAGACAATTTCATATCATTCGCTAATTTGTGCATGATGCAACAATCCTTTCATATTAAACTTGTAGGCTAATTCAGAGTCTATGGACGCCGAATTGAGACAAGTCGCTAATGGTTTTGACTATAAGGTCCGTTCATTTGACAAGTACGACATCAACGGGTATCGCTTTCGTACCTATGGCAAAGAGCTATCTATGGCCGACCGAAAGTCAACAAATTCTTGTGTATCTGCTATCGGCGAAGGAGGTACCGAGTATTATGGGAGAGTTGAAGCAATTTATGAACTTCTGTTCTATGGTAAAAATCCACCGAATGTCGTAGTCTTCAAATGTTATTGGTTTCAGCCGAAGGAGACTAGAAGGACTCATGAGCATGTAGGGCTAGTTGAAATCAACCAAAGCACTCATTTAGATGTTCCTGATGTCTATATTATGGCTCAACAGGCGACCCAAGTATTCTATCTACCGTGGGCCTGCCAAACTAATCCAAATCTGAAAGGTTGGGATGTCGTTTATGAAGTGCCGCCACGTGCTAGACTTTCTCCCCCAAAGGAAGAGGATTATGAACCTCACATTAACCCAGACACATATGAAGGAGAATTCTTCCAAGAGACACGTCTTTCCAAAAAGCGTTTCAAGAACCGCTATACTTCACCCCAAAACATTGAAGTTGACAGCGACAATGAATCCAACATCACCCCAGAGGAGGAACAAGAAGAGCCGGAACAAGAAGAGGTTACTGCTGCGGATGACCTGTCAATGCTTGACCGATTACGTCAAGGTGGCCTTGCACATGTTGATGCCAATGAACCCTATGAGCCCGTCATTGATTATAGTGATGATGATGATTATGCATTTATTGATGATACTGATCGAGATTATTAGTAGTGTCAGGTATTACATTTTTTTTATGTTGTACTTGATGATGATACACTTAAGTGATACACATATTATTATTCATGTCGGTCTTTTTTTATGTTGTACTAATTTCGTTTACTGTTTGTCATGGCAGGTGTTGAAAGATGGTGGGCGCTGGTCGGGAGCGTGGTCTGAGGTCTTCCATTCCAGACGCACCTCTCCGCCGAGCGTTGCTTGACAGTATGGCCACACCGCCGGGCCCTTCTTCGTCGACCGCGGTGCCCAGCAGGGGACGAGCTCGAGGTAGGAAGAGAGGAGGTGGGGCACGTGGTCGTGGGAGAGGAGGTAGGGCTACGGCGCCTTCCTCGCCGCCACCCCCGGCTGTTTCACCCGAGCACGTGACTGCTAGGGTGGACTCGTCCGAGGAGGAGGCTACACGGACTTCGGTCCACGAGCCTCCGGTCCACGGGTCTTGGGCCCACGAGCCTCGGGTTGACTGGCCTTCGGCCCACGTGACCCCGGAGGAGCACACGTCCGGATGGGGTACCTGGCCGGATCAGCCCGAGGAGCCGAGTGGCCATGCTGATGATGGTGGGGAGCCGACTGATCTTGAGGAGGAGGGGGGCACCGTCTACCAGCGTGGTGCTACACGGCTCCCGTCCGTGCCGGTGACCCGCGAGCAGAGGTGGTTGATTTTCCCTGATGGGGAGAGGTACGTAAGTGCATTTAATATTTTTGTACCTTGTGCATTCACGTTTTTTCAAATAACTAATGCGTTGGCCTTGTCATGCTGCAGGGGTTGGGACCACCATCATAGTGTCCGCGGGCCCAACTCCGTCCTTGGAGTTCTTTGCCGGCAAAACTTCCCGGGGTTTGTCACGTTGCCTGGTGAGGGTCGGCTTCCAGAGCTTGGATTGAGCTGGGAGCACTACGTGGCTGCCCCGGCCCCGCCGGATGAGATTATCGACGGTGTCGTGTGCGACACGAGGGCAGACATGGTGATCAGAAAGTTTTGGGTAATTTCTCCTTTACACATTTAAAAATCTTCAACTAGCTAGTTATTAATTGTACTAATCAATATTGTCTCATTTGATTGCAGACATTCTACAGGTGTGAGGAGGGATACGAGGAGGACGTGGCACATGTTATCGAGAACGTCTGCAAGCGCCTACTCTAGAACTTACGGCACGAGGCTCGGGTGCAGGCTGTTCGAGACTACTACGCCTTGCGTGGTATCAAGAAGACCAAGACGGCGTGCCGCGATAAGTTCCTGAGTAAGGAGCAGTACATGAAGGTAATTCTTAAGGCCTTCTCTACTTAAGTTCCTTCATTTAGTAATTCTTAGCCGTAGCGCTCAAGTTTCTATTTGCCAACTTAGGCGCCTCCGAGATGGTGTGCGGATCGGATGGATTGTTGGGAGGTGTTGGTCGATGAGTGGTGCTCTCCACAATGGCTAGCCCTCCACAACGAGGCCAAGGACAAACGTGCCCAAATGGAAGGTGTGCCACACCATCAAGGAAGCTCCAACTTATATCAGTTCGGGCGCAACTGGGTATGTGGTTTGCTTCATGATTCATGCAATTCATTCATCATGCTAGCTTGAGCCCTTTAATTACTAATTTTCATTGTTTCTCTCTTTCAGGCACGCTACAATAAGGCGGATAAGGTGCCAGAGGTGTACGACCTGTATGCCATGGCCCACACTGCCTCTTTCAAGAAAGTCAAGGCTTTCTCTCAGTCTGACCTCGATGATGCAAACAACTTCACCAACATCTCCTCCCACAACAAGCTCGTGAGATATAGAGATGAGGGGAAGGCGAGGAAAGGGGAGGACTTTAACCCGAGCCAGGGTCCCATTGATCCAGAGCTGTTGATGATATCTGGTGGCGGGAGGTCCCATGGCTCCATAGCCATTGGAGATGGACTTATCCGTTGTCCTAGCACTCTCCCGGAGATCAAGGCGCACCAGTCGAGCTCCGCTCCTGAGATAAGGCCTCGTGAACGGCCAGTGCAACTCGCCATCAAGGTTAGTGATACGTACTCAGTTATCTTTCTCCATTACATTCTGTGCGCTTCCATCAATGATTACAAATGGTCATGTGAGTGGTGTTGCAGGCTGCTATACAGAGTGAGAGAGATAGAACAGAGAAACTTCTGTCGGAGGCGGCGGAGAGGCAGCGGGAGTTGGAGGAGAGGACGACAAAGATGATGGAGGAGGAGAGGGCACGGAATGACATGCAGGCAAGGGCCATGTACGAGCTCCTTGTGGTAAGTTTCTTCTGCAGATTAGCCAAAACATTCATGTAGTGTTTGTCTCATTACTAACTAGTATGACTGAGTCATCAAAACCAAATGTGCAGTCTGTGTGCGAGAAGACAGGTCAGACCGCTCCGCCGATGCCAGTGATTGCTCCTGGGACCACGGTGAGTTTTATTGAATGGACATTACTTGCTAGTCTTAACATTTGAGTGTCATCATGCTAACAAGACATTGGAAATGATCTTTGGTGCAGCGTAACTCCAGACAAGCATCGCACGATCCTTCTCTAGCTACCGACACGAGCCACCCCGCTCCTACACCTCCTACATCTTGGTAAGTTTATCTAGTGTTTTGCTTAACACATGCATAAAGACCTAGACTTAGCTTTATTTCCTCCAATGCTTACCATAATGACCTAGACTTAGCTTCTTCACCTCCAAAATGACTTAATAAGCTTACTGACCTCCAAAACCATCCATTTTACCTAAGTTAGCTCTAAAACGATCTGTACTTAGCTTTGTTTCCTCCAAAATGACCAAAGTTAGCTCTAATATGCTTAGTTAACTAGGTTTGCTCAATACTGACATGTACTTAGCTTACTTATGTCAAAAATGGCATAATTAGCTTAGTTAGCTCATAAATGATCCATTTTACCTAAGTTAGTTCTAAAATGATCCATTTTACCTTACTTAGC
Source organism: Triticum urartu (assembly GCF_003073215.2). Classification (NCBI taxonomy): domain Eukaryota; kingdom Viridiplantae; phylum Streptophyta; class Magnoliopsida; order Poales; family Poaceae; genus Triticum; species Triticum urartu. The sequence goes on along the minus strand of NC_053023.1, from coordinate 293,936,333 downwards.
TCATAAACGATCCATTTTACCTACGTTAGCTCTAAAATGACCCATTTAACCTTACTTAGCTCATAAATGATCCTTTCTACCCAAGTTAGCTCTAAAATGACCCATTTTACCTAGGTTAGCTCCAAAATGATCCATCTTACCTAGGTTACCTCTAAAATGATGCATTTTACCTAAGTTTGCTCATAAGCGATCCATTGCACCTAGGTTAGCTCATAAACGATCCATTTCACCTAAGTTAGCTCACAAATGATCAATTTCACCTAAATTAGCTCATAAATGTCATATATTCTTCTTCTTCTTCATTTTCTTCTTCTTCTTCTTCTTCTTCTAATCTTCTTCTTCTAACTTTCTTATTTCCCATTTTGCAGAATTCATTCACTTCACGGAAGCTTGCATAGATGGAGTGCTTGTTTGGATGAACTATGTTTCCTTTGTATCTATGAACTATGCATCTATGGTAGGATGACACTATTGTAATATGTATGGTTGGATGCATGTATATGTCGAACTTGCTATGTATGGTTGATGGAACTATGCATGTATGATGAAATTATATGTGTTGGATATCTCATATGTTTGCTGTGAACTTGCCATGTGAAAAATATATATGTATCATCTATTTGCTGTGAAAATGGTTGGGTATATGAAAAAACAGAGGCAATGCAGGCTCTCTGTCGTCTGCCACTGACGGCAACGGGCTCTTTGCCGTCCGCCGCGGACGGCAAAGAAGCCACGTGGCATCCAGCTGTGCTTCCTGGGAGCTGACCCATTTGGTCAGTTTGCCTACAGTGGCAGACGGCAAAGACTTTGCCGTCAGTGGCAGACGGCAAAGAACCTGCCATGTAGTGACGTGTCGATGACATCATACGGCGGACGGCAAAGACCCTAGAAATTTTGCCGTCAGCGGCGGACGGCAAAGGCCTTCCGTTAGCCACTTAACGGACTGACAGCGCAATTATTGCCGTCCGCTCTCTTTGCCGTCCGCCACGCTCTCTTTGCCGTTCGCCGCAGACGGCAAAGACTTTGCCGTCAGTAGCAGACGGCAAAGTAGCTGTTTACCGAAGCCTACTTTGCCGGAGCCTTTTGCCGTCCGCGGCTGACGGCAAAGGCCTTTGCCGTCCGCCGTGGCAGACGGCAAAGTAGCTGATTCCTGTAGTGTTAGCTTTTCAAGATCTTGCTTTCTTTGAAGAAATTCGTAAGAAAGCTTCTCATGATCAGATAAGAGAGTGTTATGATGACCTTGAAGGTTGTCAAACCTAGTCTGAAGTCTCTGAAGATTTTCAGTCAAGGCTTTAGTGCGATCCATTTCTTCACCCAACATATCATCACTTTTGTCTAGCATGTTTTGAACCTTTTCAAAAGCCCTTTGTTGTTTTACAGCAATCTTAGCAAGTTTAGAATAGCTGGGCTTGAGGTTTTCATCAGATTCATTCTCACTTGATTCAGAGGAGGTATATTTGAGTACCTTGGCATCCTTTGCCATGAAGCAATAGGTGGGAGCGTAGTCATCATTTCCTTCATCAGCCTTGTTGGTGAGGTCATTTTCTTCAGTGTTGAAGATAGACTTGCTGACGAATGTAGTAGCGAGGGCTAGGCTCGCCACACCGGATTCGGACTCCTCAGATGCCTCCTCTTCCTCATTTTCTTCAGATTCAGCCTCAGAGTCCATTTCCTTGCCAATGAATGCCCGAGCCTTCCTGGAGCTGCTCTTCTTGTGAGATGAAGACTTTGAGGATTTTGATGATGAAGATTTTGAGGATTTCTTCTTTTTCTTCGCATCATCAGAACTGTAATCCTTGTATTTCTTCTGCTTTGATTCCTTTTCCCACTGAGGACAATCTTGAATGTAATGTCCAGGTTTCTTGCATTTGTGACAAAGCCTCTTCTTGTAGTCACTGGATGAGGAATCATTGCTCCTTGAGGGTCTTCCAAAGCGACCACGTCTTGAGAACTTCTGGAATTTCTTCACGAGCAGTGCTAGCTCATGGCTTAGTTCTTCATGATCACCAAGGCTACTACCAGAGTCTTCATCTTCGGACTCAAATACTGCCTTGGCCTTCAGTGCACGTGATCTTCCATAGCTCGAACCATAGAGATCTCTCTTTTCAGCAAGCTGGAACTCATGAGTATTTAGCCTCTCGAGGATATCAGCGGGGTCAAGTGACTTGTAATCAGCACGTTCTTGTATCATCAATGCCAGAGTATCAAATGAGGAATCAAGCGATCTCAGCAATTTCTTCACCACCTCATGGTCGGTGATGTCACTGGCACCAAGTGCTTGAAACTCATTTGATATGTCAGTGAGGCGATCGAAGGTTTGTTGAACATTTTCATTGTCAAGTCATTTGAAGTGGTTGAAGAAATTGCGAAGAACATCAACTCGAGAGTCACGCTGTGTTGAGACTCCTTCATTCACCTTGGACAGCCTATCCCAGA